>NW_024609835.1:67854889-68215643 GCF_016920785.2 Ixodes scapularis | reverse complement strand
GTTTCTTCGAACAAGGCACCTAAAAATTTGTCTGTTTTAAGAGCTCAATTTTCAATCCTTCAGAACAAATATTTAAGTCGTACGAAACTGGTTGATTCTTTGATCTAAAAATAATATATTTTGTTTTACTAGCATTTAGAAGCAATTGATTATGTGCACCTGAGTGCCCTCATAACATGCCCGCAAGCAAACGTAAACCATGATATTTTTGTGTTGTAAAATGCCCGCAGCGATTGCCGTATCGTATGCGGCGAGCCTGCGTTCGGCGTGGTACCACGGGCGGGAATATGTCGAAATTTTAATTCGCAATTACGACACTCCTACCATCAGTACGATTGTTATTAGTGGGAAATCAAAATAAAATTGAGAACACATAATTTTTAAGGTACCTAGTTTAACACCTATAATTTTTTATTTTCAATTTCAGGGACCTCTTTAGCTTTCCTTTGAAGCAACCTGAGTGCTTCAACCCGCAGATTCCTTCACAAAATTGCATTAACTTGGGCTTCTTTTCTATGTTGAGAGCACTGTAAAATATGAAAGTCCTAACACAGATGGGCGTATGTTTCTATTTAAATTAATCAGTTGTCGCAATTATACTCTTTCTATAATCAAGTATCCCCCCACTTTATTTTTCAGTTGCCAGATGTATATTGTGTTTGTGCATGTGTCCCATGATAACCCATCCTTTCGTGTGACAAAAATGCTTGGCGCCTGAAACAAACTAGGGCCGGATGAGGGTGCGGTCTAAGGGCGCTGCAACCAGGGTCCTCTGACTCTCGGGTGGCCTCAGGCTGAAAGATCGTGGGGAAATATACTAATTCGAATTATTGCGGCCTGAATATTGATGCTGAAATTGACAGGGTTGTGGAAGTTATTAGATTACTTCGCGTTGCCTTCGCCTTAAAATAGTAATTTACTTGATGTTTTAAGGAATGTGTCATCTTACTAAGTGATAGTATTGCTAAAAGAATCGAATAAAGAAGATGAAAGTGTAAAAAATGGGAGGTAGCTTAGGCATCCCCAGATTTACGGTGTTGGTCAGTCACATCATCATTATAATCGTTGTCATTATCATCATTATCGTTAAAGCTTCAGAATAAACCTTAGCCGAGGTCCCCGAAATTTATTCTTCCGGCTCTGAACCCACGTACAAAAGCCAAAAAAAAAACAAAAACAATTTTTCGCTTCCCTAGAGAAACACGACTTCCTTACAGTCATAAAAGAATAAATTAAACGGCAGTGTTGGGGAACAGTATATTGTGTGTTTATAGAATTCAAAACCGGCTAACTTCTGCGACTTTTGTGAACCTCGTCTTTTGCCCCCTTTTAATTCAGCAGAGAGGTCAAGCCGGGACAAATACCCCCAGGGCGACTTCCTTGTCTCCAGCTGCTTCGTTTTTCTTCCGATCGTACGCACACTGCAGGGCATTTGTATTTTATAGGTAGGCGTGTACGGTGCAGAAAATAAAGTACTCCAAAAGTGTTTGTCCTCAACGACAAAGTGTTTAAAAGAAAAGTTCAGATTGGCATATATTTATTTTTTAGGATAGAGATTCAATCACGATTGACGCCCCTCTTCTTTTTTTTCGAATAGCACCGGGGAAAAGAAGCTTCTGTTCAAACTCAGCCTTCGGGATATTGTAAGGTTTTGAAAGGTGCGGGTT
This sequence comes from Ixodes scapularis, assembly GCF_016920785.2. Classification (NCBI taxonomy): domain Eukaryota; kingdom Metazoa; phylum Arthropoda; class Arachnida; order Ixodida; family Ixodidae; genus Ixodes; species Ixodes scapularis. The sequence continues at coordinate 68,213,976 of NW_024609835.1, read as the reverse complement.
TTGAGCTGCAGGTTCACAGACACCATTGAAATATGGCAGCACTCACCATAATTAGAATTATGCAAATACTTGACAGGCTACACTTACGCATCTTTTTTTTCTTTTTACATAAAAAAGTGCTTAAACAAGGACTAAGAAAGCCCAGTTTATATTACTTTTATTCGGGTCCAGTGCGGTGCAAAGGACCGCGAAATTTGAGTAATACCAGCCTCTATGCTTCTCAATCAAAAGATCTAGTTTTTTTTAATAAGAATTTGTTTTTTATGGTGCAGTTCAGTACCAACTTAAATCAAATTCTCATATAAGAATAATAATAAAAAAATTCCATGGAAGGCACATAACTTCAAACATCTTTTATATCTCAGGGACCGCCTCATAACGTAAAGAAGAGTTTTAATGCGCTGTAGATAAGATTACTTCAGTTCAAAACTTTCAGCCTTTCCTTTTTGGTGAAGGAAGAGCAGCGGAGCTGTACTATGTGCTGCTATTTATTAGCGTCGGCGGCAACCAGACTGGTTGTCTGGTTGCCGCCGTCGCTCATAAATGGCGGTAGCTGTCGAGAGTTTTGAGTAGTTTTGTGTCGACATTTGTTTGGTACTGGACACGAAGCTTGGGAAACTAGCCCTTAACAGCTAAAAAAAATAAAAATAAAATAACAGCAATAAAAACACGGCAGGTGAAAACCAGGGGGATCAATTCTCTCATTTAGAAAGTGCGTACTTTATGAACGCAATAATTTAGCAAGGTCACGAAGCTCAACATTGCCCGACTAGGAAAAAACCTAAACATTCGAATTTTGACACTTTCTCACTATAGATCGAAAGCGGCTACAGCTTGATTACGATGCGCATGTTGGTCCATATACCAAAAGTTGTCGGCAGCCATGCTGCGAAGATGCTTGACGCGTGTCCGCAGACCCTTTTGTCATCATCAGCAGCGAACACCTTGAATTTGTAGGATGTACGGACAGCGCGACTGGGGCTTTAGAGTTCTGCTGGGGCTCGAACGTAACCAATGGGCCAATGAACGCTTGGTATTGGGCTCGGGCCTAATATGAGATTAAAAGGTTAAAAGGCGGGAACAAACAGGACGAAAAAAGAGACACGTACGACATGGACAGGCGCCTGTTTGTTCCTGTATGTTCGCGCCTTTAACTTTTTAATCGATATGAACCAACTAGCCCGAACCAAAGTTTTATTGCACTAATATGGGAGTCATGGGCGTACCAACCGGGGGGCGCTTGCCCCCCCCCCCCCCCCCCCCAGCTCTCAGAGTGGGGAGGGGGGGGGACGAGGCATGTTTTTTGCCTCCCCCCCCCCCCCCCCCCCCCCCCCCCCCCCCCCCCCCCCCTCTAAAACAGCCACCACTGGGCAGGGCAAACACTGGCCGAAGCCGGCCAAGGAATACCAAGGGCACCGTCCCCCGACCCGCGGGGATATTGTTAACGCGAAGGCGATACACACCCCAGCAACGGTGCTCACGCCGGATTGGATGGTACTTGTAGATAGGCGCTGCCGCCGTCAATATAGGCAGCGGTTGCAACGGCAGTTTCCGAAGCGGTATATAGCGTATACCTTAGTGGCAAAATATCTGCTTCATAAGTAGCGGACCCAGATTCGATTCATGGTGTGGGCTTACTTCTTCTATTTATTAATTTTTTTGAGCATTTTGTTTTGTCGAGGCATTTGGCGATATTTACGACATTCCTTTTTTGCGATTAACACTGATAAAAAACGAATGTTTTCGACGAAACTTCGCTGAACTAAGCCGTATGGAACTCTATTTACCGAGGTTCATGTAGAACAGTGGGGCTTGGGTTGCCGGCTGGACGCCGGAAAGCGGCGAGTACGGGGCGGGGGGGGGGGGGGGGGGGTGCGTTAAGTGGGTTAATAGTTTTGTAATTAGTGCCTGCATACTGCCGCCGCAAAGCGGCGTGAACGCAGGCGGGGTGGTGGGTTAACGCGCTTCGAGTGTACATGCGCCGTCCAAATCCGAAATTTAAGTTCCCGCGCGTTGCCAAGCAGCCAATCCGGCGTGAGCGTCGTTGCTAAGGGGTCAATCGTCGGCGCCACAAAAATTAGAGATGAGCCGAATCTGCCGAACTTCAGATTCGCCAAAGTCCGGCACATGCCGAAATTTTGAGGGAAAGTTTGGCAAAGATTCAGCAAAAATTCGGAAAATGTCTGCGCACGCGCGCGAACGCGACGGGGCCATGGATTGCAAATGGACGCCGAGCAGTCGTGCTGTTACCATCGTACAGTTTAGCACAAACAGCGGTTACGGCAAGGTGCGGAGTAGGCAACACGGTAACTGCGTTTGTGAGCTTTTGGGAGTGTGGTTTTCTTCAATACTCTCTACCTCAAGAACAGAAAATCAACCAGTAATTTACGCAGTCCACTGCGCGAGTGAGAAATGATCCGGTACATTCTGAATAACGTGATTTTATTTTGACCTTTTCATTAATGCAACGAGGTAGTTGAAACATTCACTGACAACTGAAAATTACGCTCAGTGAGCCCAGCCCACTGCTGTCAAACGGGCAGAGTCGCGAGAGCTGGCCAGGACGTATGGGAAAGATATTTTCTTTCTTTCTTGAGTATTTTATATTTTTGTGTATATTCTGTTCATATAAATGTCTGTTTTCTTTTTTCACATGTGGTGGCGGGCTGGCAGGCACTCTGCGGAAGGTAGCAGCTTGGACGAGTTGGTTGCTCATATTAATACGCACACTACAGCGCACTACTGCAAAAGTACACTTACTCCTTACACACGAAAAAGAAAGGAAACAATCAAACTAACCGCGCTGAATGACAACTCGTTTCTATATTTTTTTGTTTTCTTCTACGTCTGGAGCTACCGAATTTCCTAAATCACGCGCACCAACCTCCTAGGCTTTGTTCCAAATCTTACCCGAGTAACCTCTCTCCTACGTCAGCGGGTAATACCACGTGACATCGCGAGTAAACAATCCGCGACTCGATTTTGAAACGGCTGGTATAATCACCTGGATACTACGCGGATTGGCTTCGTCTCGGGCTACGGCAAAAAGAAAACATAGCAGTGATGGCGGGAAATACCAGACGATCTCTCTTGATCATGGTGAAACCACACAGAGACGATAATGTTAACCGCTTCGAAGTTTTTCTTTGACAGTGACGACGCGGTTTTTTCTGAGATGGCTCAACCAGCTCCTTTTGCTCACCTTCCTTTTGGGCTGTATATTGAGATAAAAATTACGACTTCCTTTCAGTTAGACATCAACATTTTTGTTTTGATTTATCTGGGCGATCGCTGGAAGTCTAGTCCAGGCGCCATAAACAGCCTCAACTCATCGTGATTAGCACCGATAACGTTTCGCGGATATTGCTTCCACACGGGGTAGCGGTAGAGCGCATGCGGCTTTCTCAACAGTGATATGTAACTTACGTTCGCTTTGACGCGAATATGATTATATAATCACAGAAAGAACTTCGGAACGGCTAAGACAATTTATTAGGAAGGGAAATGTGATGGGGGTTGTTGACTGATCGTATACTAAAAATCTTCATGCCTTCACTGCTTTACACGCGTTATCCTCTCGTTACACACGCCTCTGGGGAGAAAAAAACCCCAAAACTTCCACATTTTCTACTGCGTTCGAACGTTTTCATCTTTTAACGTAAGAATACAGAGTTCCCAACCGGGACGAGGATACGGAGAAGCTCTTGTTTACGCTCGTACTCTGATAATAACAAGTATACTTTCCTGGGGGCAGAACACGGTGTGAATGTGGTGCAATTAATTCCTGCGTTGAAAACAGCACATAAATGGCCGCACCTCATTCTTTGTTATTTCGAACGTCTGCCGCCAAAGCCAATGGAGAAAACGAGCTTTGACAGCTGTCAGCGCAGGAAGCAGACGACGAACAGATCACGTGACGTATTTACTCGATTTGATCCGCGGCTTTATCCCGCGATCGAGGAGGGTAGCGTGAGTAATTACTCCGGAGTAAACAACCCGCTTCTGGAACGCGAATTCTGACGTCATCGAGTAAGCGCGAGTAAGTTTTGAAACGCCAAGGTACGAAACCTTTACTCCGGAGTCGGATCGAGCAAATTTTGGAACACAGCCCTAGACGCCTAGAAAATGTTTCTTCTTTTTCTGTCACGATTAAAGATGGTGTGCTGATGCAGGTTTCATAATTCCTGACTATGCGTTCGGCGTCAATAACTTCTCTCGGTAGTTGATTACTGTATACCTAAAATTGTACAACATGGCAGGTGAACCTCGCACTCACTATCACGGCAGTGTATGCCCAGGTGGCCAAAGTTAGCTCTGGTACTATTGTTTTTGTGTTCACGGAGCCTATCACTAAGGAATCGTTCAGTCTGCCCTACGTACATTTTAACGCACGAAGCGGTATATGAATACACCACTTCCTCTGCGCACTCGACAAAGCTGTTCTGAAGTTTCTTGGTACAGCTTACTGTTCGGTGGAAATATGGTGATATAGAGAAATATACGGTGAGTTTACTTGTTTGCACAGGTTGGCAAGCGTATTAGGAGCAGAAAAGACGACGTCGATGTTGAACTTATTAGCGATTGTTTTGATGCCATGAGAGAACCTGTGTATGCAAAGAAAAATGACTGGTCTCGTGGTTCTATCTGTGGCTCTTGGTGTGACAGATGTTCCTTTATTTTTGGTTTTCAGGATGCTCTCTGCAATCGATGTTAATAAAGAAATGGGTTATCCGGCGGATATTAATCTTGAAATTGGCGCATCAAAGATCACTGAAATAGAGTGCTCGCAAGAGTTTTGAAGAGAGTTGTTTAGACATAATAATACGATTCTTCTTTTTACCAGCTTAGAATGTGCTGAATTGAAAAGAAGAATAGGCTTTTTACCAGTTGGCTCTTACGTCACTGAAATGGAGTGCTCGCAATAGCATCCTTTCAATTCAGCCCATTCTAAGCTGGTAAAAAGAGGAACCGTATAATTATGGCTAAACAACTCTCTTTAAAACTCTTGCGAGCACTCCATTTCAGTAAGCTTTGATGCGCAAATTTCAAGATTAACATCTGCCGGATGTCCCATCTCTTTATTAACATTGATGGCAGAGAGCCCCCTAAAAACCAAAAATAAAGGAACATCTGTCACACCAAGAGCCAGAACCACGAGACCAGTTGTTCTTCCCCTACATACACAGGTTCTCTCATGGCATCAAACAATCGCTAATAAGTTACACATCGACGGCGTCTTCTCTGCTCCTAATCAGCTCGCCAACCTGTGCAAACAAGTTAACTCATCATATTCCCACCGAACGGTAACTTGTACCAAGGAACATCAGAACAGCTTCGTTGAGTGCGCGGAGGAAGGGGTGTATTCATTTCCTTTTTCGTGGGGGAAAATGTACATAAGGCAGACTTGGACGATGCCTTAACGATAGGCTCCGTGAACACAACAACGACAGCATCAGAGCTAACTCTGGCCGCCTGGGCATACACTGCCGCGATTGTGGGTGCGAGGTTCACTTGCCATCTTGTACAATTTTAGGTAGGCGCAGTAATCAATTAACGAGAGAAATTATAGAAGCCGAACACAGAGTCAGAAATTATGAGAACTGTATCAATATACCAACTTTGAATCTGACAAAAAAAGAAAAAACATTTTCTAGGCTTCTAGGAAATTGATAAGCGTGATTTGGGAAATTTGGTAGTTCCAGACATAGAAGAAAACAAAGCATATAAAAACGAGTTGTCAGTCAGCGCGGTTCGTTTGAATTTGCCCTTTCTTTTTCATGTGTAAGGAATGAGTGTACATTTGCTGTAGTGCGCTGTAGTGTGTGTTAATCTGAGTAAGGGTTTTCACCTATCTGCCTAGCCCCGCACACTACCACATGGGCACCTTCCAGTACGTGCAAATAAATTATTATTATTATTATTATTATTACTATTATTACTATTATTACCATTATTACTATTATTATAACCATCCTGTTTTCGGCTCACAAGTAGTTTGTGCCAAAACAATATTGCTTTTTAGTTCGCGTTATTTCGGGATTTTCCATGTATCTGCATAAAACCAAAATCAGAACTATACACGCCCGACGTTGCACATTCAATATTCCTAACTCTTCCCATCTTTCTAAACGTCTGTGTGTGTCCTAACATCAGGAACCGGCATTTTAGAGGTTAAAGACGGCACGTTGCGGATATGGGACGCACACTTTCATGCAAAGCTGACGTCAAGTGACTCATATCGAAAAGCATGCATATTTACAATATTGTCACCTCTTCTGGTGAAGGGTCAGCAACTGGTGCATTCGTTTTCACGCACAAAATGGTGACTCCCAGAGAAAGTAAAAACGCAGTGTTATTGCATTTGCCTTTACACCACACACACACTTGCAGGCTTGTGCTGATGAGGCCTCAAAATTTAAACTCTCGTGGCGCGATTCGTGACTGAACCGGCTACTACCCAACCTCGTTGTCACGCCATAATCTTCAAGCAGACACTAAAATTGCTAGTAAACACTAAAAGCGACACCGACACAACTATCTTGTACAATCTCATCTTATTATTAATAATAACTGTGTCAATACGCACTACCTGTTGTATTTAAGTTAAGACAAAATTACAGCCTTTTTTTTTGTTAAAAAAACTAAAAACCAACGTTAAGTCTGCTATCAGTGAATCTTTTGCTGTGTCTTTGCCGAATCTTTAGAAAAGTTCGGCAAAAGTTTGGTTCGTCGAATTTTTGATTCGGCAAAAGTTCGGCCCATCGCTAGTAAAAATGTGCGACCAAGGGGGGGGGGGGGGGGTGGTACGTTCATAGGGTTTGCCCCCCCCCACTCAAGAACAGGTTGGTACGCCATTGTTGGGAGTTGTAAATGTCGTGGTGTGGTGACGATTCACGAAGGAAGAGAAGAAAAATGGGAACATACTTTATAGTTAGTCTATAAGGTGCTAAACTATATACGTTCACCCCTAAGCTGACGTAATTATGAAAGCCTCGTGCTAGAAGAAACCAATCCATTGCCTTTTATCGCTCGACTCCGCTTTCTGCCTGAGATTATGCACAGAGAGCGTGAATAAGGTTGTGCAAGGCCCACGGGTGTCTGGTCCGGTGAGGGCGTTCATCGCCCTGGCATCTTAATGGTAAACGAAATATAAATATATGATGTATAAAAAAAATATCGTGCGAAGGAAAGGGAGGGTAATCGGCGCTCGCGTATACAGCCGGCACGATCTTGTTTGATCACGCTTAACCGCAAGTTGGTGAATCTTGGGCTTAAAGTGACCGTGAATAGTTTCTTGAATTCGAGTTGCACGAGTGCATATTGTGTAACGCCACATAAACACGCACAGCATTTAACCAAAAACGCTGCAGCTGCTGCCACTGCTGCTGCAAACTTTCCAAGAGAAGGGCGAACTTTTGTGTATCTACTTCGGAAAGCTTTTAGTACTTTCGCCGTGATGCATCGACTGCGCGAAATGTACCTAGCCACGTCAGTCGAGTCCAACGCACGGATTGAATCTAAGCGTTCGAGCGCTGAGTCAGCACTCGGACTGCGCTCGGTAACAATCGATCCGTCGGAGGGTACTCATGCGCGCGCACGCGCACACACGCGCATGCACGCACGAGAACGCACATGCTGCAGATGCCCACACCCAGAGGCACACATATAGGTGAACAGACACAGAAAAACACGCAGCCACCTATACGCACGCACGCACAAACGACAACGCCCGCGCGCACACCCAGACACATGCGGAAAGGCATAAACACAAGCACATGCAGGCACACACACACGCCCGGGCACACACGCGAAACCGCAAGCACAGAAAAGCAAATACTCGTAAACGTACTTTTAAGATACGAAGTACACGCGACACTTAAGAAATCATCAGCAAGCAAAAGAAGTTAATGCTGGACATTACAGCATAGTTTATAAATAACAAAAATAATAAATAAAAGCAGTGTCTATGGGCAGTTCCGTTATAGCCGATTCACACGACGGACCAAATCGCGATTTTCGCCCGCGGATCGTGTACCACGTGACCGGCACGTCACCGATTCCTGCGATCCGCGCCTCCTCCGGGGAGGCGCGGACTGATAAAGTCGAGCGCCTTTTTCACTCGCGGAAGTTTGGCGGCAGACTGACTTGGAAAGCATTTAGTCTGGCAACGGTACATGGTTTTCTTGGTATTTTGCTTCTGTGCGTTCAAAACAAAAATGGCGCGTCGCTGCGTTTTGTGCGTTTGTTGGTTCATTTTGTCGTACGATTCTTGGTTCCACGCGTGAGAGAAACTCCGGCTGACGCGACGCAGGTTCCGGTGCTCCTCCGGGTCCGTGTCAAGAAGCTCTCGTCAAAACTAGTCTAGCACGCCGCGAGAATTCTTGCACGTCCAATCAGGATTTCACCGAGCAAGCCCTCTCTTGTGGATGTGGTGTGCTTGAGTGTTGTGCACGAGCGCGGAGTGTGTGAAGGCCTCTCCAAACGCCCCTCCGCGAGCCCAAAAGTTCGTCGCGTCTACGCCGACGCTTTCTCGGGCAGGATCATGCCTGTGTCACTGTCATGCTTTGGGTTAGTAAAGTTAGTGGCGCTTCGCGCGAAGCCTGTCCCGGTGTTTTGTTCTCGATCTGTACGTAGCAGCGGCGTACGATTCTTTATCGCGGTCGCAACCGTCAATTTCTCTCTAGGACAACGGTGCTACTGTGCGATGTTGGAGTTTCGCGGCACTGTGGGGTGCGAAGAGGTTCGATCCGTCCTCACTGGCGTCTGCTCGTCGTCTCCCTCGTGTGGATGCGCTTGGGAGACGGACGAACCGCGGATATGTCGTGACGTGATCAATCCGTCCGCGGATCAGTCCGTCGTGTGAATCGGCTATTAATGAGCTAATCTATAACGTTGATACGAACTGAACTAATGTGGCGATGCAGGCGAGTTGGTTATGCATGTTGAAAGTAGTGAAAGTGCACAATAAAGACGAATACGAACACGGAGAGGCAAACAGGACGAGCGCTGACTATCAACTGAAGTTTTTATTGAAAAAAATAGAAACAGCACAATAAAACCAGGAAAAGCCACAAATACTACAAATGTGACTAGTCACGTGTGGTGGCCGAGTCATTGATGACTAGTCACATTTGTAGTATTTGTGGCTTTTGCTGTTTTTTTTTGCTGTTTCTATTTTTTTTTTCAATAAAAAATTCAGTTGATAGTCAGCGCTCGTCCTGTTTGCCTCTCCGTCTTCGTATTCGTCTTTATTGTGCGCTTTCACTACTTTCAACACGTTGATACGAACTGAGCCAACCTGACGCCGAACGCCGGCGCAGTTTTTTAGTGTCAAATAAATGCGTGCCCAAACAATGGCGGACAAACAATGGCGCGCACTTTAAAAAAAGTGTCGTTCGTGCTGTGTTTGTGCTTAGACAGCCGGAAGGTCTAGTCGGCGTCCGGAGTCACTGCCTGAATGAGAAATCCGAGCAGTACACTAGAACCGCTATCCTGGTTTTTATTACGGGCATCACTCACTAGTGATTCACGACCGCCCGCCGGTGTACGATGCCCATCCAGATCGAAATGGACAGGGGTGAGAAATTAAGGCCAGGATCACTGGGTTCCGCAGCGCGAGCTTTTGTTGCTCCATGTGCTCCGAACTGCGGTGCGTTAGTATTGCTCGGCCATCGATTTACCCCTCCCGTCCTCCTCACACGCATGCAAGAAAAAAGAAACATGCGAAAATACAATTCCGCGGAAGATTGCCAGAAAGCTGAGTGCTTGATTAGAGGAGAAGAATCGTGCTTGTCACGGGGCACTAGGCTATTCCCAAACAAGCCTCGGACCACTCTGGCCACTCGCTTCTGGTTCCAGGGGCCCATCGAGTGGTTGTGCCTCAGTATTGTCTTTCGCACTTCTTAGAACAACTTACCCCAGGATGTCGAGGCCCCGCCGCTTCGCGTGAAGGGCGCGTTGCAGCGGAGACAACGTCCACGCCTTCGACGGAACTTTCTCTCCCGATTTTTTTTCCGATATTTCGTGTCTCGCTGCGATGAGACGAAATATTTCGACGCGTTCAGAATCACCGCGGCTTAATTTGCTCGCGGCCGTTCTGTGATTGATCCATCCTGTATTTGGATTTCTTAGATGTAAGACTTTTTGTTTATTTCTGCCTTTTATTGTAATTTAAGTGAATTCAACCTGAAACAAATACGTTTTTGATTTACAGAAAGATTGAAGCACTCCTCTCACACAAGTCGTTGACCCGTTGTTTATTGGTTCCTTTCGTGAAAACTGTGAAACTGCGTGTTGCGTTTGTTGTTTCACCATTCCATTCTTCTTGTAGAAAGAAAAAAATAGTTTTTTTTTTGTTCAGCATGTTTTTAAAGAATTTGAGGCAAGGTCAAAACGTATGTCTAAAAAGAAACAAACAAAAAAAAAAACAAAAGAAACACCGCAGCACGATGTTGGTTTTTTTTCCTTGTACGTCCTTGGTGCGGCACCCAGAAGACTCGCTTGGCTGTAAACACGCAGTGCTTAGCGTGGAATAAAGCGAAGTTTCTGCGTCTCGGGAACGATGACTCCTGCACCTTTGGTTGCAAGGTCGACTACTTGTCCTTCCTCAGGGAGCACGCTGTACTTTTGCAGCAGCGTAGTGATGTTGAGGAAGACTTCGACTGTAGCCAACGTCTCGCCCGGGCACATTCTTTTGCCTGGAATACGAGCAAAGCGGAAATGTGTCAATAATATAATTTTCTACAACTTAAAAAATAAAGGTTAAGATGCAATGTCTTCCTAATAAAATGTAACCGGCAAAAAAAAAAAAAAAAAAAACCAAGCTGGAGCAAAGTAGTTTAGACCGGATATAAAAAGAAGACTATGCGCGGAGATGGTGTGGTCTCTAAAGGAACCCTCATACACCCAAAAATGTTAATTTTTTAGGCGATTTAATATGGTGTGAGGAGACTACCCCATCAATAGTTTGCTACAGGGTCGCGTATATTTTTAATAAAGCCAAAAAACTAAACTGCTCGAAACCGAAAGACGAGCACAGAAGCTCATGGCCGGAAGTCACGTGGCTACATCCGACAGTAGCCGCATTCAATTTACCTGCACCTGCTGCACCGGTGATGAAAAGTGTAGGGCGGTGCACTTCCAGTCGTAACTCAGTACACATACCGGAAGTACATTGCCCTATACTTTTCTGCACCGGTGGAGGTAAATCGATCGCAGCTAGTATTTTCTCCGCTTCTCCGGCGTGTGAAGACGACGACGAAGTTGCGTGCACTTTTTGTCGTGCGATTGTTTCGCACTTATATCCCCTTCGCTTGATGTTCTGCGCTTGGAGAACGATTGACCAGTACCACGAACGACAGTTCCGAAGTAGCGGCCCACGCCCGTCGGAACGGTGGTCCGTCGTGCACCGCCATCGCGTCGTTCAGCCCGTGGGACGTCATCATATCCAGAATGACCTGTACGTGTACTCCCTGTGATCTTTGCAAAATGTTTTTCATTCAACGTATCTGCAACTTTTTGGAGGCTACACAAATTGGGTTCATATCCTTATATATTTCTAGTATTGAATGTGTGCCTTAGATGACCGTCGCCTTTGAATATATTTGGTACACATAGTCTGAACGCCACGTGACCATGCGAAAGGGAGTGAGCGCGACTGAATTCTCGACCGGCTTTTTTCGTGGGGAAAGAAAACGAATTGCGAGCCGCAAATTATATTCTATGTAATTTGACGCTTATAGGTCATGCTCAAAGAAAACCTTCGTCAAGTATAAACACTCAGTGTCCCTTTAAGTATGATTGGAGTGAGGTTGGAATTAACTGCCATTATTCCTTATTGTGGATTCCTAGCAGTCCGTTTTAAAAATTAGCACGCCGGAGTCGCTCAATCTGACATTTGGCCGTTTTGGCTAAAAAGTAGGCTAATATTTTAGCCAAACGCAGCTAGCAAACAGGGCTATAAAAAGTTAGAATCAGTCACAATGATTTCTGTGACATTGTGTTGTTTCTTTTAGCTTAGGAAGACCGTATATTCTATCCACAATAATGTAGGTTTGCTAGGCACGACCCAACGAACAATAGTCAGTAATAAAAACTGCCCTGCCAAACGCCAAAATATTCAACTCAACAGGAGTTAGGATGACCAAAGTTGTAGACGTAGGAAAGCATTAATTCCGGAAAACAAACTTTCCTACATTTCCTAAAATAGGATAAAGCAAAACTTCTTTGAATTGTCGAGGTGGCATATACCTAACGCTATCAAGTTAGGCCTGAGAACAAGGATCATGGTGCTTGCGCAGAAACGTCAACGAAAATTGCGTGGGAGCTTACGGAAACAAAGATAATGATTTTTTGAATGGTTGTAATGGATTATTTGCAGCATAGGTTCAATTATTAGCTTGATCAGATAAACCGGTAAACGGCGCGAGCGCTGCGTTTATAGGGGGTGTTGTACGTTTAGTTTTGTTTTTGTCCCTCCACTGGTGAAATCGCAGTGGCAGCTGCGGCTCAGCAGAAGAATGACTACATTCTTAAAGTATGCAAGGTCCCAGGCAAATCTACCGGTACAAAGTGTTAAACCTCTGCGCAAGATCGCGAGCTAATTCGCCGATTCTTTAAAATAATTCGTTCTGAAGACCTTTAATGTACCTGTCTGACAGCGGTATTAAAGTGTGAGGCGAAAAACACATACGGATACACACGCGAATGCAAGAAAATAGTCAGAAAGTCACGCCAGCCGCACGTGGGACCATCAGACGCACTGCGTATAGGAGCTTGCCCAGCTCATTGTTCTTCGATTGATAGCTGGTCGTTGACAATAGCGCGAGTTGGGAACGACGTCGATGAGCGTTATCATCCTGCACACAATGCGACATCAGTTATCCCTATTTTATCTAGAAAATAACACCTACCTAGGAATTCGCCCACTTCGTAATAATGGCCATCAACAGATCGGGATAAAACATCAACTTTTGACGCCATTCTTTGATTCGTTTGTGCTTTGGTACATCTGAGAGGTTGATTTGAGCGTAGCTTTTGTGGAGGGTGTCCCGTAGCGTCTGGTTCAGACTCAGCATGAACCTGCGTTTTAAACTTTGACAATGATTCTACCATCAAGGCATAAATTGGTGAAGGCACGCTGATATTGTATTTCGGAAAATTACACCGATGGCTTTAACGAGCCTCTTGGTGTTTATCGGTAAAAAAACCAATACATGAAAGAGAGATGTGCTTATCTTAGCTATTATATAATATACGCTTTGACTTCCTAATATTTTTCGAACCTCACCACCAGCTACGGCGAGGATCCGCTACGGTCGTCGAAGCATTCGTCAAAGATGATACACCTAATTTGAGAACGACTGAACGTGACCCTCATGATGGTGGAATCGACGAAATTCAAGACCCTTGTTAATCTTCTTTTGTCCACCTAAAGTAAGACTTAACCGTTTGGATTATGCGACCACGCGACACCTGGAAGCGCGCGCGAAGGTGCTGAACACATGAGCCACGATCTTGCGTTAATAGTACCGTAACTCTATCCAGTGGTACATTGTGCAATTGTGTATACTGAATCTTCTGCACATCACTCCGTTGAGTTGGACGAACTTCTACAATTATAGCAATTTATTTAGAATACAGCCGAGGACATCTAAATCCACATGGAAAAGTGCAGAATAGTTCGTGCTTCGAATAAGGACTTGTTGGTTTGAATATCTGCGAAGAATCAAGAACTTCAAGGAGAAGAAAAGCTCTGGCCAATACTCACCGACTGAAAAGGGCATCAGGGATTCTGGTTTTGGCCCCAACTCCGTGCCGTCTTTCGTTAAGAATCGGGAAGGGTCAAAGGTCTGCGGGTCCTTCCATAGCTTGGGGTCCATGTGAACTGTCCACAGGTTGGCCAACACCATGCTTCCCTTTGGAATGAAGTACTCTCCATAGAAGACGTCTTCCGATGCACTAGCAATAAAAAGAACACTGTACAGCTCCGAAGTCCCCGCTGTTCAAGAGCGATCATCTTTCCTATTTTTGTAAAGGGCAAAAGAATAAAAGATGTATATAGAACTGAGAGCTATGCTGTAATCAGTTGTACGCGTTTCCGTAAAAAAAGTAACAAAATACGTTACTCGGTACTTGCAAATTAAAGGAACGTGTTACGGCATTGATTACCTCAGAATATAAGGAACACCTTACCGTTCCCGATGAACAAAATAAAGGCACGTTACTTTTGCGTTACTTTTTATTTATAAATTGACGGTAACAGCGTTCTTTTTTGCGGCAGCGTTTTTCGACACTGGGACAAATAGCGTTGACATGGGTATTTTTTTAAGGTGGGACTTTTTGCGTTGGGAAAAGACGGGCAAAGTTTCGAAGGTATGTTAAATGAGCGTAACAATTAATGACTTGGCGCGTATACTTTGTCTCAGGTTAAGTTCAGACAATCGCCGCCACGAGCTAATCGAATAAATCAGGGAGCGTCAAAAGTATAGGTCACTGGGCCTTGAACACGTACAGTGCCCCTCAAACTTAACGCCGCCACTCGGTTACGCAAATATTGATCTATTGCATGCCACCCAAAGATGAATTGGTCGCCGCAGCTGTTGGAATACCTTTCCCTGGTTGGGTTTTCTTAAGGGACGGAAATCTTCCCCAACTTGTTCGACCGCTAGGCTCAGCAATAGCTCAATAAGTGAAGAAACCGGACCATCTCGAGGCGTTGTTAAGTTTGGGGCGCACCGTACAAAAACATGATAGTTGCGGAATTCTTGGGGATCCTGGGTACAATCCCGACCCCTGCCCATTTCGATCTGGATGAGCATCGATCTGGATGAGCATGCATGTTAAACTCGCCAGTCTAAAGGCCCGTTCACACTCTTGCGACCGAGTACGACTCAGAGAGACGAGATCTCTTAAAACTTCTTAAATGTTTTGAGAATGAGGGAACACACTGGCATTGTGGCGCCATCTATGCGGTGACCCTGGAACTGCATTTCACAAGAGCGAAGGTTTTGCGGGATTTCCGATGTGAAATGTGCATATTACTCATAGAAAGGCTCGTTTATAACATTGACAAAAGTTTTTCGAGCCAAGAAAGAAAGGATAAATCGCGAGAAATAAAAAAAAAATATGCCGGTCCGCCGAGTTTACACTGCTTCCCTATAGACGGCGCCAGTGTGTTCTCTGGTTTAAGAAGTTTTAAAGACCCGTTCACACTCTTGCGACCGAGTACGACAGAGAGACGAGATCCCTTAAAACTTCTTAAATGTTTTTAGAATGAGGGAACACACTGGGCATTGTGGCGCCATCTATGCGGTGACCCAGGAACTGCATTTCACAAGAGCGAAGGTTTTGCGGGATTTTCAAGGTCAAATGTGCGTAACACCCATAGAAAGGCTCGTTTATAACACTGACAAAAGTTTTTCGAGCCAAGAAAGAAAGGATAATGCGCGAGAAATAAAAAAAATATGCCGGACCGCCGAGTTTACACTGCTTCCCAATAGATGGCGCCAGTATGTTCTCTGGTTTAAGAAGTTTTAAGGAACCCAGGTTTAAGAGGTCGTAAGAGTGTGAACGGGCCTTAACGGTTGTACCACACTGGCTAAATTGATCACCTACAGCTCAGAGACATGTCGCTCACTAAGCCAAGGCAGACTAACTCCCGGCTGTATAGACATGCACACAAATTTTTGTTTTCACAGAAACATGACGAACACCATGATAGGGTTCTTTTAACGCTATCAGATTGGTCCTATCGGCAAGTAGCGCGGGTTGCGTCTGTAACTAAAATAAAACGAAGTATCGAAAGACGATAAAAATTTAAGTGTACTTTTTTTAGGTCCTGGGAAGAGGTACAACAAGTAACGTGACTACGTTACTTGAAATAAGTATAGTACGTAAACCGTTTCTCTTTTGAAAAAGTAACGGGTACGTTACTAATTTACCATAAAAATTAACGCGTTATCGGTAAAGCCGTTACTTGTAAAGCGTTGACAAAACACGGCCTGTGTTGAATGCCTCGAAAATACTTGCATGGAAGCTATAAATGCCAACGAAGAGGGCCGCTGAGCTTCATTCACGTTTGCAACTTTTGTAATTTTATGTCGAAAATGATAATTACTGTTGCAAGGTTTCATCATATTGGCATATATACGGTCTAATATCAGGCCCACACTGTGCACATTTTTAGATTCAGTCACCCCGCCATGACGAACAATGTGCCAGAAAACCTAATATTACGAAACTTCAGAGGCATTATTACCATATTCTCTAGATTTGTTTCCTGGAATTGGACAATTTCTCATCCATCTGTTTTGGATAAGGACTGGACTGACATTCTAAAGAAAATTAACTCCTGATTTTCTATTTAGTTCAAAGTCTTTTAATCCACACCTGATTTTGTGTGCACGTGGTGATATTAGATTTTCTGTATTTAATTTTTTTGGACTTTCTTTCACACTCGCACATAATTTGTGGCCGCTTCGAGAAGCGCAGTGTCTAGTTCTAGACGAAAATGTGTCTTGTCAGATGGACGCAAAGCCACAACAGAGCAACACTAAAAAGAACTGGCAATACGGAAGGGGTAAACACAGCTAGGTTGAGGTATACACCAAGCGTTTCCAATATACGCCACATTTTTTAATACAATCGTACATTATGAATTATCACCCCAGAGAGGTGCTTAGGAATATAACATATGCGTGTAATTCTTTATATTGCTTGATATAAGAAATGACGATAATGAAGAATGAAAGTGAGAAAAATATATAAGTACTAAAACATCAGTAGAACATGTTAACTTTCCAAATATTGTTTTGTTACGAAACAGTTCTCCGCACAACGTAAAATAAATTATCACGAAAATACGATTACAGCTTCCGAAATGTTTTAAATAACAAAAAGACCTGTTTTTTTTTTACACCCTGATCTTTAGCTTGAGGTAAGTTCTTGCATGAGAGCGTGTGTATGGGAGTATCTGTGGAGGCGCAGCCATTGAGTCGTGCAGCCTGACAACGACCTGTCGATTAGATGTCTGCTCTTGTCAGTTCTTTTTCAGCCAATGACTTCGCCCGAAGAGAACAGCTGCGGAGAAGCAATCGGTTAAGGCAGCAAAAGGAACGTGGGCTCAACTCTTTACATCGTTCATCAACATCAGAAAGCGGACGTTTCAGATGTCGTGCCGAGCTTCTTACTTCACCATGTCACGTCTGGCGGCTGAAAAGACGCGATTCTATGGTTTGCCAAACTAAAACTTGCTTTCCTTTCTACGAGGGTGATTCAATAAATAAGGTGAATATTTTTGTATAAGGACTTCTAATACAGATAGAAGCTTACTTTTTTTTTTCTACGTAGTCTCTTAGAACTGTCACACACTTTTCCCATCTATGCACAAGCTTCCTTATTCCCTCAGCGTAAAAATCTTTAGACTGATGTCTCAGCCAGTCGCCCAGCACTTTTGACTTCATCGTCACTTTCAAACTTCGTGCCTCTCGTGAACGCTTTCAAGGGACCAAACGGGTGAAAGTCCGAAGGGGCAAGGTCTGGGCTATAAGGGGGATGAGGGAGCAGTTCCCAGCCGAGCTCGTTGATGGTCTGCATTGTTAAGGCTGCTGTGTGAGGCCTTGCGTTGTCATGATGCAAGATGACTCCTTTTGACTGATGACCTCTGTGTTTGTTCTTCATGTCTTTCTTGACCTGCTTCAGCAGTTCACAGTAGTTGGCACTGTTCACAGTGCTTCCTTTTTCAAGGAATGAAATGGTGATTGGGCCTTGCATATCCCAAAAAACGGTGAGCATCACCTTCCTAGTGGACCGCTGGGACTTGAACTTCTTCTTCACTGGAGAGCCTGCGTGCTTCCACTCCATGGGCTGTCGTTTAGACTCAGGCTCATAGTGCCAAACCCATGTCTCGTCAGATGTGACCACCTTCTGCAGAAACTCATCACCATCCTTCTCATAGCGGGAAAGACACTGCTGGGACAACTCGACCCTCCTCTGTTTGTGCTCCGCAGTAAGCATCTTTGGCACCCACCTGCTGCTGACCTTCGAGTAGCCAAGGCCATCATGGACAACTGTGTGTGCTGTCCCCACAGATAAGCTCAAAGTCCTTGCAATGCCATCCACTGTCACCCTTCTGTCAGACTGAATGAGGTCATTGACTGATTCGATCACCTCAGGAGATCTCACTTCTGTAGGCCTCCCAGGCCTGTCTTCATCCTCAACACTGCTCCGCCCTTCTTTAAACAATTTAGCCCACTTGTAGACATTTTTCTGGCTGAAACATGTGGCACCATACACAGTTGACATTCTCCTATGAATTTCAACAGGTTTGCACCCTTCAGCAACCAAAAATTTGATAACTGACCGCTGTTCAATCCTGGAGCATGCTTCTTGGTCAGTCATCTTTGTTACTCGGTTAAATTCTCACAGTGTTGTTTGTAATCTGCATAAGAAATTAAATCCACGTGGAAAAGTAGCAAAGCAATAAAAATATCTAAAAAGTAAGCTTCTATGTGTATTAGAAGTCTTTATACAAAAAAATTCACCTTATTTATTGAATCACCCTCGTATATACAAGATTGTGTTACGAATAGAGCTCTGTGCCGAGCAAGGACCTGATTACATTAGTCGTAGTCTCAAACTACGTTCAATATGTTGGGACTTCACAAACAAGTTGGTAATTCCTTCTGTGTCCGACTATGGTTCTCAGTGCATAATAAACCAAACTGCAGTTCAAAACGGCCAAGTTTTCTAAATGTTCTCAAAAACATAATAAGAGAAAACTTATATTGGAGCATTTTGAACCTGTGTTTCTCGTCGAATTTATGCTTATCGATATACTTTTTGGTCACATGACTGCCCTGTTCTCCGTCTGACTTTCTCTAAGACTAAACTTTTTCCCTTTTGTGTTACGAGTGACTGGGGAAATCAGGAAACCTCAGCGCTTCCAATTGTTTTGAATACAAACAATTAACGAACAGTACTTGAACGAATCTTCAAAAGGGGCTTCTTGGCGGTAGGTACACTAAATACAGAAAGTTTCGGGCATGCCTGCCGTGCTTTCCTACTGGTGTATCGTTCAAAATATGCAAATAGGATTGAGGGCAAAATAAAACCATTGTAAGTGACGCCAAACTGCGTGAAATTTACTATATAAATTATTACATTAACTGAAATACTGGAGACATTTAGATGATAAAACAGTATCTAGTTTTTTTTAAAATTCTGTTACGACCCGTTCGTAAGCTGATTGAGTAAATTTTTCTGTCACAATGACCAAATGTGATCGAAGCGCGCCAGTGACACGGTAAAAGAGGAAACTGGCAAAACAGGCCAACATTTTCTGTGCTACTTTATGATTAAAGTTGAATAGGAGGTCGATTCAGATCGGCAACTGAACAGTACTAGGGGATCTGAACATATTTAAAGACGTTTAGTGTTTCTAGAGATATGATGAACTCATAAGGTATCTGCTGTTCAAAAAAAAGAACACATAAAAGTGGTGTTCCGGATGTTATTCATATGCTAAGCGTGAGATTAAGGCACGGAAAAGTGTTAGTGGTGCACCACACTTTGTACATCTGCTAGAACCTGCCTATCCGTAACGCAGTGGGTTTTATGAAGAGCAAAACAAGTTCATCCATGCTTTCTTTATATTGTCATGGATGGAAACGCTATCGTAGATTGTAAAACTTAAAACAAAGCTTTGATCGGCGAACAGAAAAGAGGAAGAACGAGCGTTGAGAAAGCAGCAGCGAGCGTCGCTGTGGCGGCGTAACAGCTGGCTAGCGTTGGGCTTCTTTTCTACTACACTCGGTAACTCTAACATTCATCTAGAGCAGTGGTCTAAACTCATTTGAGTGGGGGGGTCAGATAGCCCACACCAAAAAGGTCGAGGGCCAATGTGAGGGGCGGGGGGATTCAAAGACTTTAAGGGAATGGCCCACGTGGTCCGTGCATGTTATAAACTTAGTTTTGCCAGTCACATCTTTAGATTTGATTTGTTTATATGACTACTTTGGGCACTGAACTGATATAATGATAAAAATTGAAATGACACCGCCCTACTAACGTGTGAGCATTTTTAATAGAGCATGACAGCGAGTACACACTCGTTACGGTTGCTCAATTCCATCAGGATTTTAACAAAGCTCAATACGCCTCTAAATCAAGGATCAGTTAATTTAACATTTCTTGCTTTTCTGGCGATTTTTATTACAACTCTCTGAACAAATACCTGTTTCTTAATGGTGATATATTTTTGAAGGCGAGAATCTCAAGCTCGTAGCTCTATCTTTGACAGTTGTCCTGCTGACCGAGAGTTCGCGCAGCCGAGTTGCATTCTTCAAAGGAAAGATCGCGCTTGCAGCCTAGTTGCGGAATTGTTGTACATTACAAAATTCCGGGAAGAAAAAATAAAGCGAAACACAGGACAAGTGAACATAGGTAAGTATAAACTATGTGAATACGTTAAAAGAGCAGAGCTACTTTTTGAGCGAAAATGCATCGGCGAGATGAGATAACCGTGGCGCATGCCATTCTAGAGATGTGGGACCCGGGATTCGTAGCCATGTCCTGCGGGCCGCGTGCCTGCGAATCGAGGGCCTCGTGCGGCTCGCGGGCCGCGTGTTTAAGACCCCTGATCTAGAGTGGTCAGGCGTCGAATAGTCGGAAGACTGACTGGGCAAGGTCATGTTGGCCTCCTTATCTTTTTACACTCGGTACCTGGAACATTTGAATCGAACGTCAAATCATTTTGGGTAAGAGTAAAGGCGAATCTTCTAGAAGTACGGAGAAGCGTGTTTCTCGGCCATGCACGCGGTAATATCTGAAGTAAACTGTCATTTCATCCCCCCCAAAAAAGTCTTGAAAGTTGGTAAAGAAAAGTCTTATTTATTGGGACGTCGTCTATATTTCATGTTACGTAGCAAGATGTTACTAATTTTTCCCTAAAAGCTTATGATTCTTTTACATCCATTTTAATTTTCTCACAAACCGAATTAAGCGACGGCAGGGGTGGCAACCAATGTGACACTTTTTTTTTAACTCTACCGGATTGGGGGACATTGCAAGCTCCGCATACAGTAAAAAACAACAACAACAAGAACAACAGACATCTTGTAAACCCTGAGATGGGGAACGATAAAAAAACGGACGAACACAACAAAATCTCAATTGAGATTTCATTGTGTGTTCGTCCGTTTTTTTCGTCGATTGATTACCAGCTCGCCTGCACTCTCTCACTTCTTACAAGAACAACAAGAACATACGAATGAATTTTTGAGAACTTGAAACGAAAGCGTGTTATGTGAATATGTGAAAATGCTGATTAGAGGAGATTCATATTCTTTGCCTGCGAGATATTCAAAGAAACCCCGCGAACGGCTTACCCAGCCCCAACAAAACGAGTCTCCTGCCGTCAAGATAGCAGTGGGAGAGGGGGGAATGGAAAGTGTGGCGAGGGATATTTATCTATCGTGAGGAAAACTTTTTTGTAGGTCGGGTTTTAAGTAGTTCAAAATGAGGTAGAACAGGTGCTTTCAATACGCTGCTTTTGGCTACGTATAGTTGAACAGAAATGTCCAAGAAATAATATTGTTTCATTCGATTTCCAATGCTTTTTCACGAAGCGAACGTAATCAATGCATACGTTTCTGTGTTATGCGATAGGGTACATTTTGTATTCCTAGCGTAGCAGAGTTTGTGAACATATGTTTTCCTGTATCTCTGTGCGGAATGTATTCACTACAAATCGAAACATGTACTTTGATTGCTCTCCTCAAATAATGTCCCTTGGGCGATATAGGTTAACTTAAATGAGTAAATACATACCAAGCATAAAATTCAACTGATTTCTTTTGTCATTACTACATTTACGTGTTACCGCGTCACTGTATAGTCTATAGTATCATATAGGACATACCAAAAGTTCTGCGTTCCTTGCCGTATATCCTGCAAATGAAGTGTTGCGGCGATACCCAAGACGCTGCACACTACTGCTCAAAGTTACACTGCCGTTTTTAGATCGTTTGCTGACTTACCTACCACTATATTCAGTGGACGGTGTTTATGCGACAGTGGACGGTGTTTATGTGACAGTGTTTATGACAATATACCCTTTTTTCAAAAGTGCTCACCGTTTAGTAGCTGCGTCGTCTAATTTCCGAGTCCACTATTATTTGGGTCCGTACTGTGGACGTAAATTGGGCTCAAGGGCTGCATTTGGCGAGGACTTACACGCCCCGTGCCCCAGTATTGTCGACAACCAGTGTTACATGATACGACTTTTTAAAAAGCGCCTTATTGTTCCTTAATATCTTCGCGTAAATTGTCTTGTCCATTCAGTAGCAGAGAGTTTACTGCTGGTTAACACAATGTTTTCTATGTCTTTTATCTTGTAATTGTCTTACCATCTGCCTGAAATTATCGGGACAATATACTAAAACACTATAATAGGAAGTTTTCGTAAAGCGTTTCAATATCTCCGATGCCGATACCAGATATACTTCGTCAGCGCCTTTGCGCATGATTCGTATTGTTAGTTATCGGGTTCTCTATTGGAGTTATCGGAATGATCTAATAACAGTTCCTAAAAACGACTATTGCCGAAAATAATATAGAAACGTCTAGTGGCGCGGCGCGTTTTTCACTTGATGATTTGTGGGCGGATTCGCGCAAGCGGAATGTGGATTCTGGGGACGGGTGGCGAAATCGACCCGTCCCTGGCAGAAAATCTGGATGGGTCCGGGACCCATATCCAGATTTTCCGCCAGCGACGAGTCGATTTCGCCACCCGACTCCGAAATCCGCTTTCCGCTTGCGCGAATCCGCCCGCGAATAAGCAAGTGTAAACGCGCCATTTGTGTGCTTGATGTGTCTTACGCTCTGGGGATTCCTAGCGGAGCTATGGTTCTCCAGCGGTACATCTCCCAGATGGCTGCCATGGTGAAGGGCATCTTGTTGCGATCCTCCCACTTGGGCTGGCGTTCCCTGCCCACTACCTCGTCGATCTCGCGTTGAATCTTGGCCTGCACCGTGTCCGGGTACTTTGCGTAGGTCAGCAGGTGCCACATGATGGTCACCATCACCGTGTTGGAGCCGGCGCCGAAGAAGTTGAGGACGTTCCCGAAGAGGAAGCGTTCTGCGATTGGCAATATAGCAACGAGTCACTTTCGCGGTTATTATTGAAGCACATAAAAGTTCTATCTATACCCGTCGTCAACTATTTTGTGCTACATTGTCAAAACGCTTCAACGGTGCTGCAGCTCCGCACAGCTGCTGCCAGTGCAAAGAGCTTCGTCTTGCAATTCATTCGCAAGCGCATTAGCTTTGGGAGCGTCGGGGCACAATCAAATCTACGCTATAGCCTCGACAACGTGGCACGAAATAGTTGACGCCGAGTATAGACGGCTCTAGATATTTAGAGAGGTAGCGTTATAAGGATAGGCGTGTTTTGAAATCTGTTGGCCGTGTGGTGACACACATCAATAAAAAGTAACTGTACCAATAGCATGTCTAGGCAACCGGAAGGGTCAGCCCGAATAGGCGTCTGATGGTGTCTCCATTGTACAAGATGATACATTTAGCCGGGGATGTTCCGCTGCTCGCCTGGGGTCTTTAATTGTCATCACTCAATCGTGATTACACGAACAAGTACGATGCTCATTCATATCGAAACAGGCAGGGGGGGGGGGGGGGGGGGGATTGAACTAGGACCCCTGGGTTCTGCAGTGAGCACACATGTTCCACGTGCTCGGAGCCGCGGCTAATTGAAACGCTCTAGCAAAGATCAGCCTCAAATAAATGACACTTTTCATCAAAACGGGCACATAAGTTAAGAAAACAAAGTGAAGGTGCGGTAGTAATTACCCATTAAGATTGACCGGCATGTAAACTAGATGAGGCTGTGAAGTCGATCGTAGCATTTCTTTCTGGATAAGCAATATTAGCAATGAATTGCGAAACGACTTAAAGCCGTCATAATTAGCCTTTCCTTCCTGGCGTAGTTACCTTAATTTGATTTTTATACAACATAATTTTTTTCCTATAGAGTCCGTCAGCAGATAGAAGCCTTTTGCCTGATTCCCCTAAATATCTCTCGAAATCAAACCTGTCACTGTCATTAGGAAGAGTGAAGAGTTCATATTAACGTGCTAGAAATCGAACAAACCGGCATATTTCTGTTTTCTTAACCCTTTGACGGTTAAGTTCTTTTTGCCAAAACATGTTTCCCACAAGTCGGGTTTTGTTTCGAAGGAATAGTATTAATAAAAGGACATGGACATATAGTTTTTACATTATATAGCTGGAGTGCGTGCAGTGATTGAAAGCTGTTTGATTTAAAAGCATCAAATGAAAATATTGACGACAGAAAGTTGCCACCTTTCTTTCATTCGGTCCCATTTCGGTGCGTCCGCTTCCGCGACATTCCAACGGCTTCAGATTCCTAACCGAAGGTACTTTATTGAGCTTCTCCGCTGGACGATAAGCTCTCATCCTCGGAATCTAATTTCGAAAAGCGTCGGAAGTCTGAATCGGAAGAGCGAGTTCTTCCACTGGCACTACCACCAGAGCCGCCATTCTGCGAAGTGAGCGTCACTTGGGCGGAGCGTCGAAACTGAAATCTATAAATAGTCCAGCAAAGCGAAACACCGTGCAAATGTGACGTTTATAGTTCCCCAAACACATAGCAAATAAAAAGAAATCCCGCGGTGCGCGCATTAACGCCTTTAGGCGGACTCTTTCAAATCTGTAATCACAGCCGCCCATGTACGGCAACGGCCGTCAAGGGGAATACGAATGTAATTGAGGATCGCTTATAAACTAATTGATCTGTCTGCTGTGTACCAGTTTATAAATTTCTAAAGTGTGACCTGCAGCAATTTTACAATCACTCACAGCAAATTGCCTAGAATTGCAGAAAGTAAAAATGAAATGAATGCGTCAAATGTTTGAACCAAATAATGTGCCTAAACTTTTTTTTTTAACTGGAAAACGGTGTAAATTGTATCAAGCCCCAATCGAAGCAATGGTTTTGCCATGAAATGTCTCATTCACATTCCTAGGGTTCTAACTTTTACATAGGCGTTGCATGTAGAACCCTACCGGGTCCGCGGACAGGAGCCGCCACTAGCACCAACTACTGACGCAAAGGTGTTCGGGTCCCCCTCGTGAAATCTGTTTTAAGAGGTCAGCTGTCGAAAACCTACATGGCCAGGAAATTACACAAGATTCATCGTGTACACATCTCCGAGCATTTTGTACACCATCGTCCCCGCCGTTTCCCCTTGAAAAAGTTCTCCGAGATTTTAAGAGCCATTGTCGAAACGTAGTTTGGAAATACACATCCATGGTGAGCTGTTAAGAAAGTTTTGGACCCTTCAAAACAATCTTAATTCGTTCTAAATTTAATGCATGCACACTAATGAATAAGGTGTCTTGTCGCTCTTCCAGCTACTTATTTCTTATGTAATACACGAGGTTTGTTTTGCTTTTTAATGCCACAGAAATCGAGAAGAGTCACTCACTTTGAAAGCTGGAATCTGGGTCATTTTCGTGCTCTTTGATTTTCTTGATGTATCCGTCTATGAAGTCGCGATTGCTGTGCTCGTCGAGGGTCTCTTCATGCTCCTTCACCTCTTTGCTAGTATGCGCAATAAAAACAGAAAATGAGAATACATTGAGTTCCTACGGCAATATAAAATTTACCCGTTTGTGCAGCATTTCCCAAAAGTTAAAAGGCGCGCCTTCAAACTTTTTTTTGTATACCTTATGTCTTTCTTAGCAGTAGTCTGCCTTTCTACTCTACTTAACCGTCTTTCACACACAACACACTATTTTACGATCGACTTAAAGCATCTTGACGTGGGGCACTATATTTGCCGGTTTGAAAGCCCCCTTTCTTCGCTTTGAGCTAACTTATATTTTCAGACCGAGTAGCCTTCATTTACAGCCGATCCCAGAGCATATCCAAACGTATAAATACCTATTTCTCCAAGAAAAAAAATAGGCCTTGTACGACAACTGAGCCGAAAGGTTCCCAAGACGATCCATGAAACAATCTGCACAACAACTGCAGTACTCCGGAACACGACCGCGTTGCTAATAGGGCGGAAGAATGGCCCGCGTTTTTTTTAACGTTTTTTGTAATTTTATTACATTTATCTACATCCTTTTTGCAACTCAAAGCCAGGCATAGCCATCACACACACACACAGATTAGTGTCAGAAACAGGCTTCGATCTCATCAACAATGACATCGGCTACAACGGTCCTTTGGCGCTGCGAGGTAAGTTGCCAACTTGAAATCGTGCCTTTTCTTTTTACTGCATTGATTTAGACGTAGAAGCAAAACAGTTGTACCCAAACTACCGGGAAACATTAGAAAATTCAAGCGTCCCTGTGGTCCTGGAAAAAGACGGAAAATAAACAGACACGTAGCCTTCAAACTGGTTTTTAGTGTAATGTTCCGGAAATGGTTTGAGTGAGATAAACGGAATATATTAGACGCCGTTGTTACTTCGTTCATGTAGTCGGATATTGTTATATTGGGCAAAAAAATGGGATGCTTCACTGACTGCACCTCATAACTTCCTGAGGTATGCTGCCATCGTTGTGTATTAGGCTCTATCAATCAGGTCCATATGGCACGCAGAATAAGTATTTTGTGTAAAATACTGCACCCCACAGGAGTTCTAACGAAGCCACGACTAACAAAGTTTGAATGGGAGAAGCAAATTCGATCCTTCTATGTTAGAAACCAGGTTTTTTTGGTATATTGACGAACAGCTGAAGCTGCGCGTACTTAGCCAGTGTCCAATTGCATGACAACTATTTAGGGTTCTGCATTTTAAAACCCAATAGAGCAAACAACGTGAGCTTTTCAGTGTCGATATAAAAGACACTTTGTGCATTAGAAAAAAGAAAATATATTTGAAGTGAGTGCCATATTTATCTCCTCAAAAGCTGATCGTTTCGAGACCTCGCACAACTTCTTTTTAATATGGGAGTTCTCGACGAGGTGTCTAAATTACTGTATTTACTTTTTGGATTTCCGACGTCTTGTTAACCAACAGCCAATATTCACTGTACCTATTGAAACAAAATAAAACACTGTGTTAATTCTCACTGTTGTCGAAAAAATGGTGGCTTTCATCGCTGCTTCTCGTCATGGTTGACGCGCTTTGAAGAGGAGCTCTCCGAAAAAAAGTGTTATTCGTCATGTTTTTGATTGTAAGAGAGATGCCAAGAGCAGAATAAGTTGCCGAGTTCAAAAAAAAAAAATGAAAACGCTTTTTTGTATGGGAGTTAAATATTTCTGTTGTTCGGTGTTTTCTTAAAGTTTGCTCCTCAAAGTTTCGAAAAAAACGTAATGTATATATTGTGGGAACAGGTGTTCCCAGATGTGCTAGGTCTCCCTATCTAGACCTAGCACATGCAGACCACGGGGACGGCGGTGGCGGCGGCTTCCCAGATACAAGGCCAGGCCACATTCTTCGAAGAGGGAGGTGTCCCACTTGCCCTTCGGGCGAATCTGCTACTGGCGCACCATTCGGAGTGGGCGTGGACGCGATCCACATGCGGGCGAAGCCGCACCACCTACCCAGGGCGCGTCCATATCGCACAGGCTCTACAAGCCGGCCCTGAAACCCCTCGGGAGGTATGACGGTAGCCGGAGACTTTTGCTGGGGGAGGTTCTGGTCCTCGGAGTCTTTACTTTCTTTTTTCAGCTAACGCTTCCCACGAATGTACTAATACGGTAGCGTGGGCCCCTCCAGGTGAATCTGTCTGATACGACTGCGCCAACATCTTAGTCTTACTTTCTTTTTTTGTTGCCCGACGGGCGAAGCGTGGTGGCGTCATCGTCAGTAAAACACGTCATTCTACGGACTCGCAGACATCGTGTTTTTTTTTACGCGGTACTCCTCAGAGGGGAAACCTACAATATAGAGAACCATTAAATTGTTATTTTCTACTTCGTAGAAAAATATTTCATAAAATTGACAATTGTAATATTATTTTGTCGCTCTTTCTGCAATTTTCGCAGATTATTTTGGCATGAGCAATCAAAATGTGATTTGGCATGTCCTTAGCGTTCTAAGCGCACTTAAAGTTTTCTTTTTTTCAGAAACCCAATTAAAATATTTTAAGCTATTTGTCGCATTAAGAGAAATTTTAGTAACAATATATGCTTTAATATATAAATGTTCCTAAAAGAGTCTTTCCTTTCTCGATAAAGTTCACCAACACTTATTTTTCCGGAAATTAGCAAGTTTACTTCATGTTAAAACTTGTTTCTATTTCATGTCTTTTTTGCGTAAATATAACTTAATCTAGACTATACCAGACACGAAGTGACGAATTATATAAAACTCTAAAATTAAATTATCTTTTATTAGGTTTTGACGATAAAAAGTGAAAGCCGTTTACAACTTCCTGTAACGCCGAATTGGAGCGCAGCTCTTGAGGAGGAGGAGTGGAGGGTATATTCCTCCTCCTCCCTCGTGATCATGCCTGCTAGTCCTCCTCCCCTCCTGCTCCCCCTCCCTCTCCTTTACCACCTCCTCGTCCTTCAAGCTTCTCCCCTCCCCTCGCCTCCGCCTCCTCGTCTCTCCTCCCCCCCTTCTTCACCTTCGTACTGCTTTCCTCCTCGCCGCTGAAGTCATGTGACCCCCTCCCCCCGAGGTCACGTGACCCCCCCGAACCAGACAATGAGGGGAGGAGGAGGAGGGGGAGGAGGAGGAGGGCAGAGGTCCGGGGTGTCACGTGACCTCGAGGGGACGGGATCACATGACCTTGGGCGGGCCGTCACGTGACCGGCGGGGGGAGGGGAGTCACCCCCCGGGGTCACGTGACCTGGGCGGGGGAGGAGGGGGGAGGAGGAGGAGCGGGGGGGAGGAGGAGGGGGAGGGGCGACGCCGACGCCGACGCCCCACAGGCTGGAAACGGGTCATGTGACCCCCTCCCCCCGAGGTCACGTGACCCGCCCGGACCATACTACACAATGAGGGGAGGAGGAGAAGGAGGGGAAGAGGAGGAGGAGGGGAGGAGGAGGAGAGGGAGGGGCGCGGTTACGCCGACGCCGACGCCGACGGCGACGGCGACGCCGACGCCGACGCCAACGGCGACGGCGACGCCGACGCCAACGGCGACGCCGCTCAGGCTGGAAACGGGCCCCTAAGAGCTGCGCTCTAAAATACATATTACTTGTATTTATGTTTAGCCTATTTAATCTGAGCTAATCACAAATATTGCGAGGAAGATATTGGTGTATTGGTTGAACACACCTGTCTTTACGAGTCTTCTATATTGCGAACCCTAAATTTTAGATGTTCCCGTCACCTAAAAAATAAAAAAAACGTAAAAAAAAGTGAAAGCCGCTTACAACTCCCTGTAACGCCGAATTAGAGTGCAGCTCTTGAGGAGGAGGGGGGAAGGGTACTGGGGGGGGGGGGTGAAGTGAACCTGGGGGGTCACGTGACCTTGGGGGATCACGTGACCTTGAGGGGTCACGTGACGATGCCGATGGTGTCATTGTGACGTCCCTGATGACATCATCAGTGACGATGACGATGCGGACTCCGATGACGTCATCAGCGATGATGACGATGACGATGCAGATGTCGGTGACGTCATCAGCGATGACGATGACGATGCGGATGCCGGTGAGGTCATCAGTGACGTCACTGATGACGTCATCAGTGATGATGACGATGACGATGCGGATGCCGGTGACGTCATCTGGGAGGTCACATGACCTCGGCGGGGGTCACGTGACCCTGGGGGTGGTCATGTGACCTCGGGGGGTGTCACGTGACTTCGAGGGGTCACGTGACCTCAGGATGGGTCACGTGACCTCGGGGGTCACGTGACCTCAGGGGGTCACGTGACCTCGGTGTGTGTCACGTGACCTCAGGGGGTCACGTGACCTCGGTGTGTGTCACGTGACCTCAGGGGGTCACGTGACCTCGGGGGTCACGTGACCTCGGGGGTCACGTGACCTCTGGGGAGGGGTCACGTGACCTTGGGGTGACCTTGGGGGTCACGTGACCTTTGGATGACCTTGGGGGTCGCGTGACCTTGGGGTGACCTTGGAGTGACCTAGGTTACGCCGACGCCGACGCCGCTCAAGCCGGGAACGGGCCCCTAAGAGCTGCGCTCTAAAAAACAACTCCGGTGGAACATTACATTTTATTTGTTCAACCTATGCTTAAGGTTCTGTGGTAGAAATATCTGTATAGAAGGTTAGTCAGTAAATAACTTCCTAAAATCAGTGAAATTTGGTTGCTTTCCTAACAAAATATTACGCTCAACAAAATGATAGGCCTCTTCAATATAAGAATCAGGTCTACTGCCCACAACTAACGCTCCAAATTACCACCTGAAAACATTTGGTCATCAGGAACTTGTTACAATCCGAGGTAAAATAGAAACTGGAGGGCTCTATTTTAGTCTTCGCACCGCATTTGCATCGTTCTAGAAACTTAACGCCCGTTACCGCATACAAATTCGGTAAAAGAACAAATGCTACATTACCTTACAAAATCACTGAGCTCACGGAAGATGTTCTTGAAGGAGCTGACTGCGAGGAATGGGATCCGTAGTGCGAGTGTGTTGAGCCAACCAGGCAAAAAAGTTACAATCATGCTGGAGCTTAGTGCACGAAGAGCACTGCTCAACTGCGCGTCCAGAAATTTGCGCTTGGGGTCGTCGAAGAGGTATCGGCTTCCGAACACCAGAGCGGAAATGTTGTTGGACATGCTGGGAACGAGGTACTCTTGTATTGAAATTAGAGAGCCTTTGCTCTCTGCGATCTTTTCAGTCAAGTACGAAGACTCCTCCTGTGGAAGAAAAAGTGTAAAGTAACTAGATTACTTTTTTGCGAAATACTACCGTGGAATACAATCCAAAGTTGACCTTTTAGTTCAACATTTTGTTACCAAGAGGTACTTAGTAGTAACAAGAGAAAGTATGTATGTTTTTGGGGTTTTTGGTTTGGGTTTTTAGGCGCAGATCTATCTGCCGCGGAAACGGCTGAAGATTTGCTGGGATGGTAGTTTGAGATAGGTAGCACTAAACTCAAGACAAGCGCTCATTTTATTTCAGCAAAACGCATTGGTTGTGTCGTTTTTCAAAAGCAGCAGTTTCAAGTCACTTATGTCAGGGTAATTTACACATGTCCAACTTCATTCTTAATAAACCGTTCTTCACATGGTTTGCGTTGGATTTTATCTTTCAGTAGAGGGGCGTAATTTTTAATTCATAATCGACAGCTCCAATTCCCCATCCTAAGGAACAAGGAAATACAAAAATTGTAATGAAATTGCCAACATTTGATTTTTCTTCCGTAGTGCTTGTAATCGCTACTCCGGTAATTCTTTCTACCTACTGCAACTAAATATATACTTCCTGAATCCCCGACCTTTTCCTTTCCAGTATGCGTTTAGTATGGCGAAATTTATAATAGTTATTGCAAAATCTGTAACTAAAATTTCCTCAACACCAGCAAACAAATATACCCGCGCTTTTGAGTTTATGACGTCAGTGGCAGGCAGTCTTGCACGCCAAACAGCTCTAGAAAAGGGAATACGCTTAGCATTTGTTACGTGCTCCTGATTGGTTGCTGGGGCGTGCTTCCAAAACATTAATTTGGCACCTGCCACTCGCGTCATTTTCATTGTTGTCAGTACAGAATTTTACTGTAATAAAGACAGTGAGGATCAAATTGTAAATTCAATAACTTCGCCCAAAAATATTTGGGCCTAATATTTGGTTTACCATTTCAGTGTAGATTGTTGGTGTGTTAAGCAAACTTCCTTGCAAATCAAGGCCTGAGCAGTTTTTTCCCCACCACACGCAGACCTCCAAGCTTCTGATCTATGCTGCCCGTTGCCATAATCAACATAGAAATCAAATATGACTATAACAGGGATAAACTTTGGAACATACAGTTTCCAAGCAACTTTCGAATACAGCACCATTTGGGAATTACGTAAAGAAAATATATGCCTCTCAAAGTTTTGATGCTTTGCTCAATTAATCGAGCTGGAATGAAACAGTAACATAAGTAAGTAAGAACTAATTATCTCGCTTTTTGGCAGGAAGGCTTCACTGAGACCTCGGTTTCACACTCTTAATTACCAGATACGTGCAGGTTGCCTTTTAGAGCGCAGCTCTTAGGCGGCCGTTTCCGGCTTGAGCGCCGTCGTCGTCGGCGTAACCGCGCTTTGCATTACCGGACGTTTCTTATAAGGACGTCACACGTGACGTCACGTGTGACGTCACGATGGTCATGAGGGTCACTTGTGAAGGTGACGACCTTCACGAGTGACGTCACGAGGGTCACAAGTGACGTCAAGAGGGAGGAGGGAGGGAGGGGGAGAGAGTGAAACAGATCGAGGAGGAAGAAAGGAGGAAGAGAAGAGGAGGCGAGGGGGAGGGGAGGAGGAGGGGAGGTACGGAGGAGAAGTATACCCTCCTCTCCACACCTTCCCCTCCTCAAGAGCTGCGCTCTAATTCGGCATTGCTGGGAATTTTAGACGTCTTTCTTTTTTTTAGGCTCTACAGATTTGTTTTTAAAAGAAGCCGTGAAGGATACACTAATGTGGTTTGTGCATGTGAGTTATACAGCCAGGGAACATAATATAGAGGGCCGATCGTCACGATAAATCAAATGATCATCTAAAATTTGTTGATTAACTTCCTAATTAGTACAATAGACACATGGTTCCAATTGCAACTTGCTGGGCGTCATCGAATACTACTAAATCAGTAATGTTTAGGAAGACTGAGCGCGTGGGAAGTGCAGCAAGGCGCGAAAGTTACCACTCGCGCATGAGGCGAACAACAGGGGTGGGAAAAAGGAAACAAGAGAGGGAAAACTTCGCGGGTGAGTTATCGCACCTGTAGACTTGTTCCTTCCGTACGAGTGGTAACTTTAGCGCTACACCGTGCTTCCCACGTGCTGCAAGTACTTCTAATATTTTTTGATTTAGTGGTTTTGAATGATGCTCAGCACGTTTTTAATGAGGACCATATGTTTGTTTTCAACAACTAAAACGTTGACTAACATAGGTTTGTTAATTAGTCGAAGCATTGTTACGGTTAGCCCCATTGCCATGTCCCCCTGGCCATAAAAACTCACCTGCACAAACCGCATTAATGTACCTTTCACAACTTTTTAAAACAAATCTGTCCAGCATAAAAAAAAAAAAAAACAAGGATAGCGCACTGGCCGACGAGAGGAAAATTTCTTCTGGCCGCCTAAATCATTAAGCACCGCAATAAACTGAAAAAAAAAAAAATACGCGCAAAAAGTAAAATAAAAAACAACATAACATCGTACCTTGATGTGCTCCTCCATCGACTTTCTTCCAAATCCAAGGTCCCGTAGCACGTGCAGGCAGAAGCGACGGTTGTCTTGCCAAAGTTTTCCGTTCAGGGTTCCTACACCTTAGGGTAGGAGGAGGGGTTCATTGTTAGAAAACGGAAGCAAGCGCCACTACCACGGACGCTACCACAGCCATCTGATAGGTTCATGAAACCTGATATCAATCTGGCTCCAATATTGCAATGAACACCACTTTGAAATGTGATCTAGGTCATCTTCACTATAAATATACGACAAAGAGAGAAAGAGAGAGAGGGGGGGGCGATAAAAGACATTAAAATGGGCAAATTTTCCCACATCCTTCCAGATTTAGTCACCTGAGCGAAAAATATCAACTGATCGGACTCTGGATGCAGACCACGTTCCGCAGTCTAGCATACCAAGATGGCAGGGCGTTTAAGACGATTATTGTAACGATCGTATGGCATGTTATAGCTAAGCGAGTTGAACATTGCGGGCTTTGGTCAATCCAGTGCCAGCCTCGTACCATATGACCTTGAGCTTGGTGCATCGCTCCGCCAGATTGCAAGATGCGAGTAACTTCATTCGGTCCAAAGCTTCGCGTCGGAGAATTGTCAGAGGTAACTCGCGAATGCTTTCCGCGGTACCTCGCTTTAGAGCGTACGGGAGTTCCAACGGATAAACCTTTGCAACGCCTATCTCTCAGGTCCAGTGCCATTTACTAGGCACTGGACCGACACACGATGAAAGACATTTCGCAGAGCATGCCTATTGCGCATGCTCCAAACTCCTTTCACAACCCGCTAAAAAACATGACAGCACTCAAAGGCCGATTTTTAAATGTTTTATATGAGCTCTACCTACGCAGCAGTACTTACTACACGTACCTTATAAAAGTCACGGGTCTTTCGTAAGTACCACTCGCAGTGTCTAATTGCACTGTGCGTGAGGTGAGCACGAGATAAAAATGCCATGTGCTGCACTCAGAACAAAAGAAGTCTCCTCCTCAACATTTGCGCTCGGCACGGATACAGAGCAAAAAAGCGTAGGGCATAAGCCCTTTGTATTTTTCAGTCATTTTATGTTAAGTGAGAAAGAGACTACTTATATTGTGATGCACAAATGCCTTGGAAGGTCCAGATTTTTACTTTAGAACCAAATTTATATATTGCACTTTTACGAAACACGTGGCGTGGCCAGAACTTGATAGAACTATTGATCCACGGAAAGGGATAAAGAAAACAGCGGACATAAATGGCGTTCTTCAGAGCTATTCGGGCGTAATAAAAATTATAGGAATACGCAAATAAACTGAGCACTTTCCTAATTTTTCTTTAAGTAATGCATTTATCCTACTCAAAATTCTGGAGTGTAGGTTTCTGGTAAACTGCGAGAAAATAGAAACTTTGGTTTTATATGCGCGGGAGGAAAACAGAAGCAAACCGTTGGGTCGACGCTGCTACTCGTGCGTGGCACAACACGCTTGGATCTTCTGGACCTGCTTTAGGGTTTTCATATCTAAGAAGCTTTCAAGGATTTGTACTATGTGGTAGCAGCGTCAACCCGACGGCTTGCTTCTGTTTTCCTATCGTGCATAGGAGACAAACCAAACAGACGTGTTTTAAAGTGTGGAATGGTTTTCAATGTTACCATCCAATTCCAAAATTTTGTCCGTCTGTCCGTCCATCAGTCCGTGCATTTTCTGCTAAATTTAACGGGAAAAAGTAACGTCACTTGTCGTCACGTGACCTATACACTTCGAGAAAAATGACGTCACGTAACCTATACATCAATTGAGTTACACTCTAAATTTAGTGGGAAAATTCACGTCTTGTAGCCTTGACACCAATCCAGCTTTCCCGCTAAATTTATCGGGGTCACGTGATGTGAGCTGACCTGATCCCGTGACCTACAAAACCATTCAGTTCCCCCTCAATTCAACTAAAAATATACGTCACGTGACATATTATTCTCTTACCCGATCCCTCTCCTTTCTCCTTTTCCCCATTCCTCTTCTCCCTCCCCCTTCCCATCCCTCTTCCCTCCTAGCGACACCTCATAGATAACCCTAAGTGATGTTGATCCCAAAGTGCCCTCCTCATCCCTCTCCCCCTCCCTCGCCGCCTACCTCCAATTCCTTGTTTCCTCCTTCCTTCTCTCCTCTTTCCTCATCATCCATCCCCCCCCCCCCTCCTTTTTCCGTGGAGTCCTCCCTGTCCTCCTCGTTGCTCATGTGACACAGCAATAGAGTTTCCCCACTAAATTTAGAGGGGAAATATACTTCGTGTCACACCAATCTTCTCGCAAAAATGAAATGCACTTCATGCATTATAGGACTTTCAACGTAAAGGTAGCTGCCGATTCTTATTTTCTTGAATTTATTCCCAGTGATCTACACTTAAGAAACTTGAGAGTAATAAATGCACCACCTAAAGATATTTTCGTGAAAAGTTGAATTACACTTAGTTTATTGGCTTATTCACACGATTTTTATACGCCCTAACAGCACTCGAAAACACCCTTTACATAATATATTAACTCGATTGCAAGAAGTTCATATATAACATGACCTTGTCTGCGGTCGTTTAATTGGGCATTGATTTAGTCCTTTACTTTCTATAAATACCCGTGTCGTATTTTACTTCCGCCATATTCGTGCGTGCGGCACGAACCGAATATCTGAAATCTTTGAAGTGGGAAGCCTTCCAGCAGAGCATCTTGTTGCTTTTGGAAATATTGTTCTAAACATTAAATTAAATATTACAGTTGAAGAATGAATACCTTATACAATTCAGCTCATCTGAGCTCCAGCGATTTTTTCTATCGCTATGACTTGCACTTATTCGACTTTTCCTTTATGAAATTTCAAGAGAAGAAACACAATGTATCATTGTTGATAGTTGACTCGACAGCTATATGCCACATGGAATCAGGTCAATATTTCCCCTTCCGTACTGTGATCTTGATAGCTTAAAAAAAAAAAAACAGTCCTAATGTCCTTTAAATGTTAATCACAGAAAGAAAACGGTTAAAGTGAAGGTAGTTACCTAATTTTTTGCGCGGTTTAATATTAACGCAGTTCTAAGGTGAGCACCCTGAAAATTGTTCTCAGTACATTTTGCGTGAGTGGAACAAAAAAGCCGAAATGACAGACAATTTTACTCCACCGAAACACCAGATTGACAAGAATATATTGCCCCAACAAGTTGTTTCCGGGTTCAATGTTCATAACAACTGTTGGGTTTGCTCGCTGAATCTAACGATAGTTTAAATAACGCGAAACTTCAAAATGTTTGATATGAAGCACCACATACCAGTCATCCCAAGTACGTTAAAGATCACGTTCTCGCTGCGATTAAGAACCTCATTTTTGCACAGGACTTCCTTGATGGAATCAAAGTCGTTGAGCACCACAACGTACGTAGCACCTATCTTGATTCTGGTTGAGATAAGAAAATATGTTCACTGATTACATATAAGGAGCAGCACGGCAGAAAAATTTATAAACCCTCACTCTAAGAAATAGGGGGTGCAATACGTACACCGCTTGTCCCCTCACACTACAATTCAACGATACTAACTTTCACGAGCGGCTTGATAGTCAAGTGATAAAACTCATTAAACAAACTAATGTACGTATTAAATACTATAGGAAAGCACATAAAGTTTCGCTAACCGTGCTGCAAAACATGCCTTTTTATTTTGTCTGTGATACGCACATTAGATATTTAGTAAGTTATATCACACAGATATCAAGCGGCTCCAAGAAGTTTGTATGGTATCGTCAGTTCGACGCCAGTGTACTGGACGTCGAAATGTAGTTTTGGGGTGTTAAATATGGGACAAGGGGTGGAAGTACTTCACCCCTATTTTTGAGCCAGTACTTGGACCAGGTTTACTTGATATTAAGCCCAGTTTGAGGTTTGCTACTAACTGGCAGCACTTTGGTAAGTTATGGCCAATGCGCTGCCGTAAACGTTCTTCATGTTGATGTGCCATTTAATATTGACACAAGGAAAATTCAAGAGTGGTGCGGCAACTTTAAATTTATCTTGACACCGCAGTGTATTATTTTCTATTTTGTTTACAGGAGGAAAAAAAAAAGAAAAGAAAAGAAGAAACAAGGAAGCGAAGTGTCAGCCTTTTAGACGGGTGAGTTTCATATTCAGGTGAGAGAAGGTACTCAAGAGGAAGTGGTGAGGAAAAAAACGGATAAGGCGAACCAGGACAGAAATGAGACAGCAGAGCGAGGATCGGAGGCTGTTTGTGTTAACGCAGGGCAGCTTGATCCGTGTGGAGCGAAAGCTCGCGCTGCAGAAACCGACCCTTCTGGGATAAATTCCCCACCTCTGCCCGTTTCAATCTGGATGAGTATCGTAACGGCGCGCGGCCGTGTACGGATATTGCGTGGTGCACGTTGAAGAGCCTAAAACTAGCGGTTTTGGGCGCCGTGCAGCTAAGACACCGGAAGCCCATCAAAGTTGGTCTATATTCCACCTGTCTTGACGATTTCCACAGACAACACAATTATATTTAGAGTGGAGGATTGCATCTGAATGAGTAGTGAAGTGAAGCCGGTCTCCAACTCGATAATCGACACGCTATTCTCATACAGCGTGACGCTATGCGCACACGTAACTATAAGGAAACTGCGAGTGTGCCCAATTGGAAATACTCGTAATCACCGAAGGACATCAGAGACAAGCACTAACACGGCATTTTATTCCAGACCGACGAGGGGTGCACCGACACACAAACAGGAGCACTGCATGTCAGCTGTGAAGAAGACCGTTTATGACAAGGAGTTTCTCTGACAGAAAACCTTGCTCAGTACAATAGGATCGGGCGTACAACCGGTGCGGGGACTTTGCGGGCCAGTGCGTTCGGCACGACGCTAGCAGTTACAAATTATCGAGGTGAACAGATCTAGATTCTGAGACTGGCCGTCACCAAATCTTGTATAATAGAAATATAAGTGCTTTTCCTAAAAAGAAAAAAAAATGAAGGTTGCTGAGGATTAGATTTTGTTTTCTTTCTTTTTTTTAAATTTGGGGCAATCATGGATTGTGGAAGGACTTACTAAGGATTCTCACAGCTCCTAAAATAATTCTTCCTTTATCAGTAAAAATATGTAGTTTTTAGAATGTCTACCGTAGAAAAGTATCTAAATTAATATCAAATCTCTTGCAAAAGAAGTTTCAAAATGCACCATCTTCGTGGTTATCTCATTGGGCTTGCATTTTGCAAGCAATCATAGTCACCATCGGAGTAAACGGGCAGATGGCTAGCAACTACTGGAAAACGTCGTCGTTCTTGTTTTTTTTTTTTTAGAATTGTTGCAGTATTTTTTTAGTTTAAATGTCCGTATGCATATAAAAGATTCGTAAGTGTTTTTGCACTTTCGTTTGCCTTACTCCCAAAGACTTGCTGTAGAGCGCTCGGTGTTCGTCCCGCCCGTTAACATCGAGTGGATAATCCCGGAGTCAGGCGATCTTGCGTCCTTGGATAACATGTGCATCCACCTTTTTTTATTCGCTTCGGTCGAGCGCCTTTCTCTTTTTATATTTCAAAATTTCTATTACATCTCGAGCTTGAATTCTAGGGACTTATAGGTGTAGAGGTAAAAGCTACTTCATGGCCAGCATCATTAGCTGCTAGTCGTGCACCTATTACAGCTAAACAAACAGCCACTGCTTATTGTAGGGAGTTTCCGACGCGGGAAAGAACACGTGCAAAGGTACGTGCGTGTGCGTCTGTGTAATGATGTATATAGACTTGAACTAGGTAAGTGGAAACGGCCAAGCGACGACTGGAAGACACCGGTGGCACTACCCCGACGCAGAGTTGAACCTGGGGCGCTAAACTCGTCGAACACAAAGTTGGGACCAAAGTTCACGAAGCGCGCCAATTGGACTATCACGACGATGACTTCGCGCTTTTGCCACCAGCGTCCAATCAGCGCGCTCCGCGAGCTCTCGGCCCTAACTTTGCCACTACGGGTGAAACTAGCAGCGAAAGATATCATGCGGAAGGGAGTTCGGTAAACACTGTTACCGTGACTAGCCATCTTTTTTCTCTGCAGTTTAGGCTACTTCGATGTCACCGCCTTACTGTTCGCAGCGACCTAACCACCCTTGTATTGTCTCGGCCTGTATTATCTGGCCGGCTGGTTCTTGAGTCGGTCAAACCATTTTTTAGATATCGGAAACGACGAAATTTTTTGAGGATACCTAAACACTTCTTAAGAGTTGTGAATGCGAAAGAAAGCTTTCCTGGCTCGCTGGTGACTGCTGCGCCGCTGGGTGAGGCAGCGGCGGGATTGCGAAGCTCGGCGCGGCGCGTGCTGAAATCACGTGTCCTCTCATTATCATCATCACCCTAGCTGCGGGTACCGGCTGACGACATTAGACATCAAAGCGTAACGTTAGGCCAACGTTAGGCGTAATGTAAGGACTAACGTTAGGCCTAACGGCAGGCCAGCGCATACCCGTGTTTCCCCCTCACGTCAAACAGCTGCGGGTACCGGTTGACGACGTTTGACCTCAAAGCGTAAGGCCTAACGTAAAGCCTAACGTCAGGCCCGCGCATACCCGTGGCCCCCCTCTCCCGCTGCGCCGCCAGGGCTATGGCTGGCTCCTTAGCAATAGTGTTCCTCGATATGCTCCCCCAAAGGGGGAGCAGAGTTGCGCATTTGTTTTCCCCGCGGCGCCACGCCGCTATTCGCCGAGATCCATCACGTGAGGAGCAAAGCATCCGGCGCCATGTAGAAAAGCCACCTTTACGGTCGCTCCGCCGACGTTTTTCGCGCCCCGGCGCATGTTCCCCTGCTTTCCGCCTCCTTTTCCTCCTCTCCTGGTTTCCATGCGCGGTGGCGCGCGCGGCGCCGCTATTCGCCAAATTTAGTCACGTGAGGAGCAAAGCATCCAGGGCGTGCGGTAAAGCCGGCGCTACGGCCACCCGCCGAGGTTGAATGCGCAACTCTGCTACCGTAGGTAGCTATATACAGGAACTCTACTTAGCAACGATGACGCCGTGACTGTGGAGCCACATGACGCGTTGGAGCCATTAGGAATTTAAGACCCGTCTCGCTCAGGGGAATTCAGGTGCAGTTTTTCGCTGCTAGAGACAGAATTTAGGCGCCGTTTCGCCCAGTCAATGGGAACTAAGGTGCCGCTTATTGCTACTATAGACAACCATAACGCCGGCCACACTCAGATAACGCCGGTTCGCTCCATAAGACATTTGATGCTTTCGCAATAAAAGTTATAACTAAAAACGCGCCCGGTAGCACCCCGAGCGTAGCAACGACGCGCATTTCTCCAGCATTTTCAGCTGAGTCTGGTTGCCGGTCACTGAAATCTGGTCCGCACGCTATATCTCTTGTTGCTAGTTCGACATCTCGCATCGAGGCAGCGTGACCGATATCTAACGTTTGTAATATAATTGTACTATCGCGGACAATATGCGCTTGAACAGTCCACGATTCTTCAGTGTATACATACCTTGCCAGTTTTTTGAGAGAGCTGTTGATTGCGTAGTTGAGGTCTGATACTTCGGACTATGACAAATAGACCAATCTCACAAAGCTCCCGGCGCATGCGTGACGACGCCATAGTTATAGTTCTAAAGCCCATGTCCAACTAGAGCGACATACAGAAACAAAAGACAACGACAAGCCTCAAACCAGAGTCTTTCGCGATTTGAGAGGCTTTGTAGAATAAAGGAGGCTATGCTCAAACACGAGCATCATGCACGCGAGGGTGAGTTTGGCAGGCTTGCAATCGCTCGTGCATACTTCACGGGCACCGAATGACTAAACGCCTGCCAAAGGTACCATCGCGAGCATGCTGCATCGGTTTGAGGCTTTTCGCTGTCTTTGGTCTCTGTCTGTCGCTCTAGTGGGACACGGGTATAAGGGGATAGGCGGCAGTGCATTGGGCAGCTCGTGCCATGTCGTGCCCTGCTCGCGCATACCCGCAGCGTGGTTGTCGCTCGAGCAGGAAAAACCACTTCCCACGAAGCACGCCGGCAGCGGCGGCGTAACGAAATTGGCGGGTGAGATGGGCCTTTTGAGAGGTAAGAAAGCCTAAGGGGATTGCAGACGCAGAAAGATTCCGAGTCGAATGTTTTCGCTCATATTGTCCGCGGAGGTACAGCCAGTCAAGAAGTTGACCAGGCCGCGCGAGTGGGCGTTTTTCTCTGTGGAGTGATTGGCCGGTGGCTTGTGCTCATAGTGCTCACGTCACGAGTTGGCCCACGCGTACCGCTCACAAGGAGCGCACGCCGCAAACAAACTGCAGTTATTATCTATGCCTCGGTCACAGTTGTCTGCGTGAAAGAACGGATGGGATTCCGGAAAAGGCAACGCTGCGATAACTGGTGGGAAGGTCAGTTGGGAAGAAGGATTGAAAACAAGCCGCATTTTTTACAGAGAATTGCAGCATTATGCTTTTATTCGCTCCCTGTTGATTCCTTTTTATGAGTGTTTACTATCCATGACATTGCGAACCCTCCCATCCTTTCACTCAGACAACCGTGACCCTAGGTACAGAAGTAAAAAGTCACTAGATCTCGGGAAAGTGACACCATCGCCTTTACCCTGTACGTGACCCCTACGCTGTTAGAATTTGCGAATTCTATAGGCACTGTGAGCTACTTAAAGTATTTTGAACGCTTCGACAAAAACAAGTCGAAGTGTGGACGTAAGAGATGTGGACGTATTCTTTGAGACAAAACAATTTTTATCACCTCCTGAGAATTCCTGAGAGGGCTCCGAAGGCTTCACGCATTGCAGTGAAGCATACTACATCTTGTATTCCCATAATAAAGTCCGAAGAAGTTGAAGGTGGTTGATAAAAGTTTAAAGAGACTTCCTAGAAATCTCGGAGGCTGAGGCTTCAGGGACATAGCTTCTTTGCAAATGTTTCTTAAAGAAATGTCCGCTTCCCTTCTTTAGGCTTCTTGAAGGTTCGTTCTTTTGTCAAATGTACCATCCTATTAGCTATATTTCGTAGAAAAATAAGCAAGATAGTTTTTTTCTTACATAATTACGTTAACAAAAACGAACAACAATCACATTGGCCCACTCACTTGATTACTGCTCCATATGTCGTGGACCATTTTCGGAACTGGTTGTGGCTGAACTCCATGGTGACGAAGGGCACGTGCCCCACTAAGGGAAGGCCCCTGGGGCCCGGCGGCAGTTTGAAGCCTGGTGGAGCGATGTCCCTTTTGGACCAGTGTAGAATGAGGAAAATGACG
Organism: Ixodes scapularis; assembly: GCF_016920785.2. Lineage (NCBI taxonomy): Eukaryota > Metazoa > Arthropoda > Arachnida > Ixodida > Ixodidae > Ixodes > Ixodes scapularis. The sequence continues at coordinate 68,171,369 of NW_024609835.1, read as the reverse complement.
GTAACCGCGGCCGCCAGTGTATACGCCTGCGTTTCCCATTCCATGGAAGCCTCCTGGTACCCGTTGAAAAGAACAGGAAAGAAAAGCTATTATGTGAATGAGCCCGTACGCAGAACCTCATACCTAGCTTCCGACATGCCCGAAAAAGCAATGTTCATATTGGATCGCCGCAGTAATTTTTAAAGATTCAGGTTAACACCCGGTGGTTCAGACTCGAACGAAAGAAACGCGAACGACGGAGGGGCAGGCCTCTCGAGCTTTTCGGTCGGTGAATGGTCGTCACCGGAAGCTCTCGCGGAGTTCGTAATGCGCTTCAAGAGTTTTGACGGTTCCAAGTGTTTAAAAAAAAGAAACAAAATCGCGCCGATTTTTTTACAGCGGTGCTATTAAGGGCTAGTGTCCCCAGGGTCGTGTCCGCCAGCAAATGAATGTCGACAGAACACTCCGGACAGCTACCGCCATCTATTAGTGACGGCGGCAACCTTTCTAGCCTTTCCACTCTGGCTTGCCCACTTGCGGCAGGCCATTACTTTATTCCCACTATAGTACAGCTACGCTGGTCTTCCTTCCTCACCAATATAAAAATACCGTTTTTTTTTTGTTTTTTTTTTTTCAGTTTAGCACAACACGAGACGCTAATCGTCGATTTTTTGCCACGTTGACAATGCGGCAAAAGTGTTTCGAATGCCCATGATAACACACAAAAAATATTTATTGCTAGTCGCGCAGTTATTTGCAAATTGTGATGTTATTGTAAGGATGATCTTTTTTTTTTGCGACATCACTGGGTGTTTCTGGGCATTCTAAACGCTCATGTGGCATTCTAAACTCCACGATATGCGCCGAATGTGGTGAAAGACTGAAGCAATTATATCCGCGAATTTCATCTACTGAAAGAACCTGAACTTGGCACCATCACGACTCTCGAAGTTCATTACAGGCAGCACGAGAACTTCCGTTGACGACCGTTGAGTGACGAGAAGACGGCGAGAGGCTGTCGCTCTGACGTTCGCGTTTTTGTTTTTTGTTTGTTGTTCAGGGGCTATTCTCCTGTCTTCCGTCATTATTCTATTTTTATGTTGAGTGCAATGACGTAGAATATAAGATATCGACATATCATCATTAGCATCATCATCCTCACCATTTATTTTCCTTGAAGACCCAAAAGAGTATTATACAAAATAACAATCAACGCAACTTGAACAAACGCTAAAACACTGATATCCAAATAGGAGGGTTAGAGAGGAAGAGGGTAGTGGCAGCTGCAAATATGGTAGTGCTATTTATGAACACAATGTGGTCAGGTAGTGCGTTCAACTCTTTTATGGCCAAGGGTAATGTAACCATTTGATAAGAGATGGTGGACGACGATATTTCACGTAATTTTCAATGGTCGAGAGGGTGGAGTGTTCGGTGAGCGAGTGATAGCAAATATCCTTTGAGATTCTTGTTGTGAATATTCGATGAGGAAGAGAGGCGGGACTCTCTCCGGCGGAGAGAAATTGTTTTCAAGCAAGCTGACCGACGTCATCTTGATATGCTAGTGTATAGAGTGGTCAGAATAAATGAAACGAAGGGATCTATATCGAACGGCTCCTAGGGTGTTATAATACTGAAGTATGATTGACATGGAGATCATAATCAGAAAGCCTATTCTAGTTTTGATCTTGCCAATGTAGTGTGGGTTTGTTGTTTTACTGAAGGTGTCGCAAGTGTGAGATTACGGCGTAAACGTTCGAGCGTACGGTTAGCATTAACAACGACCGAGGTTATGTGAGTAATCAATGATAGATCATAAGCAAGATGGATTCGTAAATATTCGTATGATGAACTAGGCGTCACTGGGGTTATAGCAAGGTAATACGAAAATGTTGCAACGAGAGAACGGCGTGAAAATAGATCGTTTCACATTTATTAAAATTTATAGCCGTTTGCCATTTTTGACACCACTGAGGTATTTAGTGTGAGATTGTTCTGTAAAGTTAGTTGATCCTTATTTTGAATTAACAGGCTTGTAAACTACACAGCCATCGGCGAATACGCGCACTGAAGAAGAGATGTTAGAATGCAGGTAATTAACGTAGATTAGAAAGAAAACAGGGCCAAGCACCGTCCCCTGAAGGACGAGACGTTGTCTTACAGGTCTGTGATTTCACGTTGTTAATAGATTTCACGTTGTTTATCAGGAATTGAGAGAACCAGATGAACAAAGTAGAGAGCTGGGCTAGTTGGTGGTGTAGGTGTAGGAGCGCGTAACAACAAAGACTAAGGGAAGATACACACAACACAGGACGAGCGCGGACTCGCAACTAAATGTTTAATAGTGAAAACAGAAACCAGGAAAACATAAAAGGCACACTCAACCACGCATGCGCCACCCAAATTTTCTCGTCACAAAAGGGATTTATCGATCAGCGTATCACTACCCCCACCCTTCCCCCTCCCCCCCTTCCTCCATTCATAGTTAAAAAGAAAAGAGCATTTCTTTTTCCGATAGCGCCACCGATGGGTTGCTGACACATTCCCTCCGTAATTAACAATGCGGAAGACTTCTGCCACTTAGTTGCAAGTCAGCGCTCGACGTGTGTTATGTGTTCCGTCTCTTAGTGTTCGTTGTTACGCGCTTTTACACCTACACCATGCTAAAGACCAGTTGACAACAGAGGGGTGTATATTAAGATTTCTAAGCTTCAGTCAAAAACATTGATGAGGAACCTTGTCGAATGCGTCTAAAAAGTCTATGAAAATAGCGTCCGTTTGAACATAGGAATCGAAGCCTGAGTGAATGTCGGAGAGAAATGCTCGTAATTGGGTTTCACAGGAGTATAACTTATGAAATCTATGCTTATGTTCTAAAAGGAGGTGGTGTGAGTCTAGATAGTTTACCATGTCAGCGTATATTATATACTGCAAAAGTTTAGACTGGTCACCAAAAAGAGAAATGGGGCGGTAATTACTGATCAGCTAGCGGTCACCTGTCTTGTGAACGGGGAGTACATTTGTAGTTTTCCAATAATATGGTGTTTCAGAAAATCTGAGCGACTGGGAGAATGTGATGGATCGAAATATGGAGATCTTTTTGTGTTTAATAATACAATCGAGTCAATTTGGTCATTTCAGGAACTAGATGACACCTTCAGTTGGTCGATGGACTTCGGAATACCAGCATGATTAATTAGGATAGGATTCATATGAGGGTGAGAAAATTTGCCATGAGTCAGGAATGTTAAACACCGTAGGTGAGACGACTAAAATTACTGCTAAGACAGAGTAACTGGCGCACCGTGTTTTCGGATAAATCTAGCTGATAAATCCAAAAAACACAAGCCGGCAAGGTTTTTGACAGTTCAGATTTATAATAAAAGCTGCACCTTCGAAACAACATTATTTAAAAAAAAAAAAAAAAAAAAAAAAACAGACACTATTTTACGAATCAATTTTGTCCGAGCACAGGGTTAGCGGTCCTGAAAAAAAGGAAAAGTATTTTTTTTATCTTGGTCTAACTTGGTTGTGACGCCGTACTTTTGGATCAAGGCTAAAACCACTCTTCCGGTTTCCAGTTTGGACCACACTATGTGTGCTAATTAGAGAGAAACCGGGGTGTGTCTCTATTACAGTGGAAGACGTGAGTGAGCCTGTAGATTTCACAAGATGGGGAGGGCTGCTTAAGATTTTATACATCCACGTGTTTGGCTATTGAAAAGTACTGACGTTTATTGAAGTAACACATGTTTTAAAGATTTGTTGTACGACATTAGTACTTTCAATCGCAAGGGGATCAAATTGCCCAATGCAGTGGCAGAAAGATATTTGGATACCGGTTATTTTTTACGCACGGTTTTGTCCGGAAATTATTAATTTTACTTAAGAAAAGAAGCAAAGTAAAATAAACTCACAACATCATAATGAAAAACACCCTAGTAAACCCCGATTTTACAACCAAAATAAAGTCCAAAAAACACCCTCCGAATTAAAAAAAAAAAAAAAAAACTCCTTAAACACGAGATCTCAGATATAACATGGCGGTTCCGGTTGGTCACGCGTGAAGGTGTATTGTACAGTGCTTGTCACACTTGTCTACAACGCGGGAGCACTCGGCTTTTCCCGGCGAGCGCTTGACTGGTGTCATACGCGGCAACTAATCTGGTCACGGCATGGCATCCGAGATCCCGGAGGCCATGGTCACAGGGTTAACATGGAACGGTCCGCTCCTGGGGTGCCCTGCCCACTGCCGCTGAATGCGTAGAAGGCTTCTCGCGTGCCTTTCGGAAACTCCAGATAGCCATGGCAACGAAAAAAAAAAAGAGCACGAGACTAGTTTATCAACAACGTCGCGGAATCAAGGAAATAAACAGGTGGGGGAGGAAAGCGAGCTTTAGATACGCTCACGATAGTGCGCAGCAGATATGCGAACCCAAGTGGGCGCGAAACGTTCTGTGGTGCTCGACGGGGAGGTTAACAAGGACACTCTCCCTCAAGCGAACCATTCCATGTTGCCCACGTGACCAGATTAGTTGTCGCCAATGCCACCAGTCTAGCGATCGCCGGAAAAAAAAAAGCCACGTGCTCCCACGTTATTAGACGAATGAGATTAGCACTGTATATCTAAAAAAAAAAAATAGTCGACCGTGGCACGTGTTCTTCTCGTGTAATTATATTCAACTATTAAGGCAGCCGGTCTGGAATGGTTAGCGCATTTCCAGTGATGGTCGCCTTCTTTTTGAAAGCGCGATAATAGATTTACGGGTTCTGGTTCGGAAGGACAAACATAGGCTCGGTCGGTGTATTTTTGACCGCACTCGGCGAAATTTAGAAAAAAGCGCCCCCTTTGGCCAAACAAGCTTCATGCGTGTTTAAGAGAATTGCATAGCAGGGAAACAGCAGCTCATATTATTTACCCAGTTAACCTATGTAGCTCTAAACTGGCAATTTATTGTAAAACAAAAAAAGTTACGCCATTAATTTAATGTTTTGTTTGCTCTTGTGACTTCCATTTGAGACCACACAAATACACCAGTGAGAGCAGGAAACATTCACGACAAACGCCAACTTCTTGTAGCAAAAAAAAAAAAAAAAAAAAAAAAAAAATAAAGCAATGAAGTTTCTTGATAATTGAAGGGGAGAAAATATTTATGACAGCATGACAATTTTATTCTTGTAAGAAAACCCGTAAAATGTATTTAATCCGTCATTACGTATCCTGTTCACGATGCCTTTATTCTGTAGATATTTATGAGAAACCAGCTGTTTTTATTATTTCTAAATACATTTGTGGTTGAACATTAAAATATTTTTATTATTTTCTTTATGCAACCAGACAGAAAAATTAGTTTATTGAAAGGTGAAGAGGTTATCCCGCGGAAATTGGCAGGATGGCTATATAGCTATGCTAGCAGAATTCTTTATGAACCCAAGGGAGAGAATACAAACACGCATAACGGCTAATGACAATGAAAATGCCTAAGCGTGCAATGAAATCAATTTCTCGACAAATTACTACTATCGGGGAAAAATGAAATACGAACAGAGGAGCGCATGGCTCTCGATGCAGGCTGCGCCGTTTGGAAAGGAGCCTAGGGGCGAGGGTGTGTGGCCCTCTCCGATGTTTATACGCCCCTCGCTCGGCGCTTCCCAAGCTTCGGCATTGAGCCTCTTGGTGCGCTGAAAGCTGTCACCACTATCGTTACTCGCTCGACATCATGCGGGGCGAGGAAGCTCGCCGCTAGATACCGCTATTAGCAGCCTTCTTCGCCCCGCATGCGTCGAGTGAGCAATGATAGCGGTGATAGCTTTCAGCGCACCAAGAGGCTCAATGCCGAAGCTTGGAAAGTGCCGAGCGAGGGGCGTATAAACATCGGAGAGGGCCACACACCCTCGCCCCTAGGATCACTTCCAGGCGGCGCATACCGAAGAGCCACGCACTCTAGAGCCAGTGACAAAGGCGCCTTGTGCACATCCACTATTGGCTCTCCTCCCCCCCTCCCCCCTCCCCCCCTCCCCCCCCTCTCCCCCTCTCCCCCCCCCCCCCCCCCCCCCCAAACCTCCATTACAACGCCTACGCACACGCACATACCACGCGCTCCCCGGTTCGTATTTGATTTTTCCCGGTCCGTCGTTAAAAGTTCGTGATATCTTACTATATTGTTTTCTATCAAACAATGACACATGTTTCATAATTTTAATAGGAAATACACTTTTCTCAATAACAATCTTCCTGCCTTCCTTTTTCGGTAGGGTTTCTAAACGTAGTCTAAAACGTGCGAAAGAAAAAAGCCGGCAGGATAAGTGATTGTTTTCCCCTAGTCATTTCCATAACGAGTATTCTCGATCCAAATGGGAGTAATTGAAAACGAGAGCACATAAATTTCTACACCGCTTTAACAAGAACAAGGAGGGTCATGTTTTCAATTCAAATTTATCAAAAAATAAATAAATTACTATGTATTTTTACTTAAATATTTGAAGTTTATGAACCGTATTGATTGTCGTGTGTTTTCTTGTCGCTTTAATACATATCTGAAACATGAGATCATGAACGCCTTAAAAGCTGCCGTTTTGGTTTTGTTTGCTGTTCGAAACTAAACATATTTATGCATTATTTCATGATGTGAAACTCGGGTGTACTTTTACGCCAGAAAACTAGTTTATGTTTATTTACTGATGCCCACCAACAATAACACCCGCTTGGTGGTGCATCACAATACAGATGAATAACCACGCAGATACATCAAACTATACTAACATACACACAAAATACCAAACTAAAGAAAAACATAATACAAATTCACATATTCGATTATAGTTATCTAAGTTTTAAGATAGCTTATGGGCATGAACATGTCAATAGAAGGTGACGAAATACAATTACACTTCCATTTGGGTGGCAGGAGAAACCTGGAAACGCCCACCAACATAAGAAAAAAGTTTAATTGACCTCTAAAAGATAGAGAAAAACAGAAGCTTACGGTGGATAATAAACTTGAGCATGACCCTTTACCCTTTAGAAGTTTGTGCCAAAATTATAAATCCTGAGGATCCATTTTTTTAGGAAAGTCTGTCCATACATATATCTTACTCAGCAGCCAGTTGTAGTCATTACAATATTTCTTTCTGAGGTATCGGTCATAAATTAAACCCATAAATCGTCTCTGAATTCTTGATACGCTAAGATTTTTAAGACTAAAGTGAATTCCAGCAGTAGAAGCAAAAACCAATTTTCGGGCGGACAAAGCAATTATGCCGCACAAGCGCCGATGAGAGTATTTCGAACTGTCGCGTAATTCTTGACACAATGTCCATCCAAAACGCGGCGTCCCATAACACTTCAAGTCTCGTATGACAGATGTTCTCTTTCGGGCTCGTTGAATATGTAAGGATATGCATATACTATGTTTTCGACTAAATGTGATAACTTAAATTTTTTTTTCGGATGTAGTTTTATACAATTATTTGTGCATGACATATTGAGAGCATCGATATCAATCTGCATTTCCATGCCGTCACAGTATCCTTCAATCTTGAGTCGCAATTATAAGGTTATTAAAGCTGGCAACCTTCATGCAACTGTTTTTTCAGCTGTGCCGGGTCATTCATATTCCCTGTAGTATCACGCTAGATTCCTCGTTTCCTGTGTTAAGTTACGTATATACGTGAGGCAGTTTTCGCTAAACACCAAAAAGGAAGTCTTGACCACGCTTGACCTCATGGTGAAGGCAGTCGCCCATACCAGGCATTCACCCCTCCAGCCGGCGACTTTTCGGCGTGACTAGCTCGTAACGCTAGCCCATGAAAGCGCCGACCCCAGCAGTGCCAGCAGCTAGGTCCAGCTCCTTATGTTATTTATCTGCGGTGGAACAGGCGCCCGACGCGTATGCCCCTCGGCTATAGTGTCACCGTTAGGATCACGACAAACAGCAGCCCTACCTCGTTGTGAAATCAAGAAAGGCAGGAACTGATTGGACAAAACAAACACGGTAAACCAGTCCGTGACGCGTTCCACATACCGACGTATAGGCGTTATGATCTAGGCTGTGGACTCCCGAGATACAGAGGCGAAACGGAAAGCAAAAGCAACAACACATAAGAGCCACCACCGACACGCATTCACGCCCACACCAAAAAAATGTCCAGGAACTTTCTTTCGACTTCTTGGAAGAATAGGATTTGTCCAGGCAGGCGAAGCTACATAAATATAGCGCCCACTTACCGCGGCGACGTGAGCCGTCTCTTCTGGATCCATTTTGTTTTGTGCGTCTACTGATGCGTTGCGGCCCACCGCTGAACTTGGGACAGCTGCCAAACCTGCTCCAAGGTCGTTGACGCACTCGAGCCGGCAATATTTCCTGCGTCACGTGGTTCCGATGAGATTCGCCGAAGGGCCGAGCGCACTCTTTCACCGCCTTCTGTTTTCCTCGTCTAGACGCATGAAGGGCTGCGTCGGTTTGCCGATACGATTCAGAGTGCCGCCAGTGCTGCGCGTTATCCTCGTTCAGGCAGTCGAGAAGGGGGTTGTCGCCTTGCAGCTGTTCTGCACGCAGTAAGCAGAAAGACGGACTGCAAGAAGGAAGGCTGATTCGCCCTCATTCGTCCTCTACCTCGCTAGACAATGAGGCCAGCCAGTATCCAGAAGCACTACACACGCAAAAAAAAAAGAAGAAATATATACAAACGATGGTATAGCTCCGTTGTTAGGAAGCGGCAAATACCTCCTGACTGCGCACGTTTGGTGATCTGTCATTCTTATTTGTCACGTTCTTGTTTGTTCGGCGGATCTTGTCGTTGCCGGCTGTCACAGCAATATGCCTCGTCAATAAAAAATAAAAATAATCTCAGCTCACTAACTACGGGCACTATGTCGAGTAGGACAATTTGTGATAGTTCAATTTGGCACTGCGAAACGTCCAGTGGGCGCTGATTACGTAGACAAGTTTTACCTTAACCCTTGGGTGGCCTAAACTAACACTCTTCTGTATATCTAATTCTTTAAAGTAATTATGACTTTATTTGTGTAATTCTTCGCTTTATAGAGTCTACACTGACACCGTAGTTGTATTTGCTCATTGTCTATTCTAACATTGGTTTTATCTATTCTATCGTGGTGTGTGTATTCGTTTTTAAATTTGATATCATTTAAAAGCGGACCCAACTCTCTGTTGTGTCCGTCCTTCTGTTTGTAACCAATGAAGCGAAGCCGCAGGCGTCGGAGGGTAATGATAAAATGGATTAATGAAAATATTAATAAAATTTTGAACGTTCCCCAAGGAGAGTCGAGCGCAGGGCCCTAATATTCCGAGACCGACGCTCAACCGCTGTGCCGAGGGGGAAATTGTTATACTGGTGGTTATTAAATGCTGTAACATTCCTTTCGCCAACCGCAAGAGCAAGCGGACGGCTTCGACTTTTATGCATATATGTTGTCTAAGTCTGTGAATGAACCGATTTGTTTGATAGAGTAAGTGAAGGTCGACTGGTAGCGTCAGCCAGACTGTTTAAAGCAGCGTTTTTCCACACACGACAGGCACGGGCCTTTCTTTCATGAGCACCACCTCCTTCTTTCTAATAGTTAACTCCACGTACAAAAGAAGGCGGTCCACCGGCCATAGAGGTCATGGGGTTTGACAGTTGTAGGGTTTCAGATTTCCGACGTGGACGATGCCAGCACAGTTTCTACGGTTGTCACGTGGCGGGAGATCCGGGGTCCCTTCATAATTCGTGGATGCTAACTGGCGAAAGACTCTGAAAGAGCCTCTGAAGTTTTTTTACAACTTTTCGCATCTTTCCCATTCGCGGGAAAGAGTGCAGAGGAGACTTTCGTCACCAATTTTGTAAGGCAGTTGGGTGTGGTGCTCGGCGTGGAGAATCATTTGTGGCTACTGTGACTTCATGGACCGGATGCGGGACAGTTGCCGAGCTTCTTAGGCACGGTAGAGAGCATCTTGGGCATATGTTTCGAGAGAAGACTCGTGGATGTATGGTAAGAGGAAGTCAATGGTGGACAGCGGTTCTCACGTATATAAAATATAATACGCAGAACAGCCTGTGGTGGCCTGATGGCTGGTGTAATAGCCGCATGTAACGTAAGGCAAAATGAAGTCCCAGCTGACGTGCATTCTGCACCATACATGTAGATCTTGTTGGCTAGAGGTTTATTGAAGCGTCCAGCCAATCCATTTGTTTAGGGATGATAGGCAGTAGTAGCGTAGTAAACTACGCTGGCGAGGCGCAAGACCTCCCGAAGGAGGTTTGCAACAAATAGTGTACCTCCATCTTTGATGATGGACTGTGGTCCTGGAGCGCCATGTCTGTGGAGGATGGAGTGCAGATAGAAATTGGCTGCATGGAGGGCCGTGTCAGCAGGGAGCGCTTTGGTTTCGGCGTATCGTGCTAAGTGGATTTGTTTTTATGACTACTTTGGGCCCTAACTTGACGTGAAAACAAGAATTTAAATGGCACCGTCCGGCTTTAGGGCTGACATTTTTAATAGAACAAGAGACCAGGTACACTGTCGTTTCCGTTGCTCAATCCCCTCAAGAATTAACCAAGCTCAATATGTTTCTAAAAAAACAATCAGTTAATTTGACAGTTCCTGCTTTCCTGAAGATTTGTTTTACAACACTATGAGCAAAAACAAACACTTGTGTTTTAAATGGTGAAATATTTTTGACGCCTAAATTCTCGAGATCGTAGCTTTATCTTTGGCAGTTGCTCCTGCTGATCGAGTTTGCGCAACCGAGATGCATCCTTCAACGAATATCTCGCGCTTGGAGACTTGGTTGGAATCGTTTTACATAAAAAAAGCCGAGAAAGCAAGAAATAAAGCGAAACATAGGGCAAATGAACACAGATAAAATAAACTATGTGAATAGGAGAAAAGAGCAGAGCTACGTTTGAGCGAAAATGTATCGACGAGATGAAATCATTATGGCAGATGCCATGTCGTCCGCTCAAAACATAAGAGTCGGGACTCGTAACCGTTTGCCTGCGGGCCGTGTTCCAACGAGTCGCGGGCCGCATGTGGCCCGATGCCGCGTGTTTCAAACCCCTGCATGAAGGCGTCATTTCGGAGCAGATGGACCGAGTAACATACCGGACGAAAATTCCATGACGTTTTGGAACCAATGAGGCTGTATTATGTATAGAGTATTTCGTGAACCTGATAAGCAATTTTATTGGACACAAGCGAGGACCGCCTCGTGGTAATTGAAGAAAACTTCAAGAATCGCGAGCCCAAGTTTGAAATTCAGGGAAGGACGAAACTGCCTGTGTATGCATAAACCGCTCTTTGACGTTGGTGTGGCTACCTGAACCTCGTATACAATGTTATTGGACACAAACTAGCACAGCCTTCTGGTCCTTGAAGAACACTTCCAAAATCGCGCACCCAAGTATCAGGCAGGTCTTACTAATTTCAAGCCGTGGTTTCGCCGGCTTAACACCCACCTTAGGTTTCTCGGTTTCATCGCCCAAAAACATTTCTGACATAATTAGCAAAAATGCGTTTTTTATTGCTTCCATTGTTAGCAGTCTCACATTTATTTTTCTACCTGCTCTCGGTAGGAATGCAAGTACAGTAATTGACTTACCGTAATTCAATTACATTTTAGGTATTTTGTAATTGTAATTAATTACTTTCTTCCATAGGGAATTGTAATTGCAGTTTAATTTCTTTCGAGCGTCGGTGATTGCAACATTTTAGGCACAATTAAAATTACTTTTGCGAGATTTGACGGCGCTGACGGAACCTCTCTGAAAGCCTCAACCATAGCCTCCTCTATACCCACAAAGCCTGGCAGTTCGACGAGGGTGCCATAGAGTGCCCAGTCGCAGATTTGGAGCCCGAGAATCTGGTAGCAGAGAGCATTTCTCGGGGAACCTGGACGTCAGCGCACAGGTTTTGCAGCGGCAAAGACCCGAAACATGGTTTTGAACCCGACGAGAAAAGAAATGGTAGCGCGAGGTACACGAGGAGTACGGGCGGACATTCCATCGCTACGGAGAAGTGCGTTTCGGCGTCTCGCCGCAGCGGGGCGCCCGTCACGTGACTTTCCTCTCATCCGTTGTCCGCCATTCCACCTTTTCAATTTCGGCAGCCGCTTCTCGTGGTGATCTGCCAAGCTTTGTCATTACAGAGGAAACTATGCCTCAGCACTCGCACAAGCGGCCTAGCGCTCGGGACGCACATGCACACATAGACACGCACTCACACGTACGCACACCAAAAATAGCGTCTCGTTGATTGTTTTATTTTGTTGCTTACACTGCGGGCTAAGAAACAGTCATCTTTAGAGCCTACCTCAACGACGCTTTGTAGCGCCGTCAGCGATGCGAGCAGAAAACAATAGCGTAAACATGCCAAAATATTGAAAGAAAAAAATTGAGCCTCAGTTATCTGCCGAGGTTGAGAATTTTAAGTGTTTCCGTAGTTTCGTTTTGGTCGATTTTTTACGTCTTTCTTCCCAGACTGTCGCATATTTGAATTTTTGTTTCTTTTTTCAAGTTTATTTTCTGTTAATGTTGCTTCGGATATGATTCGCATAAGCAGTTTGGAGACTGACCTTGCACCTCTGAATGTTGTCACCGATGATTCGGGATCCCCGATTCGGTTCTGATATACTTATGAGCCATTATGAGTCCAACTCAATGTAAATAATTTACCATAACATGATTTTTCTATTCGGATGTGGTCGTATAAGCGTGTGGGGATTTTAGTTTTATCTAAAGACTTGTAAAATATTCATATATCACTAATTTTCCCATTTTGACTTGTCTGGCTAACAAAGTCTGTCAATCCAATATTTCCTTTAGCGATTTGCCGTCTTTCAGTTTATTTCAGTGTATGAACTAATTTATCATTATTTAATAAAAAATATAAGAACGTAGTACTTTATTTCCCGAAACTGTCAAGTTCTATCATGAATTTAGCATAATTCATAAAAAGAAAGTAGCACAATACGTGACATTTATGCAGCGATGCTTAAGCCTCCTCAAACATTGGGACAAGGAATGAAAAAAGACGTTGCATTCTATACAACTCGTTCAGAGTTATATAGCCCACGTCGGGTCGCTGTCAGAAATAAGTATTCGTAAAGTAATTGCATTACTTTCTAAAAGTAATTTGTAATTAATTATTTTTCGCGTAGAAGTAATTCTAATTGTAGTTTTGAAGCTTTTGGAGGAAAGTAATTGCATTCGTAATTAACTTCTGGAGCAAAGTAATTGCATTTGTAATTAATTTACATTTTGTAAGTAATTTACCCAAGTGTGTGTCAAATGTCACGTGACGTCAAGACATAACGTGACTTACGAGAATCGAACCCAGACCATTTAGATCACGAGTCTCCAAACGTTTTGTCTAAGTGGCCGAATGGGGGATCTGTCGCTGTCTCGGGGGCCAGAACATATAAGGAAATATAAATGTGGAAAAACGGTTTGGGGCACCAAGCACAATGGATACATAGAAATGCAAATAAATTTTAACATGCGTAGTTACATAGATATGAAACAGGGGAAAAATACTACTACTACTAATATTTCTGTATCATTCCGTGCTTTAGAACGCCTGATGTCTTCATATGGTGTTGCTAGGGATGACGCTGTCCAATGAATAATATGACGGTTTTCACCCATTTTCTCTGGTATTCTCGTTTACGCGGTTGGTTCATGTTCTGGCGCCGTTTTTGTACTGCGGGCCTATTTTTTGGTGCTGGGCTGGCCTGTTGGAGGCGGGCCAAGGGTCGGGTTCCATTGGAAGAACCACGGCCAGCCACGGGGCAGCCTGAAGACCTCCGCGGGCCGGGGTTTGGAGACCCCTGATTTAGATTATCAAACACGTGTCTTTAGCGTGTCACCACATATTGCCGTGAGTTTAGGTGCCATTATGCGGGAAAGACCTGCCGGGGCATCCGGTCTTCGTCCGGCAGACAAATAACTTAACACCCGGGCACACATTCTTAAAACCCGGGTTAGCGCCGTTATCTCCATTCCAGGAATTGCTATCGAGTGTACATGCCACGTGTTAAGCCAGTCACTAAGCTTACCGATGGAGAGCGTTGATAGCGTAGACGCCACATGCTTCACGTGCAACACAATTACTCAGCAACTTTCTATGCATTCTTTACGTTCTTTTTTTAAAAATCGGTCTGCGTTTAGTTTCTCTAACAGGGAGTGACGCAGCACAACGAGAAGACAGTGAATGGGTTTACTGTACTTCCCAGTTGCCCGTCGTCAAAAATCCGCAGTCTGGGCCCGCTGACCCTGGTTGTTGCCCAGGCCTGCGAACCCTCCTTCCCACGCCAGCGCTGCGTGAACCATCTGTTCCGGGCTATCATAGCCCGAGTCCCGCTTCGGAACCACTCCGGGATCGTCATAGCCTGGAACGGTATGGCCAGGGTTCGCCGTTTCTTCCGGTCCTGGTTTGAACCTCGCTGGTGAACCGCTCCGGAGATCGCCATGGGCCAGACCGACTACATCGTTCCTTCCAGGCCCCAGCCTTTGAGCAGCATGCTGTGTCACGCGCCAGCTCCTGTCGCTTCGGCCGATTGCTTCTCGTGCGCCGTTCGCCCCGTCGTCGTCCACCTTCGTCTCCTACAAGATAAGTATGTTCGAGTAAAATTAAGCACCCTAGATATACAGGGCATTCCACGTTACTGGAGCCAAGGTTTAAAAATATTTTGGTGCACTTAGGAAGACGAAACCAAACGAATAAGGCTGTTCACTGTTAGGAGGAACTCAGGCTATTTTTTCCCAATTAACTAATCAAATAAAAAAAAACTAATAGCATTTTGATTCAGTGGTTTTTATCAAGAAACCTGTAACACGGTTTGTCTTTCCGGGCTTCTCAAAAGTGCCCGAATTACGAAAAGAAGTGAACGACGTTTATTCTGTAATGCCGAATTAGAGCGCAGCTCTTGAGGACGAGGAGGGGAGGGAACGGAGGGGAGGGTATGCCACTCTTACTCTCCTGCTCGCCTCCCGTTTAGCAGCAACTTTTCGCTAAATTTCCGGCTAAATTCAGTGGAAAAAGTTCCCCGCTATATTTCCCCGTTAAACTTCCACGCTAAATTTCGCCGCTAAATTAAGCGGAAAAATTCCCCGCTAAGTTCAGCGGGAAATTTTGTCAATTTCAATTTTAATTTTTTTCAATTTCAATTAAAAAAAAAGACAAGCAAAACATATTGGAGCAATTGTGAGCAACAAATGTTACTGCGTAAAATGTCTACTATTGTGCTAAAATGTGCACTATTTTTTCAATATTATTAGCGCCCCTCTTTGGACAGATGTCGTACTATTCACTGCCGGCTTGAGTCTGCGCTAGCCACTCAACGGTCTTAGCGCACACGTAGAGAGAGGAGAGAAGATACACAAAAAAGCGCTACTCACAGCTATATTTACTGAGATGAAAAGAAGAAAACACCGTAAAAATCTATCCTCCAAATAAACATGAAAAAAGAAGAAATATGAAAAATGAATAGTAGACTGTTCCCTCGCGCACACGTGGTTCAGAGAGCAGGTCCTTTGTTTAAACACCAGATTTGTTGTTGGCCGTCACGTTGCCATCATGCAGGGTGTTTTGCATCAATCCAATAAACCCTTTCAGGAATTCAGTCTGGCCACTTTGGTCACTATCATCATCTGAAAAATGGCATATGTGCTATACTAATGGCGGCCTTCCGTTTACTGAAGAATGAAGAAGTTGAAGGTGCCCCTAAGCAGATGATTCGATGCCTATACATTCTAGACGTTAGCGCGACGTGAAGCTGGATTCTGATGCAAGAGCTGCCTGAGCACTCATTTCCAACTCGGGCCCAGTCAATCTGTTAGTAGCACACACTCGGCTTCAAAGCACTTTGATGTATAGAATTTTATCAAAGCGTCTATGTGGGCTTGTGGGCTGGCGCTTCGTTTTGACTGGTGGCCACTTTTTCGCCATCGAGACTGGAAGAGATTGAAAAAGAACTGTACAGTGAAGCGCGCATTCCCGTTTACTGTTGACTTGTTAAAGTGACGGTGCTCCATAAAATGCTGCAGGCTACATGTTCATTGCCGCCATTAGTACGGTAAAAGTTAAACTGCCGTTTGAGTCACCAGCGACTTTACCAGCTGGAAAAGAAATATGGCTTCTTTACTGTGCCCGTGGCTGCCACTACAGAGCAAAAGTGGGAACTGGAGGTGCGGAAGAGAGTGCGCGAGGAAGAGGCTGTGCAGTGGTCGGAGGCGGCCCGCTCAAAGTCAACCCTGCAAGTGTACAACCGCTGGAAAAATGAAATATCGACAGAGACAACCCTGCATGATAATAGCCTGGGCAGCCGCCTGCTTTTTTAAGCACGTGCGGGAGGGCTAAGAACGCTAGTGTACAGGCAGCGTTTTGACCAACAGGTACAATCAACATCATGCCGGGCATGTGGCGAAACCGAGCAAACTATCAAGCATATTGTGCTCTCCTGCCCAAGTCTCGTAACAAGACACCCGGTGGATTGGGGCCAGGCGCCAGACAACGGGCTGCATCTAGACGAGGCACATTCACACGAACAATTTCTGGCAGAAGCCCTCGGCTTCCGAGTTGGGGACACAGGCAGGGATGCTGTGTGCTGGCCCAGTGCGGACTTAAATCGCGCTGCAGTGGCACTGCAGCCCAGCTGGAAGTGCAGCGACGCAGTCGAGAGGACTAAAATGAGGCTGGAGGACTGGTGGCGAAAAATGCAACAGTAGTGCAATTTTTTTTTCTCTCCGTTTTTATTCGGCTAGGTCTGATTTCTATTCAAACCGCCCGGTTCAAAGGGAACAGCCATAAAATCATAATAATAATCATCTTCATCATCATCGTCTATTGGCTCGTCCTGGATCTTGATTGCCAAAGATGAAGACAAGCACCTCATCCGTAGTCAGCTGTCGCGTTGTCATCCTGCCTGGTGTCTCGCGGGAACCGTGGTTCATGTCGGTTCTTCATTGTGTGTGTTAAAAAGTCTATTTCCTTGCTTGTTAGGGCAACCGATTCAACACTAATGCAGTCATTATCTGCATATGTGATGTGGTAGGCTTCCAGTACCTCGCGGGTGAGTTTGTCTTTGTGCCTCCCTAGGATGCTCGTTTTTCCGAATAACGGACTGCATGCGCACTCATTACAATGTGTTGCGAGTTGTCCTCCTACTGTGGCTCTCAGAAAGTAGTCATGCTCGCGTAGTCTATCAATGACCCTGCGCGGAGAACAGTTTGAGTATCGGCATCCGATCCGCATCCGCAGACTTTGAATCCGCATCCGAACCGCATCCGCAAACTTTTTACATTATTGTATCCGTATCCGATCCGCATCCGCATACTTCGTATCCGTATCCGAACCGCATCCGCAAAATGTGGAACCATGTCGATGTTCTTGCTAACCACCAGAGGTTACGATTACATTTAGACTAGCAAAATTGGCGGAAATCACGCCGACCACGTTCTTCGCTGCCGCACGCAGAATCGGAAACTTTCACCTATGGCCCCTTAACTCTCCCCTAAAGTCTGAGCGTCTAAAAAAAAAAAAAAAAAGGTAACAAAAAGAAGTTCGGAAAGAGAGGAGGCGAAGCAGTGTTAGGAAGACAATATCCTTTCTGTGATGTTACCGACCATATGCGGGCGCCTCGAGTAGTATCATGGTGTTTCGTATCAGCCAGCGGGCAGATGCGCCGCTAAGTCAGAGTCCAAGGCCTGATCGGGTCGACTATCGTGTTGTTCGAGAAAGATCGCGGCCTGCAGGCGCCCAAGTATATATATTACATTTTGTTTTTGCTTGGGGCGGTTACTGAGGTTGCGCACGGCTGCCACAGGGTCGCGCTCGCTGTCGAGGCACTTCTTTTGTTATCATGACCACACCACTCTCTGCGGAGAGCGGGAGGTTTCTTCTACTTCCTTGTGACTTGTTCGTTTGAGGTTTTCTTTGCCCGGAGAAAGCGTTCCGCTCTTTCCCTGCAAAAAGAACTAGCTTTCTCGGGACGATTGATGCCCTGCATTCTTAACTTTCTATTTTTCTATAGATAGCATTTTTGACAAGATGAAATGCACTAACTAAAGCGATCTTCAGTAAGAATCAGATCTTTCTTAGGACCCCTATCGTTTCTTCGGAACGCTGTTTGTGGAAATACGTCTCGTGGGAACTTTTCATGGACACGCGGTTCGTCGACGCTGTACGTTTTAAGGGCACATGCCCCTGCAACATTTGGTCGACAACGCATTTATTCGCTAAGCCGCTAAAAGCTAGCGCGCGATTCACTAAGGCGTGCTTAACCAAACCATGTCCCCCTCCCCCTTGTAATCCAGGCGAGACGCAAAAAATTTGTTACGAAAATAGCAGTGTTGCGTGCGACGAAACGACTCAGGTTTTCGATGAAACGAACACGAGAAGCCTTTCGATCAAACGTCACATGTCGACGATACGATCTGTAGATGAAACGTCAGTTGACGGACTGAATGTTACCGGGCAAAAATTTAGATCCGGATCCGCGGATATCCGCATCCGCAGCCCCTGACACCCGCATCCGATCGGCAATCCGCCAAAACCCGTTTAATTTTTATCCGCATCCGCCAGTTTACTGCGAATATCTGCGGATATCCGTGGATAATCCGCGGATATGCAGGGCTGTATCATTAAGGCATCTGCCGGGTTGACCGACGTGGCTCTTGCCACTCGAGTGTGGTATATTATACACCACGCCTAAAGTGCATCGAAGAAAAGGCTTGGCATGTTTGTTAGTCGAACTTTGTAGAACCTAGTTTAAAGGTCGTCGAACCAGTCGAACCTTGAGGTTCGACTTAGAACTCTGGTTCGACGAAAGTTTGTGACATCCCTTTCTGCAACATATCTGTATAGGAGAAGCTCCGCCTCGAAACACCGGGAAAAAATAGCGCTACTATGTAAATGCTGAATACTCGCAGGAATAAAACATGATAGAAAGAATAACAGAAAAATAACACATCCTAAAAAAATAAAATATGAAACATGTTTTATTCTGTCTAGTGTTTAAGTTTCTGATCAACGCGATCAACAAAAGCATATATAAAACCACAATTTTTCTAGCATCGCAAAATCGGACAGTGAGAAGTGTGCCTGTCAATAACCACATGCCTTTACTTGGAGATAGAAGACAGGACGCAGGTGCAGAAGCGCACAACAACGGAGACCAGAGAAAGGAACATATATTTACAGCTTTCTGTGCTGTTCGTTCCTCTCCTTAGCCTTTCCTGTTTTGCGCTGTTGCATTCACAGTATGTTTGACTTTGGCCAACTAGCCCAGCTCACAATTTTATTACTTTATTTCGCTTGGAAGTATTCTACTAAAAAAAAAGGGGGGGGGACTATAGGTCTGTTCCTTCCTTCAGTGTAGGCGAAGCGTCTTCTGCAAATCTTAGGTTGCATCAAACTATAGCGACGAGAAGGTGCGAGCGGTTCTTCCAACACCCAGTGGGAACTTCCTGAGGGTTGCTTGCAAACGCTGCCGAACAACAAAGCAGCGATGTTCATTTTTAATATATAGAATGCGATGATCCCCGAGTAGCGGGGTAACATATGTGCTTGGGTATCAAACTATATATTGCAAATAGATGTAGTGAACAAGTTTTGGAGCTTGAAACGTGCAACTTTTGTCCATTTAGAAGTAATAAGATGTTTTTGAGTTATTGCTATTGTGAATGTCCCTACTTTAAACTGTTTATTTTAAGAGGGCTATCTATACATAGCATTTCAATAAAACAAATTACTGGAGGAAAGAAAAAAAACGGGTTTTAGGTACATGTAATAGACCGATCTCACCAAGCGTTTGGAGCATGCGCGAGGCAGCCATGACTTTAGTTCACAGGGGGCAATCGGCCGTGGACGAGCCTGTTCGTGCCTTGCACGCGCAAAGCTCCAGCGAGGTTGTCGCACGCGCAGAAAGACTAAAGTTCCCTCGATGCATTGCGGCAGCGGTGGTGTAGTCAGACTGGCTGGTGAGATCGGTCTATAGGTAGCCGCAACTGTTGTGTACTGGTCTGCGATGGCATACCGGCCGCGATACAGTGCGGCGGTGCACGCGAGCGTCGGCTGCTGTCCAGAAACCGCCTTCCGCGTGCCCACATTCGGGTTATGGCCGCTGAACCTAGAGCACGTATATGTGCCAATAAACCTTTGGTTTAATGTTCCTCACCTACAGGACGCCTTGAATGGACTACATTACAGAAACCGTAAAAATTAAATCCATAAGGAACCGAAACAAAACCGATATCAACAGGAAAAGGCAACCGTGACCGTAACCGAAACGTTATATTTTTCGGTTTGTGTCCCTGTGGCGGAGATAAGAAAATGCGCAATACTTACCAGTAAATGGGGTAATTAATAAAAATTATATATCTATATATAGAATTATATGAATGAAACTTGTGGGCTGATGATTATTCTAATACGCAAGAAATATCCATGGATCGAAAAAAAAGAAGAAAATATTTATTGACGTTTTGAGAGGAGGCCTCTCTTCTTCAGATGACGATTGAGGGAACTTGGCACGATTTTGATGTAGTCCCGCAAAGTAAACAGTAAAAAACAAAACTGCTTTACAAAATAATAGCAATAAAGCGGAGGAGGAGTGTCGACTCACTTTCAATAGACCCATTTATTAATTCAGCGCAATCTACCGGTACGATTGCAAAGCTTCGTAGGTGGGCGTGGTGCGGCGTGCGTCCGCGATTAGCATGCATGCTCGCACCGGCGCTTGCTCAACGTGCGCTACAGCACTGCGGTCCCAGAGGGTGTTTCGCGGTGGATATCACGCTACACGCTGCTTTGTGCCGCTCCGTAAGCAAAACGTACTCAAGGATGCTTCTGGAAAAAGGGTGAGCTCGCTTAAACCCGCGTCCCGCTGGGCCGCTGCGCTCGCGACTGAGCCTTGCACGCGACCTCGGAGACGATCGAAACGGATGAGATCCCACCAGATTAGTAGCATGGGTTGATATAAGCCGTCTCGTGTTGCTTCTCAAGCGCTAGTGGGACGGAAGGGAACATGCAACTGCACCTTTCCTTAGGTACACGTAGCAGGACGCGTTGAATAGACTATAGTTAACACAGAAAGAACACAAACATTGAAATAGACAAGGGAAAGACACTTACCGTTTTTTCAACGAGCAACGACATTTAAATGATGTCTAGCACACTGCGAAAACCACTTCGGTCAGAGTGAAATTGAGGGTAGACGAAAATAATAGAAACGGTACTAGAGAAAGATAAAAGTAAACATATCTGAATTTAACTTCCTGAAAAGGCAGAAGAAAATTGGAAGAAAATTTTTATATGCTAACTCTGGCTCAAGAAATTCCAGCTCTGTTGTGGATAACGAGAACCAGGGCTCTGAAACATTGTCTGTGGCATTCTTTATTCTAAATGCTTCAATTCTTTCTCGCCCATACTCGTCGTTGTGTGAGCCAAGCACGGTTTGCGGATGTAAAGCCCAAGCGAGCGGAGTCTCAGGCGAAGCAGATACATCTTTGAAATGAAATCAGGCAGCGTGAAAAAAGGTGCACGAGTATCTTTCTCTAGTAGTTCCGAAGGCGGTATCAGCAGCAACCAAGAAACCAGAAATGGAACTACCAAAGGTAAAGGGGGGGGGGGGGGGGGGGGGGGGGGGGGCTGGAGAGGTGGGTGAAAAATAAATAACAGCAACGCAAAAATAAAGTTACTGGGGATTTTTGTTGAAAATAGGGAAATGTGGGAATTTCTCTTCGACTTTTAACTGTAAATGTGACTCCAATTCAATTTTTGCGTCCTCTTTTAAGTTTAGATGTCAATGACTTGGAGTGGTGCTAATATCCCGGGATCTTCGTTAATCACTTTTCGCAGTGTGCTAAACTTACAAATCAGGAACGATTCCTTCTGTTTCCGCTCGCGGTGTGAATCAAATCCAGACTGTCAAAGAGTGACAGTTAACTTTTTAAATGAGTGGTAAAGTAGTTTTAGGTGTTTTGAGAGAGGCAGAGCGGGCTTTGTTTCGGTATCAGATCTATGATTATTGAGCCTCATCCAAAACGGAGACTTTGTTTGGCCCACGTACTGCATGTGGCATTCGCCGTATTCCTGTAAACATACGATATTTGGCCATGGAACAGTCTAGATCACCAAAATTCTGAAGGTCAAGTTTGATTTAATACTCCTAGCTGTCTGAGAGGGGAGACGTGTGGGCAAACCTCACATCGCGGCCTCAAGCATAATCGGCTCCTAATTTTCTCCACCGGGGTGGTCCCGGGACCCTATGTCGCGCTTTTTGGACTCCCACAGCGACTAGGGAGAAGCATATGTGACGTCAACAACGCAGCAAACGCAGATTGGATGTTGATCGGTGAAAGTCGCTGATGACGAATTTCCGCAGAAGAAAACAAAGCTCACTGTTTCTCTGTTTTCTTCTCTTAAGACCCAATCTGCGTTCGCTGCGTTGTTGACGTCACTTCCTTCTCCCTAGTCGCCAGGGGAGTCCAAAAAGCGCAACATAGGGCCCCTGGCCCTCACCGTCATTATATCTATTAGGTTTCTAGGGCGCTTGATTATAACGTGTGGTGGGGAAGGAATTAAATTTTTCAGCCTTTCGCTTTGCTAAATAATATTGAAATGTTTTGTTTTTTTAGACCATTGTTGATGTTAGGTGTGTTGCTTAAATACGTTAAAACTAGGTTATTTTGACGACCCTCACTTTGGTCCGGTGGCGTGCCAGTTAGGAGTTTATTACGGTCTAGTGCCTTGGCCCTCTCGACTGCGTGTTGTCAACGACGGGTGGTGGAGCATTTTCCTCGATGAGAACGTGCCGGATGCGGGCCACTTTGGCGTTGAAGTCACCCTCGTCCGAGCATATCCGGCGGAATCTTTGTGCCTGACCATACGGAACACTAGTTTTACAGTGGTGGGGGTGGCAGCTGCTAAAATTAAAATATTTTAGGCTACCTATAGGCTTCCTGCAGAGTTTTGCTTACAAACTCTCTCTTGCCACCACTACCATGACGTCGATAAAGTTAACCTCGGCTCAGGAGCACGTATCTGTAAATTGTATAAACAGATTAATAAACAAAAGGAATAGACGAAACGATGCGCAAGCGCATCGTTTCGTCTATTCTTTCTTTTGTCCTTGTTTTCTGGCGCTTTTAAAATCTAAGTAAATTTCATATTTGGGTGCGCCAAATTAAAATCCCTGGTAAACCCCAAAAGCTGGTCCTCCGTGTGTTCCCATTAAAAAAAAAATTATCAATGCATTGTCTGTAAAAGGAGGGCCTCAGAGGTCTCTCCAGAAGAACATTTTTTTTCTAGCCTATTCATAAGGATGTTTGCGCAGTTGGGAGCTATTCTAGAGCCCATTGCGGCACCGCTGACTTTCAAAATAAAAGTTGTTCAATTCGAAGCTATTTAGTTCCAATACCAGGCAGGCAAGTACTGCCAGGGTGCGACAGTCGTGGAAGTCGTGGCGCCTTACGCTCTCGTACGTATCAATCAACGAGGCAACTCCGTCCTCGTGGGGGATACTTGTGTACAGGGAAAAGACGTATAATCTCACCAGGAAAGAGCGAGTTGGAACTACTACCGTTGAAATTCGTGAGAGAAATAGGTTAGTATCCTTAACGAAAAAATCAAATGTCGGGGGAATTCCGCTTATAAGGCGGTCCATGAAACTTGAGATAGGTTCTTCAGTTAGTGTAACCGTGCAGGAAACAAGGAGCAGCCAGCTTTCCCCGCTTTATATATTTTTGGAAGGATTTAGGATACCTTGGTTTTGAGCGAATCAAAGATTGTCGTTGATGTTTTGCCTCTATTCTACAGGTGGGTCAGTGCATTCAGGACAATGTCAGAATGTGTATGATATATTACACTATGTTCGTTGAGTGTGAGCCCCTTCTTAATATTTCTGTTCAGTGCAACACATGTACTGTGGAAAATATACTGGATCAAATGTAACCTTAATTCTGCCAACCAATCGGCATCCTTGACTGACAAAGCAAACACCCGAATTAACCACTTTATTTTTTCTCTTCCAAAGGAAAGTATATATATATATATATATATATATATATATATATATACCTTCCTTTGAAACAGAAAAAATAAAGTGGTTAATATATATACTTTCCTTTGAAACAGAAAAAAATGAAGTGGTTAATTCGGGTGTTTGCTTATGATGCGTTGAATGTTGTTACTTTTCTTTATTGGGCTGTATGTTTCTCCGTTGTGTCAATTTTTTTTTTTTAGAAAGCAAGCAGAAGCCGCCTTGTGGAGCAATTCAGCGTCACGCGAATTTTTGCATGTTACTTCTATTGTTAGGGCACTCTATAATAATTGAAAACATTCTAAGTGTCATCGGTAGCTCAAATGCTCTGCATGGCTGTGTGTATTTGCTTTCTAAAAAAGTTGGAACAAAGAAATGTAGGGCCCTATAAAAAGGGAGACAACATTGCTTCGTTAGGTGTAATGCTTCAATTACACCAATTCTAAACGTGTAATGATTTAAAAACACACATAGAAAAATTGTAATGCAGAAATTGTTGATTTGCTCGCCAAAAGATGTAATGCTGCAACAACACCGGTCAAAAGGTGTAAATCAAATGGTGTGAGTTTTAGACACTGGATAAATTGTCTATTACACCTATATAGTTGTTTTGAAGTTTACTGTGCCCTGCCGCCGCCATCGTCAAGAAAGCTACTGACCCCGTCTACGTCCCATGTGATGTCTGCGCCGCTCCGTACTGCCACGGCTAGAGACGATGGTCTAAGGAACGTTCGGAGAGGGAGGAGCGCCCTCGGAAAGAAAAAGTCGAACAGCGCACCGCAACCCGTTCCACCACCTGATCTCGCCCGCTCTGGGAAAAGTGCTTGAGAGCGCTCAGAAAACACTATGCCAATTCGCCATCAGTTAATATCCTACCATATCATCGTTTTCATAAATAAAAGCAAATTCTAGTGTTGGTTCAGAGTAGATTCCCATGCATTTAGGCTTCGATATACTGAGTGAAGAGCTCATTGTCTTTTTATACTTGGTCGACAATCAATTTGCTCCAGCACACTGCCAGATGATTGGCGCGTTGCAGTAGTATAGTCTATGTACTTAAAGAAACGAGAACGCCTACCATTCGAGAAAAACCCTGCCATTCCCAAAACTTGTTTCCCGTGAAAAATTAGGGAGCATATTATCTGCAACCCCGTTAACGCTCTCCTGGATAAACGCTATTCGCTAACCCCATTTAGCATGAGTCTCGTAAATGGTCATCAGCCAAAACTCTGGTTTCTACAATTATTCATGATACTGCAGAAATCCTTGTCAGGAATAGTCAAGGTGACGGAATATCTCTATCGGGAGATACGCGTTAAATGCTCCAGAAGCCTCGATTCCAGCGCGAAACTTTTATTGTGAAAATTTGGGTGTCGTCAGAACACCTATCCAAAACACTGCTGAAGGTAACAAGCACGTATTGCAGGCGGAGCTTCTTGCATATTCTTATTTCTGTATGTGACTTCAGCAAAGCTTTAAATAAGGCGCCTCACAGGAGTCTACTTTTTTAAAACGGATCCACTTCGTCTTCCCACACGGGTTTTTGTTAACTAAAAATCTCAGGACACAACCTGTGACCATCGGGGCACATCTTTTTGTATGTCCGATTTTATATCTAGTTTATTTAAATCATATTTTATGTGTGGTTACTGTATTATTTCAACAAAGTAACTTAGAGCTCGGACCTGTTATTATTTAATCATAGTAGCTACAGCCCATTGTGTCGTGGTGTGGTGGCTGGAAAGTGAAGATACATTTGATTAGAATAGATACTTTAAGCATTACTAAAATAAATTGTCCGCTTTAGAGTACTTACAATATTGTGCTTACTGCTGTTTTTTAACGGGTTTAATATTACTTTGGTGTCATTATTTTCGGCATTCTTACGTGGTCTCCTTGTATGTAGGAAGTATTCGTGCCTCGGTCTCAAGAAAGTTGGGTTTCATTAAAGAGGCTGTTCTCGAGCTCTATTCGGGTGTAAACAAATCTTATAAATTAAACCAACAGACAGAGTGCATTTAAATGCCTCACAAAGGTGTCTTTAGGTGGTGGCTCCATTTTACTAAAATGTTATTAAAGTAGTTTTCAGGAAAAAACTAAAGTCTAAAAAAAAAAACTTTTTTTTCTGTGCACAGGGAGAAAAACAGAAAAAAACCTTCTGGTTGACGCTGCATACGGCACAACGCAAAGCAAAATCGTAAATGTTTCTTAGAGATTAACAACCTGAAGAACATCCAGAAGTTCCGAGCAGTCAGGCCAAATTTAGTGTACGGGAGTATAGTATACCTTGGGATCTATTTACTTAGAAAGACACGCGGAAGTTAGAAAGGGTATAACGGCGAGCTGCTCGTTTTCTTTATGGCATATATGAAAGGCTGGATTCTCCTTCGGAACTAATGCCCATGCCGACCGCACCGTCAAGAAGGAAAATGACTAGATTGAAATGTTTGTTTTTTCTTCAACAAGGCCAGCCACGCCCAGACCGCTTGCAGTATTTTTCTGTTTTGGCATCATGAACAAAGCGACATAGAAATATGTTTTCCTGGATATCCATCTTTGCTCGCTATATAATGTTTAAGTATAGCCTCTTTCGCGGCAACCTGAATGAGTGGAACTCCTTTCCTCTTAAACGTTTTGTTGACATTAACTTTATTCAAGGTCTTGAACGCCTTGCTGTAAGTGTACTAGTGTTTTTTTTGTTGCTTTTGCGTGTTCCTATTTTCGTATAGTTAACCATTGGGCAAGTCTACAAACTTGATTATTTTAATTACGTTGCTTTTACGAGCTTGATGCAGCCTTGTGCTGAATGGTAGTTAATTTTGTTACCCATACATTGTTTGACTGCGCTCATATTTAATTGCATTATCCCCTTTTTGCACTGGACATGTAAACCGACCCTTTTACTTTTGTTCTATTTGTGTAGTGCAGCTTTCGTACATGTGCCCTCTAGTGCTTGGACCTTAAATGACTTCCGGTATTCTCAACGAAAATGTCAATACCCAGTTCATTGTTGAAAGGTCCCTCGAGTTAGTAAACCTGATTGTTTAGGACTTACAGCGGTTCTGGACATAAACTAATAATATATATATATATATATATATATATATATATATATATATATATATATATATATACGAGGGTGATTCAATAAATAAGGTGAATATTTTTGTATAAGGACTTCTAATACAGATAGAAGCTTACTTTTTTTTATTTTTCTACGTAGTCTCCCAGCACTGTCACACAATTTTCCCATCTGTGCACAAGCTTCCTTATTCCCTCAGCGTAAAAATCTTTAGACTGATGTCTCAGCCAGTGCACAAAACACTTTTGACTTCATCGTCACTTTCAAACTTCGTGCCTCTCGTAAACGCTTTCAAGGGACCGAACAGGTGAAAGTCCGAAGGGGCAAGGTCTGGGCTATAAGGGGGATGAGGGAGCAGTTCCCAGCCGAGCTCGTTGATGGTCTGCACCGTTAAGGCTGCTGTGTGAGGCCTTGCGTTGTCATGATGCAAGATGACTCCTTTTGACTGATGACCTCTGCGTTTTTTCTCCATGTCTTTCTTGACCTGCCTCAGCAGTTCATAGTAGTTGGCACTGTTCACAGTGCTTCCTTTTTCAAGGAGTGAAATGGTGATTGGGCCTTGCATATCCCAAAAAACGGTGAGCATCAGCTTCCTAGTGGACCGCTGGGACT
This sequence comes from Ixodes scapularis, assembly GCF_016920785.2. Lineage (NCBI taxonomy): Eukaryota > Metazoa > Arthropoda > Arachnida > Ixodida > Ixodidae > Ixodes > Ixodes scapularis. The sequence goes on along the minus strand of NW_024609835.1, from coordinate 68,143,655 downwards.
TGAACTTCTTCTTCACTGGGGAGCCTGAGTGCTTCCATTCCATGGACTGTCGTTTAGACTCAGGCTCATAGTGCCAAACCCATGTCTCGTCAGATGTGACCACCTTCTGCAGAAACTCATCCCCATCCTTCTCATAGCGGGAAAGACGCTGCTGGGACAACTCGACCCTCCTCTGTTTGTGCTCCGCAGTAAGCATCTTTGGCACCCACCTGCTGCTGACCTTCGAGTAGCCAAGGTCATCATGGACAATTTTGTGTGCTGTCTCCACAGATAAGCTCAAAGTCCTTGCAATGCCATCCACTGTCACCCTTCTGTCAGACTGAATGAGGTCATTGACTGATTCGATCACCTCAGGAGATCTCACTTCTGTAGGCCTCCCAGGCCTGTCTTCATCCTCAACACTGCTCCGTCCTTCTTTAAACAATTTAGCCCACTTGTTGACATTCTTCTGGCTGAAACATGTGGCACCATACACAGTTGACATTCTCCTATGAATTTCAACGGGTTTGCACCCTTCAGCAACCAAAAACTTGATAACTGACCGCTGTTCAATCCTGGAGCATGCTTTTTGGTCAGCCATCTTTGTTACTCGGTTAAATTCTCACAGTGTTGTTTGTAATCTGCATAAGAAATTAAATCCACGTGGAAAAGTAGTAAAACAATAAAAATAACTAAAAAGTAAGCTTCTATGTGTATTAGAAGTCCTTATACAAAAAAAAAAATCACCTTATTTATTGAATCACCCTCGTATATATATACATAGCCTGCCCGATTTCATCTGAAATCGGGCAGGCTAAAAGGGTCTAATTTTTAATTTTCACGAAAAAAATATATGGTTTTGGGGTATTTCTCAAATGAAGGAGGGCGCAAACCGCATGTTCTCCCGATTTCTTGTTCTCGAGTTACGAGCCGTAGAGGCCGCTGTGGCAAAAACTAGTGTTTTTGCCTGCCGTCGCAGGTCGCGTGTTTGACACCCTCTGCTGACGTTATTGTATTCTCTACACCCTTCTAACATTTCCCCATCATTTAATAGGTATTATAAAGATACCTTGATGTATTCAAATATTTTTGGGCATTTCATTGTTTTCTAACACACAGGTCAAACTCGTCACTCCGGTTGCTTTTCGGTTAAATTTAACAGGTCATTACTTTGTCTGTACTTAAGGTATATTTTCTTTCTTTGACTCTACAGAAAGCCCAAAGCAAGCCCATTATAGATATAATAATATAATTATGATCTGTCGACTAGCCGCTCCGCTACCTTCACGTAAACGGTGTAAGAAATAACAAACGTTGAAAGTTTGAAGTCGATTTTCTCAAAAACCCCATTTTTGTAAATTTTTATTTTTTAAATTCTTTTAGACATATTAGTCGACTACAAGAAAAAATAGTCTAGAAATGTAATATTTTGGTTGTATGTCCTCTGTTTGAACCGCAATCACGTGAAATCTGTGAACATTTGTTATTTTTCACAACGTTTACGTGAAAGTAGCGGAGCGGCTACTTGCCAGATAATAATGATGTTATTATATCTATAATGGGCTTGCTTTGGGCTTTCTGTAGAGCCAAATAAAGAAAATTTACCTTAAGTACAGACAAAGTAATGACCTGTCAAATTTGACCGAAAAGCGACCGGAGTGACGAGTTTGACATGTTTTTTAGAAAACAATCAAATTCCTAAAACTATTTGAATACATCAAGGTATCTTTATAATACATATTAAATGAGGGGGGAAAGTTAAAAAGGTGTAGAGAAAACAATGGCGCCAGCAGAGGGTGTCAAACACGCGACCTCCAACGGCAGGCAAAAACTCGTTTCTGCCACTGCGGCTTCTACGCTTCATAACTGAAGAACCAGAAATCTGGAGAACATGCGGTTTGCGCCCTCATTTATTTGATAAATGCCCCCAAAACATATATTTTTTTCGTGAAAATTAAAATTTATACTTTTTTATTCTGCCCGATTTGAGATGAAATTTCCCATATCGGGCAGGCTGAAAGGGTCCAGCTTCTAATCTTCACGAAAAAAATATATGATTTAGGGGCATTTCTTAAATGAATGAGAGCGCAAACCGCAAGTTCCCCAATTTTTTTGTTCTCGAGTTACGAAGCGTAGAAGCCGCAGTAACAGAAACTAGTGTTTTTGCCTGCCGTCGCAGGTCGCGTGTTTGACACCCTCTGCTGGCGCTATTGTTTTCTCTACACCCTTTTAACTTTTCTCCCCCATTTAATAGGTATTATAAAGATACCTTGATGTATTCAAATAGTGTTCGGAATTTGATTGTTTTCTAAAAAACATGTCAAACTCGTCACTCCGGTCGCTTTTTGGTCAAATTTTACAGGTCATTACTTTGTCTGTACTTAAGGTAAATTTTCCTTATTTGGCTCTACAGAAAGCCCAAATCAAGCCCCTTATAGATATAATAATATCATTATTATCTGCCGAGTAGCCGCTCCGCTACCTTCACGTAAACGTTGTGAAAAATAACAAATGTTCACGCATTTCACGCGATTGCGGCTCAAGCAGAGGACATGCAACCAAAATATTACATTTCTAGACTGTTTTTTCTTGTAGTCGACTAATACGTCTAAAAGAATTAAAAAAAAACAAAAATTTACAAAAATGGGGTTTTTGAGAAAATCGACCTCAAACTTTCAACATTTGTTATTTCTTACAACGTTTACGTGAAGGTAGCGGAGCGGCTAGTCGACAGATCATAATGATATTATTATATCTATAATGGGCTTGCTTTGGGCTTTCTGCAGAGCCAAAGAAAGAAAATTTACCTTAAGTACAGACAAAGTAATGACCTGTCAAATTTGACCGAAAAGCGACCGGAGTGACGAGGTTGACATGTGTTTTAGAAAACAATCAAACTTCTACAAATATTTGAATACATCAAGGTATATTTATAATACCTATTAAATTAGGGGGAAAATTTAAAAGGGTGTAGAGAAAACAATAGCGTCAGCAGAGGGTGTCAAACACGCGACCTGCGACGGCAGGCAAAAACGCTAGTTTCTGCCACTGCGGCTTCTACGGCTCGTAACTCGAGAACAAAAAATCGGGAGAACATGCGGTTTGCGCCCTCCTTCATGTGAGAAATACCCCCAAAACATATATTTTTTTCGTGAAAACTAAAAATTAGACACTTTTAGCCTGCCCGATTTGAGATGAAATCACCCATATATATCAGTGTGTCGAACCGAAAAAAATACGGGTTCGGTTACGGTTCAGGTTCAGGTAAATTTATTTTGTTCCGGTTCAGTTCCGGTTCGACTAATTCACTCCGCGAACCGGTTCACGAACCTGTTCGGGGCGCTGAACCGGTTCGCGAACCGGTACGGAAATTATAAATGACAAATTGCAACATCAAAATAAATTACAAATAAAACATCTGAAATCAGCAAATACGAAACGGGATACATCGTAGTGTAAGGATCAGGGAATTCTACCAGGAATGGTTTCTTTATGTGCAAGCAAAGGTTACCTCACCGACGTTTACGCATTCGGACTTCATCTAATTCGGTCCGACGCCGTAGCTGTAAAACCCGCGACCTCCTTACAAACCCACTTACAAGTAGAACTCGCTAACTATCCCGCCACCTCGGCGTGTAAGCAATTGAAGGAACAGTGGCCCGGGAGAAAATACAGCTTTCTTTATTTGAACTAGCCTTCGGTAACTCAAATTAGACCCTTAAAGAAGTTTTCATTAAACAAGATACGGAATATGAAAAACACTTTACCGGACGCAACGCCAGAAGGACGTAATAGGATAAATATTAAAATAGAAGAGTTCGCTGTCTCACAAATATGTTAGCTTCTAAGTGCCTATACGAAACCGGATGCATTATTATCAAACTCCACAGCCTTTTCTTTTCTCACTCCGATGGAAGCAAGTTTCAAGAACTCGCGCGTTCTAGAAACGTGTTATAAAATGAGCACACGGCAGCATTTAGGATTTACGAGATTGTAGGAAAACGAAATCCCGTGACGCGATTTCTTTTTTTTTTTTTTTGCACAGCTTTTTAATTTTCTTTTTTCCGTGCAAGCCGCGGCCAGCGCAATACTGGTTCCTATGTCAAGATTCATGGATGCAGCGTTTGTCAAAGTTCATGGATGCAGCGTTTATATTCCTAAGATTGGGTGGAGAAGAAAAATATGTAAGCGAGGTGTGTGTCAGTTGACGGCACTTAAAAAACAAATGGCATTGATAGCACATTCATTGTCAACAGCGCGTGGCCGAACCGTTTTGACATGAGCCGGTAACCGTTATTTTTTTTCCGGTTCAGTTCCAGTTCGGGTTCATCGCGATAACAATATAACGGTTCGGGTTCGGGTTCAGTTCCGGAAAAATACCGGTTTGGTTCCGGTTTTCGGTTGGGTTCTGTTCCGGTTCGACACCCTGATATATATATATATATATATATATTTTTTTTTTCGGTAAGGCTAAATTCTACCGGAGTCACACTGTCACCTGCATTTACTAAACGCAAGGCCTGGCAATTTTTAGATTTGCAAAGCCTTTCTTCACGTCACCTAAAACCTCGACTCAAATCGTTTTTTTTTTGGTTTGGTTGTTTGCAAATTGTAACTCTTCAGCTTGCTCGCCCACAGCGAAGTGGGAAGCACACCGGTAAAAAGAACCGGACTCTCCACATAAACAATATTAGGCAAACTTTCAAGTTCAAAGTGTTTCTTTCTAACAAACAACAACAACAACAACAAAATAACCATCAAAGTGCACGCGCGTTGGTGTAGCGAATCTGTGCGCGCGCATTTCCTTTTTCTCTCTTCACTCTCTCTTGGCTTCATTTTGGCCCAGAGAGAGAGAGAGAGAGAGAGAGAGAGAGAGAGAGGACTTCTTTTTATGAACACTGGGGCGAGAAGGGAAGTTTGGTGGAGCCGTAGCTAGGACACAGCGTTCAATGGGCGAACAGGATCTAGCTGACGTTTTGGGTGCCTAGCAGGTAGAGGAGGCCTTGCGAGTGCGTTGTTTTCTAGCCACTCAGTCACGCGTCCAGGGCCCGTTTTCGCGAACGCGAACCGTGGGTTAAAGTTAACTATTGTCCCTAGAAGAGGGAATTCTAGGTCACGTGACTGGGAGAGCAGGGGCGTCGAGGGAGGAGCAGTACCTACAAGCAAAATGGCCGCGACGTCGCTTAATGAGGGCTAATAGTTCTGCTTGGTTCTGCTGAACATTCATTTCGATTCGGCTGTTATATTAATGACGCACCATCAACATATTAGCACGTCAAGCAAAGCGGTAGTTCAGAGGGACTACTAAACTAACCGACGGCAGCATTCCGCGAACGCATCACTCTTCAGCAGTCCGGGATCCAACACATATGACGGTATATAAGCCTAGCAAGTGTTTTTATGGTGGGTAAAAAAATGTTTTGCGAACGAGTGTTGGTATATAATTATACTAACACGTTTAATTTGTTACAACACGATGCACGCCAACTCGTGAGCAGCGATTACTTTGCGAAGAAAGGGGGTTATCCTCGATAAAGTCTTTGCTCCAGGTGAACAGCTGGGACATTGTACTGTTTTTTTGTTCGCAGTGCTCCGACAGTATGCTGACAACATCGAGGTTTTTACATATCCCCGGTGGCCAGCAAATCAACGGTGACGAGAAGCTTAGCTGCTCGTCACCGGTGGATCTGTTAGGCAAAAGGAAAAGGGGGCAAACAGTTGATATCAGCAGGACTCGCAGAAACGTGCGTCGCAAGGAACAAAAACAAGACTACACCACCAGCATTGCCAGACTGGAAGGCACACGGGAAAGTTATGTGTTGTTTATGGCGAAACATATTGAAGGAAATGTTTCTTACATTTTCGAATATTCGTCGGCAAACTCTAGCATGGTAGCTAAAGTTTCTTCGTACCATCTGAAGCAAATAAATTGGTCTTCATGTACATTACTATATTTTGACTTAAAATACCATACTAGATTGATAACAACCAGCGGAAAAAAAGGATAAACAAAATGACTGGCTTGTTTAACCGATATACGGCGCATCTTACTGCCCAATCAAAAATAATTATTGTTCTATATCCAACCGTTTATTACAGTACCTAGGTACTTTTTCCTTCCTATGCACCGTGGTTTACCAAAATGGGTTTACCATCGCTTCGAGAAAACCGGCCCAAATGGCATCATCACTTTGAGAAAAAAAAAAAAAAAGAAAAGTGGGTTGAAAATATGTTGAGTGCAGCGGACGACATTCTTCACATAGAAACGAGGCAAGATGTCCGATGAGACTTTTTGAGAGCCAGATGTTGCTCAAGGTCACAATAGTGTGAGTTGCGGCAACAATAAACGCTTCCATAACACTTTTATCTCGTTTCTTACCCTAGGTCAGTAATATTGAAAGTAACGCCGCGAAAATAACTGATGACTTTTTAAAAGTAATGGTCACTCACTCTTATGGAAGTGTAATTGTATGCTTAATTAGTTTCATTTAGCCATCGGTAATTGCAAATGTGATTCCTTAGTTTTTTAGTAGCGTGTACAAGTCTGTATGTTCTCGTTATTTTTTATTTTTAATTATTTATTATTTTTTTAAACAATTTATTTTTGTAAGTTCTCGTGTTTTAATTTTGGCGTTTATTCCGCCCTTTTTCAAGTTTTTTCCCCGCGTAACTAGCGTTCTTGTGCCTAGCCTTATTATGCTCGTAAAGAAATACAAATTTTTTTCGGCACTTCACTGTTTTTTCTTGTGTGACTGCTGCTGTGTTCGCGCATCTTACTTTTGCCTATATATCAACGGAAGCATTTGCAAAAATTCGCCACTTTAAACGGGGCGTTCTTTTTCTAGCTGCACCAAATTTTCAAAAAAAGAACTGCCTTAGGGCGCTTTTAGTTATCCATTTGCTTGCCCGATTTGGCGCCCACTACACTCTTAGAAAAAAGGGTTTGGATAGTCCTCCCTTAGGGGAGGAACGATCTTGTAACCTATGTTCCTTTAGAAAGGGAGAAACGTTCGTCCCTGAAGCAGGAGAGCAAAGTTTCTCCGTCGCTTGCATCTCAATATGGCGGCCCCGAATCGAGCAAATCGAGCCCAATAAGGCTTGACGAGCACACTACGTCTCTTGTACGAGACGAGAGCAGCAGCAAATAAAAGCGTAACACGATGCCTTCCGCGAACTGTGTTTATTTCTGATGCCAGATTCCCACCACAGGTATAGAAACTTGCGTTTCGAAAGCAGTTACTCAGTCTTCTCGTAGACAACCGATACCCAGTTTCTTCGCGCACTTTGCGTCTTACCTTTGTGTTCCTCGAGTCACAATTCCTTCGTCAACCGCACATCACGGAGAAGGGCGAGCTCCACCCGCGAAACCAAAAGCCGCTCTCGAAAGAACAAACTCGAAGCTGCTGTTTATGGCGTAGCGTGAAAGAAGGTTAAATCGCTAGCCACCGGATGGCGGGGTCAAGCAGAGTAATTGCAAGTAGCTAGGCTAGGGGGCGCTAGGTACCGCCCAATCAATGTTCTACAAAAAATAATTTGCTTTTCTCAGACCGCTGCTGCGCTTGGGGATCCTTTACTATACACACATTACGCTTATTACAAGTATCAGGTGAACATACATTGAGCACGTACACGGCACACAAATATCAATACAACGGAACACCACACTAGCCCGAACACTACACCCCTGGTCTGCGTTTCCGTCTTTTATACTGTTCGTTTTGAACGTACGGAACTTTTCGGTGACTCCCTAAGCAATAAAAAATATTCCCAGCATGTTGATTTTTTCCCAGCAATCTCATACCTCTGAAAGTATTTTGAATGGCTCAAGGGGATGAATCTGTTATTAAAAAGTAAACGCTCGATCATGCCGTAATTATTTGAAAGCCAATAAATCAAGCCGCTCCAATGCGGTTCGAAGCCATGAGTTTGTTTCCCCACAAGGCACCGTCGTAGCCTGTATTTCTATTGGTTTTTCTATTTGTGCTGTTCGCGCAAAGCTGCAATTGCCGTCTTGAATTAATCTCTGTAGAGCGGATATTCACTCAGCTGGAAGTGATGCTTCACGGGCTCAGAAATCGCTTTTCGATCAACTTGAATGCAGTCAAAGCCGCGACTTGCGGCAGGTGTTAAGTGTACGGAGGTACGCCGTGGCGAGCCCGAAAACTTCTAGCGCTCATCCCAGCGCGCCACTTGGAGGGCAGTTTCTCCAGGAACCGTAGTATATTGAAACAGCAAAATAAAGGGTAGCTTTTTTTTCGGTTGTTTGTACTATTGTCTTTTAATGCCGAAATTCCATACTGTAAATATACGTACTTTCCGTCACGATTTCGTAATGTTCAGTCCTTGCACCATAGCGGAATCGCTCTCGGGGACGAGACAATTCCGACAGTCACATTGGCCACTGTACGATAGGAGCTTCTACTTTTCAAACCAGCGTTCCAACATAACTATCCACACGTCGAACGATTGCACGTAATCCCGCAAGTGGTATTAAACTTTTTAATGTGAAGCGGAATGTCAACCTGCGACGCCCCGCCCCCTCCGATCACGGCCCGACCAGCGGCATCAATGCCCAACAGTTTACGATCTCATATTATTGTTACACCACTGATACGCGAACACACGGTCACTCGGCGACAGTGGCGGATCCAAGGGGGGGGGGGGGGGGGCGGTGGGGGCGATCGCCCCCCCAAACGCCTCGCCAGGCAACCCCCCCCCCCCCCCCCCCCCGGGGTTCTTCGTCAGCTCGGAGAAAACACGTAAGCAATCGACGCGAGGGACGAAAGATTAAAACAGCGGTGGGTGGACGCGCCTGCTGGGCGCTTCCAAAGTGGGGTTTATCTCCGTCAAGATCACGGCACGTCTTCCCGATAGGGACGGCGCCAGGAGTTTCGAAGTGGAGAGACAGTGGGGAGGCGCACCAAATATCAGGGTCCCCGACTGCAGGCACTCTTCCAAACAAGGCCTGCACGTCGAGCACGGGGGGAAAATACCTTCAACATATCTAGTACTCTTTCTCTCTCTCCCTCTCTCTGTCTCCCTCTTTCTCCTTTGGGGGTTGTCTGGGAAAAATTTGTGCCCTGAAAGCTCCCAAACGCAGACGCCAAGCAGCCTTCCTCAAGGGTACGATCCTATACACAGCGGATCATCCTTTTCGTTTGATGGTTTCTTTGTGGTTCTGGGCTTGTCTTTTGGCATGTCTTTTTTGGCGTGCTTTGAGATGCTGTCGCCCACGGGCTCACTAGAGGTATCCTATTGGCACGGTGTGCTCATTGGCAAGGGAAGTGCGGAGGGGACGTACCAGGAGGCGACGTTTTAGGGGGGGGGGGGGGATGCAGCTTGTACAACCAGGTGACCAATTGCTTTTCTTCTCAACTGAGAGAGGAAGTAAATGCTCGGGGGTACAGTGTAGTCTGGGTCTGAGCTTCTCCTGGGGACGCTCCGGACTTCCCCATGACCTTGGCTTAAACATAAGCCCGCTTTCGTCCTCGTTTCCATCCCTCACTGAGGATAGGCCGCAGCGCGGAATAAAGAAAGAAGCTGACGAGCGGCAGAAGGGGAAAATGTTTCCTCTAATGGGCTTCATACTGCCTGCGGTACGATTTCTCGTGGCGGGAAGCTAATAAAAGAAAGATAAACGGTACGAACACTCTAAAGGCTGGAGGCTGCTTACACGAGGTCCTCAAGCCGACGCCGTAGGCATTTATTTGTAATAAATGCCGTTTCCACTTAGGGTGGCGGGACATATTTTAGGAAAGGCGCCCGCTACCCCTTGTCCACCCTTGGTGCTGTCTTTACTTTTCGAGTTAAACGCGGCTTCTGTGGATTGACGGCAGAGCTTTCGCGCGGCTTTGCAGGAGCGAATATGTGTGTGTCGAACGGAACAGAGGCGGGGCTTGCTGGTTTGCAACTGCAGCTTCGAATCCCCTACCTAGAGACTTGGGGAAAACGAGCCCTTTAAAAGATGCGACTATACATAAATTAAATAGACAGTGCCTGTGCCCGTTCGAGTGAACACCGACTCCCAAACATCCATGCTGCAGTCGTGATCGGCCTTTAGCCCAGTTGAGATTCGCCGACCGAACAACCGCTCTGCCCCATCTATCTCTGCACCTGTCCTCTCGACCCTGACGAATGAGCTAACTACCCAGAAACAAGTAAGTGTTCCTTTCATACAGAAAATATCCAGACGAAGTGCGATTGAATATAATTTGGAAGGATCCATTGCTGGTTCAAGGTCTTGTCTAAGTTTAAAAATTATAGTTGCCAAACTGCAACATTCTTTCAAAAAGTATTCAACAATTATTCGCTTTCGTTCTCTCGAGTTGCATCCAGAACACGTGAAAACACGAGTTTGGGTTGGCAATGCCGCATGTGCTGCGCTCTGGACATTTCAAATATACGGCGAACAACCGACGAACTTGCCTGGCAGCGTTCGTTTCGCTCTCTACGTCAGCAGTGTTTTGACGCCGCGAGCAGCGTCGAAGCCGCCGGGCAATTTTTGTCGCTTGTTTGCAACGTACTCGCTCCATTGAAGCAACCGGCGACAATGAAAAGTATGTTATAAAACCACGTTCTGTATTTTGGCACTGAATATAAAGTTCTAACTACTATGCCAAGCTTAACCTCAAGGAACAGCCGAGTTTTAGATTAAAACGTTTTTCGCATTGTCATTAGCTGCATGAGCTTCCTCTGTAGAGTTGGCAAAGGTTGGCTCTCCCTACATGCTCTGCGTGTGTAACGAGAATATATAAATATTTAAGCAAAAGGAGCCCAAAAGTTGTAGCCCCGCCGGGAATATCTGAGCCATCAAGTTACACTGTCTGCAATTGTCACAGCCGCTATAGCACCAAACATTCATCCCCAGTAGTTAAACTTATTTTTCTATTTCTAACGCGCTGCCACGCGAATGGAGTAATACCGTTTCCTATGAACTACAAGATTCCTTGCGTTATGGTGTTCAGAAAAGATAGTGCCAACACAATTTTCTTGATACTTACCTCTAGCGAAAGGTTTTAATTCGAAGAGTTCATTCTCGACAGGTAAACCGATGCAAAAGCTCTCAAAATCTATATTATGTTATCAGAGTTCAGTAAAAACAATAACTCCACAAAAATATAAACACTCCCCCCCCCCCCCCCCCCCCGCCGCCCCCCACCGTTTTACACAGAGGAACCGCCACCCCTAGAATGGAGGTCTGGATCCGCCCCTGATCGGCGATAATTCCAGTCTTCTGTTCACAACCCACAACACTGCCATCATGATGTTGCAGCTATGTTGCTGACACGCACAAACACAGAACCACGTTGAACGCCGGTTGCAGTCGGTATCGGAAAACAGAACCGAGCTCAGGGAGGAAGGCACCCAGGCAGACGGCAGCAAAACCTGCCTGTCTTGGACGCAGTTCCTGCGTTTTCCATAACGTCGAAAACGTCGACACAGTTCCGCATGGTTTCGCTACTGTAGTGACTGTAGCATAGAGATCATAAATACTAACTCTAGAGGAAAAGGTCCGCCATTTTTCCATGCATTCTGGCTGCCGCAAGCGGCGGAGTATGCAGGCAGACCCTCGGGGTCTCACATGGTTACCATCTGCCTTCGATTTCACAAATATATCATCAGAGCAGTTTCATGAACTTCAACAATCCACGAACTTACCGGTGGAAAGATATTTGAGTTTCTTTCGAAGCTTTCTTTTTGCATAGCACGCAGATGTACGGCCTCCTATCAACACTAAATTAAACCAGATATCCGGCTTCGGTTATCTGGTTTAGTTTCGTATTTCCGGGCGCGGGTGGCCGCATGGTGGCCGCGCCCGGAAATACGAAATCGCGCAACTATCAGATTTGCGAGATTTCGACAAAAGGGAAGTTAATGCAGCGTAATGAGTATGCTGCTTTTTATAAACCTTAGAATAGCTCAGAATTGAGTTTGCAACGTTAAATTATCACGGTTTATATTGCTGAGAGTTTTCAGTCTTGCGTTCCTTTCGAAGCTTTCTTTTTGCATAGCACGCAGATGTACGGCCTCCCATCAACACTAAACTAAACCAGATATCCGGCTTCGGTTATCTGGTTTAGTTTCGTATTTCTGGGCGCGGGTGGCCGCATGGTGGCCGCGCCCGGAAATACAAAATCGCGCAACTATCAGATTTTCGAGATTTCGACAAAAGGGAAATTAAATCAGCGTAATGAGTATGCTGCTTTTTATAAACCTTAGAATAGCTCAGAACTTAGTTTGCAACGTTAAATTATCACTGTTTATATTGCTATATTGCTGAGAGTTTTCAGTCTTCGCGATTACCATTGCGACTGTCGTCCTTCAGCTGGCAACATTGGTTTCTTTCTCTCATGTTCTGTCGCTCTCTTTCACGATCTTTCACTCGGGACCCAGGATGTCGGCGCGCGGGATTCGCCACTCCTCCTCACCCACCTTTACCCCCCTGGACTGCAGCGACTGTAGTTCCGTGCCGCGCGAGTCCCGCAATCAGGAGACGGCCATCCCCCAGTGTACGTGGCGCTGCTGGCACTGCTCCGGAACTTCGCTGTTTCTAGCGGCTTCGTTTGCTCGTTTGATAAAATTAGTGATAAAAACGTCAATGCAACCGAAATTTTCTGCACGTTTAGACTAGAAGACAGAATTACAGGCGGCTTTCGCTGCCGCTGAAGCTCAATCAACTCTACAGCTATTTATTAAACAACGTGCGCGACCTGCTCGAAAAACGAAACCGAAAGAAGATGAGTCGGGAGGGCGAAAGCTTTCTCCCGTTTGCCTGAAGAAGGAGAAAAACGTTTCGTTCCTCCCCTTTTCTCGTGTCCGCTTAGGGGCGCGTCAGTAGAAGGGAGGAAGACGCGCCGTTGCTACTTTTTTCCTCCATTTTTTTTAGAGTGTAAGAACATGGTTTTTGGTGTAATTAGGCGGCTAATAATAGGGATATCTTAATTAACTTTTTAATTATTTCTTTTGGAGTGCTTATTGGATTTACGAAATTGAGGCCCAACCTTCATATGCTCTAACCGGACGCCAAAACAAAGGCACAGAAAATCCCTGCGCGCGTTAATGGCCAACTTCTTTCATTCCCGCAGGCTCTTTCAAACCGAAACTAACCAGGACAAGAGCGTCAATGACGTCAATATCTTCGCCCTCGCTTGGCGTCACAGCAGTGACGTCACCTGTGATGCAGGAACTGCCATTAGCACTATTGCAATACTTTGCTCTCTCCTTAGTGTTCTGCGTGCGATGGCAGCTGTAACCATGCTGCCCCAGCGTGCGGCGCTGTCGGTTGAAGGAAAAACGGACATGGTGATCGCATATTTAACTATGCAAAAAAATGCTCGCCACGCTGCGCAACTCTATGCCGCTCAGCATCCAGGCCGCTTCCTTCTTGCCCATACTTTCTTCATACGAGTTTTCAACAAGTTTGCATCAAGTGGCACAATGGTGAGTGGGCGAAGGCAGAAAAAACATGTTCTTAGCCGCGAATTTGAGACTGACGTTCTTGCGTATGTGTCAGCTAAGCCTGAAGCAAGAATTCGCAATATTGCGAGCTCTTCTGGGACAACGATCTCTACAGTGTGGAAACTGCTTGTGAATCATCGCTAGCATCCGTTTCACGTTAGACTGCGCCAAAAGCTACATGGCGGTGACTTTCAACGAAGAGTGGACTTTTGCAATTGGGCCCTGATTGAAATGGACCGGGATCCTAGATTCTTAAAAAAGGTTATTTGGAGTGATAAGGCTCAATTCTGCAGGAATTAAACGGTGAACCTTCACAATGCCCATTACTGGGCAAGCGAAAATCCTCGGCTCCGTCAGCACAAACACCTAGTGAGATGGTCTATGTATGGTGTGGAATTCTAAATGACAAAATCATTAGCCCATTTTTTATGGACGACACACTGAACGGAAATTTATACACGGAGAGAATCCCTGAGGGAGTCGTGGCAGAGTTTGTTGCTGGTCTGCCTCTCAACGTGCTGAAGGAAACGTGGTTTCAACACGACGGTGCTCCAGCACATTCTTCGTCACGTCCTGTTCGATTTCTGCACCGAAATTCTCCAGAACAGTGGGTTGGACGCAGTGGTCCAGTTCCGTGGCCGGCACGATCACCAGATCTGAGCGCGTTAGATCTGAGCGCGTTAGATTTTTTTTCTTCGGGGATATGTGAAGAATGAAGTCTATGCCTCGAAACCCACCAGCGTGGGCAACCTGAAACAAAGAATCATCGCCGCCTGTGCCGCGTTTCAGGCCGAACTGCTCGAGCTCGTGTTGTCTTCCATGCGGAGTCGACTGTTCTTGTGCATTTCTGTGGACGGACTTCAATTCGAGCACTTGCTTTGAACGCAACTGTTTCCAACTTCATAAAGTGGGCAGGCGGCGGCAAACGCTAGGTGGCTCATATGCATTTTTGCCTGCTTTTTCAACAAATTAAAATGTTGGCATAGAAAAGACTAGTGCTGTGAAAAGTGCTCATTTGGGGCTTTAAGTTCTACGTGAGCGTGTTGGTTAACTTAATAGTGAAAGAATAAGCAAAGGGACGGACAGAGGCACGAAATCACTAAAGATGTGTTGTTCTGTTCGTCCCTCTGTTCATTCTTTCAGTATTATTTGGGGCTTTAAGTTAGGCAGTAAAGCTTAGTTTGCATCAATACCCTGTTAGAGCTAAACTTGAAAAAGAGCCGATGTCGCGTTCACACTGTGTCGCACACAGAGCAGACTATCGTAACGTGAGCCAGAATGCCGGTGCAATGCTCTTTCATTATTTATTAAAAGCCTATAAAACCCTGAACCAAAAAAAAATCCTTCGTTACACAGAGCAATAGTTTAATTGCTATAGGGGCCAACGAGTGGTGATATTACACAATCATGATTACTTTGTTCTTTGAAAAAAAGTTCACTAGCTTAATGCATCGAAACGCAAGAACTTAGAAATAAAGAATTGGTGGCAAATAACAGGTAGTAGAAGTGTTCAGCCATTAAAAACATGTTTCTCCCATAATAAAACGCAGGAAGCTCGTCTAGCGTCGCCGGCCGTTGGTAATGCATGCAACAGCGTTTGTCGTACCGATGAAAGCGTCGCGTTGCCCGTAGGTCAACAGGGGGATATGACACAGCGCAGCTGGCGGCGGCCGGAGACGCCAAGATTGCAGAATAACATGTGATAGTGCTGATGGTGACGTCATAGCTGCGACGCCAGGCAGAGACCAAGATATTGACGGCATTGACGCTCTTGTCCTGGTTAGTTTCTGTTTGAAAGAGCCCGCGGGAATGAAAGAATTTGATCAGGCACGCACAGGGATTTTTTGTGCCTTTGTTTCGGCGTGCAGTTGGAGCATATGGAAGTTGGGCTTGTTTCGTAAATGCAATAGGCCCTCCAAAAGCAATAATTGAAAAAGTTAATTAAGAGAGACCTGTTAGTTAGCCGCCTATTCGCACTAAATACTTTGTTCGTAGTGGGCGCCAAGTCTGACAGGCTAGTGGAATACTTAACTAAAGGTGCCCTAATGCAGCTCTCCTTGCTTTGAGAATTTGATGGAGCTAAAGAAAAGAACACCCGGTATATATATATGCACGCACGCACGCACGCACGCACGCACACATACACAGTATATATAACCTGCTTTTATTTCTGCTGTTTAGCAGTGGCAGAGAAGGAAACAAAAAATGCCCATCTAGATGGTATGTTGTCTAGAAGAAATGGGAAGATCATCTATTGCTTAATGTCTCTAATAAACTGATCGATGCGTTGGTTAGCACTCCCACTTCATAATACGCTTGTCAAGGACTAAGGCGTTTTTCTAGAGTGATGAGTGACTAGAGAAAATTATAGTTTCTCCCAGCGAAGGCTATCCCTTGTCCACGGTCGCTCGATCCTTCCCGTTCTCGCAACGCATTGCCATACAACCTGCCCTCACATAAAGCTGTTCACCTTGAGCAAATTAGTATGTATCACACTTTAGGGTTCCTGCTGCCAGTACTGTAAACAAACTTCTCGCTCAAAGAAGAAAAGCAAGTGTCGCTAAACTGTGTTCGTTGTTCAGCCGTTATGGTACGCGTACTTGACCTGTGACTAGATTTTATAAATCCCCGAGGTGCCCTCATATTGAAAAAACCACCCACGAAAAGAAAAAAAATGAGAGGAAAAAGTAGAAGTCATAAGGCGACTAAAACATTTCTTCTTAACGTTCCAGTGGTTTCCCATGTAATCATAGATCGACTGCAATAGGGAGCACGAAATATGACTACTAAGCAAGAGTGAACTCAATTGCTTGGACCAATTACAAATCTGAAAATACTAATAATAATAATAAAAAACTAGACAAGTACTTTTGTTATTGAAGGGGTCGACGAAACGTCGAACAGGAAGGTCGTAGAAAATGTTTTGTTTTAGCGAATGCGTTACCCAGTAGTCAGGTTAATACACGATTAATCTTATCTTAATAAACATCTGACAAAATGCATTACACTGCAAATTTAGAGTAGCTCGTGTCAAGAGGCTTTTAAAGGATTTTTGTCTGACAGGCACCCCTTACCGAAACGTTTGTACATCTTTGTATAGTATGTTTTATTCTACGAATCACCCAATAGGAGCTTTTTGAAAAAGAAAAGAAAAAAGATAAATACGTTACGTCAGTTGCACTACTGCCGTTGAATGATAATCAAGAATCAAGAATAATTTTTATTAGGTGTCTATGGAGGAACGATCATGCGGTCTTGGTACTGGCACACCGAAACTTACACACTACGAAAAAGTAGAATAAAAAAACCAAAAAAACTCGGAACATTGAGTAAAATATATGATACATATAACGCATGCTGACACAAAGATACGATATACACAACAAGGAAAGAACGGAACACAGGGTCCAAACGCAGAGTAGAAGACTACCACAAAAGCGAAAATACCTTATTAAAATAATATATAATAACATCACAATCACGACAGGTTTAGCGAGACTCATACAAGACTTTGAGAGATCTGACAAATTCAGTCGCACAAAAAATATTAAGATCACTTGCATATGCCCGACACATGCGAAACATGGGGTCCAGAATATTTAACGCCCGAGGAGAGTAAAAAGACCTTTGTCAAACTGGTCGCTGTCCGAGGGACTCGTAGAGATATCTCTGAGAGCAGTTCTGAACAGTTGGCCATGGGGTCATGGCCATGGGGTCATGGCCGACAGTGCAGAACTGCTCTCAGATATATTTACGAGTTCCTGGGACAGCGACCCGTTTGACAACATCTTTTTACTCTCCTCGGGCGTTAAATATTCTGGACCCCATATTCATGAAGGACTTCGGAAAGGAAAACCAGATCTGCCTTTTCTCGACGGTGATATAAGCTGTTCATGTGTAGGACGTCTAATACATTGTTACTCTTTGATACAGATGTTTCATCGCGCAGATATCGATATCGATAAATAGATAAATATTTGTTTTGCACTCGCTCCAGCCTTGGGAGGGTAGGTTTACAACTGCCATTCCATACAGGAGATGCGTGTTCGAGTTGAGACTTTGTTAAAGAGCGGTACAGGTTTACATAATAATAATAATAATAATAATAATGATGATGATGATGACGATGACGATGACGATTATGATGATGATGATGATGATGATGATAAAAAAAAAAAAAACTGGGGTAGCAGAAAAAAAAGAAAAGATTGTCTTGCTCATTGTGAATTCCCGGGAGACACATAATGCGCTGTGATTTGTTAAGCTTTGTTACGACGACCTTTGCGTGGTTTTGCATGTGTTGAACGAACGACACACTCACGTGCTGCCATGCTGATCCGAATTCTGGAGACAGGTTTGAATCTATTCAGGAGTGAAGCGTTCGAGGGGTATGTTCTACTCTACCGAAAATCCCAGTATAACTTTACACTATCTGAATTATGAAAATAGAAATCTAAACTAAATTGTTTCTGGAAACGTGAGACCGAGATTGCAGACAAAGGAATAATTTCTGAAATCATAAAATGCGGATAAAATCCAGATAGATTTCCAGTTCCATGTTCCAGATAAAGTTATACTGGGTTTTTCGGTAGGGTATAGCGAAGAGTTTCCATGCGATCTGCTTGTTCTGAGTGTACAGTCGCCCACTTTTTTAATAATATCACGCGAGCGTCGACCTCCGGGACGGCCAGTGCTGTGTCGCGGAGAAATGCGGCGTGACGCGAAAGATTAGGCCGTCCGCACAAAGCTCTCTCCGGTGCGAGTGTCGTCTGCTAGGCTATTTTGTTGATCGCACACAGCTCCTGTTTCTTATCTGCTGACATAGCTGACCGCCTTTAAGCAAAGATCTGAAGAGCGCTTGCTTGCGTGATACCGTGATACTGCCCAGGCTTGAAAGAAACCGCGCGTCATCTCGTTTAATTTAGTTCTTTTTTACTTTTTTATTCTTAGTTTGCGTTTACTTTGTCAGCACCAAAAAAAGAAAAATACGACAACGCGACAAGCTGAATGCAACGATGCATCAAACTATATACCGCAGCCAATGCTACGAGCCATCAAAACCAATTCAGCGCTGTCACCCTGCCGCGTGACATCGTGCTTCCATGTGCAGTTCTGCCCATCAGGTAGGCCACGTGACACACTCTTAGTGATAGCAGGGGCTGTGTGCGATCAGCGGAATAGCCTTGCAGACGCCGCTCCCCGGAAAGGGCTTTGTGCGCACGCGCTTAATCTCTCCGTGACGCTGCATTTCTCCGCGGCACGGCACTGCCCGTTCCGGCGGTCGACGCTGGCGTGATAATATAAAAAAAATGGGCGACTCTACCTGTAGTACCTTGAGCTGTTCGTGCTCTTGGATTGCGAAAAGCTTTTTGTATAAACTTAAAAGGGCCCCGCAACCCCTTTTTGTATGTTTTTTAATTTGCACCGAACTTGAGCGCACAGGACGTAGTAACTTAGTGAACTTTTTTTCCCCCGAATTTCGCTTTATTTTAAAAATTATGGGCAAAATTAAAATTAAAAATACAAGCAAAAAATAACCTCCTTCATGACGTCTCTGGTCCTGGCTTGGGTGGCCGTGACCTAGAGGAGGTGTTGTGAGCTCAGCGAGCGCTCACGGTTGCCGCACCCGTGTCGGCGGCTCAAGAGGGCGCCACTAAAGCATGGGCTCAATAGGCTGGATGAAGCAGGCGGCCAGGGCGGCTCGAATTGCATTTTCTGCGCGACTAAACACTCTTTGTTGAAGCTTCTTGGCTCGAAATGTTTGATGGTCTAGGCCTGAACCTCTGAACCCCACAGAAGAAATACGCGACACAAGAGTGACGCAATTCGTCAGGCTGTGATCGCTTTGCGCGTGTTACAAAGCACAAATGCGCGACGCGCAACGCGAATGCCACCGGACCAATTTGCTGGGCGGCGTCTCGATGCCTGAGTGTGTTTGAACTTACCGCGAGTATTTGAAGGCAGGTGGGCCTGCCAGGAGTCTGTCACTAGAAACAGGGTGAAGTTGTCGCAGCTAACGACGCGTCCTTCTTCGGTCATGTGGCCACAGAGATGCACAGGGTATACAACACCAGGAATGCTGTCTCGCCCATCCTAAAGCCCTCATCAGCCCATCCTAAAGCCCTCATTTTAACAGCTATCTTATCTCTCAATTTTTTGCCGGCCACCCCCGCGTTGAGACATGCGACGTGACTGGCACTCTCGCTATCGGCATGCTTGGGAACAAGAGCGCCGCGTGTCGCAATTTTGCCGCTCCGGTCATCGGTCACTTGTGCTACTCTTTTTCCGTTGCAGCTGTACGTATGGTACAGAAATGGAAATGTTCACCCCAGGAAAGGTGATGGAGGGCGAGTGCACGTAGTCAAGACTGAAAACGACTTGCTGAAATTAAAATAGAAATGTTTATATTGGGTGAATATTTTGATTTGTATTGCCTATCAAGGGCAAACAAAATTAATTTCTTACCATGCCGAAGTTGGGAATGTGTTTAGATCCCAGCCGAATGTATTTTTTTTTTGTTTCATTTGAATGTACAGTGTCTGCGAAATAAATTTCACCAATTGGAGGCATTTTTGCAGTGTTTAGGATTTTCGTTTGGTGTCATCATGCTGACGGAAACATGATAAAACAAAGATAATGGCGCTGACAATTTAGGCGTCTGTAGAAATCATAATATATATCGCACTACAAAACGAAAAATTAGTTTTTACGTACATAAACAAATTAAATGTACCTTAGTCGATGATGTTACGGCAGTTTGTGATGACTACAAAGTTTGGACATTACAGTATGCGGATAACATTTTTTTGTGTCATGTATCGTCCTCCTGGCGGCAGAATGTCATCCTTTGTTAAATACCTACATTATCTGTTTAGATTTAATGATGATAATAACCTAAAGCTTACTTTTCGGAGGTGATTTTAATATCAGCATGCTTACGTCATCGCCACAACAGATAGAATTTTTGACGATTTATCAGTGATATGGTTATATCAGTGCTGTTTTTCAACCCACATCGCTATAACAGTTTAAATGAAACTACTATATCTCTTTATGACGAACATATCCGAGGCACATGTACAAGCAGGTATGATCGGAGCTACAGTAAGTGATCATCTTCCTATTTTTGCAATCATAAATTTATATATAAAAAAAACAATTGTATACTTTTCCTTTTCCCGTGATATAAGTAATAAAAACCTCTAATGGTTTCAACAAGAGATCGACATTGCGAACTGGAACCCGGTTTTGACTGCCGCATCGACTCAGGAGGCATACGAGAGCTTTCTTGAAACTTCTTTTCGATACTTATAATCGGATTTTTAAGTAGTAAAGACATATAGCTCCTAAGAATTGTAGAAATCAATGAGCAAAATTAGATATACTAAAAATAATGACTGAAAAAGATGTTCTTTATATGAGATTTATGCGCACTAAAGATATAGCTATTTTATCAAGATAAAATAAAAATAAAAATAAACGACGACGAGCAAACAAAAAAAAAAAAATATGTACTCGAACTTGATGTTTCAAAATAGAACAAAAAAAAAAAAACATTTTGTGAAAAAAAAGTTTTTGTACGGCGCTTGAAGGCGGTAAAAGGGAAAAGAATCGCTGAACTTACAGTTGATGATAAAGTCAAGAAAGACAAAGCTCTTTCAAACGCGTTTAATGATCATATTGTTGATTTAATAAATAGTGTTCAATCAGTTGAAGCTTCAAGATATGTTAAAGGTGTTCCAGATAGCCTATTGTTGCTCTCAACTGATGACGAAGTCATTTCAGTTTTTCAGTGCTTGAAAAACAGTAAAAGTGTTGACATACATGGCATACAAATAAAACCAGTTAAAAATGTCATTGCTTTTGTTGCTTCGATTTTGGCTCGTATATTTAACCTCTCACTTCAAACTGACGTTTTTTCAAGTAAAATGCAAGAGGCCAATGTTTTAGTAACTTATAAAGCGGGCAATATAAATGACCTTGGCAATTACTGGCCCGTCTCAATATTGGCAATTCTTTCAGATAGATTAGACAAAAAATCATTTATTAACGTCTATATATTTTTTTTGTGAAAACACTCCATTTTCACTTCCCACCAATATGGGTTTCGAAAAGGATGTTCGACCGAGTTAGCCCTACTCGCTCAAAAAGATATCATTCTTAACAATATTGAAAATAAGCTCCTTACATTAGGAATATTTATAGATTTTTCAAAGGCTTTTGATAGTTTAAATCACCAGACCTTGCTACAAAAACTAAAGCTTTTGGCATAAAGGGTATTGCCGTAAAACGCTTTGAGAGCTACTTAAAATGTCGTCATCAAAGTGTAAGTATAAAAAAAATACCGCTCTCACTCTAGAAAACAAAATGCAGGAGTTCCACAAGGCAGTATTTTAGGACCTATTATTTTTAATATCTGTATCAATGACTAAACAAACTGTTATCACTTCGGCAGCGTCACCGAAGCATGACAATACTGTTATCCACTGTTTGTTTGTTTTATTAACTGTTTTGCCACTGGCCCGTGGCAGTGCTATATGTATTTCCACGCGGTGCCGGAATAAACTGTTCTTACCCTGGTAGCCGGCCTGCCTGCTTGGTCTTGGCGGTTCTGCTCTACCGGGAGATATTAAAGTGACAACACAAACATTGATAATGAAGGAAGCATGATACTTTAAGCAAATAATACCTCCATATTTTTTCAGGATCTGACATTTCTGAAATTTTAGAAACAGGTAATTTATTTCTTAAAAAATTTAATGTGTGGACAACTTTAAATTCGTTAATTATAATCATTAATAAAACAAAGGCTGTACTTTTTAGGTCGAAGAGAATAAATGTTATTGATAATCAAGCTCTCACTTTAGGCCCATAAGGTATTAAAATTGTACAAAATGTCAAGACGCTTGGAGCAATTTTCAACGAATACATGCGGTGGGACAAAACAACGAATATGACAGCTAAAAAATTATCAAAGGTGCAGGCATAACTTATAAGTATAAAACAACTTTTCCCCCCTCTGTGCTTCGAGTTTTTTTATAACTTGTTTTATACTAATTTTAACTACAGTTTTTTGGTATGGGGTAATACAACTGTCACAAATATGCATTGTTTTCATTTATTACAGAAAAATGTAACTCGTATTCTAACCAATCGCAGATATCACAGCCGCAGAGCACCTGCCTTTGAAAAATTAGGTATTGTAGAAATAACATTTTTTTAGTATAAACTCGACCTTGCATGCAAGAGCGCATTAAACTAGCCACATGGCACTCTCTTTTTTCTTTATTATTTATAAGCAAAGATTACTTCATATGCCATCCGTCATGCCGGTGCCTGGTCTCCCCCACGCAGGACAAACTGCGGGAACCAGACTTTTCAATTCCAGTTCCCCAAAGTATTAAATAGTATGCTATTATTGGGGGTATAAACCTTGAGAATGTGTGAAATAAATTGATACGTTATCTCTTTGTCCCCAAAGGTAAACTTCTATAGATAAATTTTGTGTGCGAAATGTTGATCTCAAATAGTAGAAACGGGTAATTTACGTACAGTGCTAATCACACTTGTCTATAACGCGCGAGCGTGCGGCTTTCTCCAGGGAGCGCTAGACTGGTGGCATTCGCGGAAACTAAGCTAGTCAAGTGGCGCAACATGGAACGGCCCGCTCGAGGGGTGTCCTGCCCACTCTATCAGCTTGATAAGCGATAAAAGTAAAGTGCTTTATGATATATTTTGTTTTTTGATGACGACATCGTTGATACGGCTTCATGCTTTAGTTTGTTTATTGCTCGAGCAATGATGTTTGTAAAAAGCGTGCCAGCAGCCCTCCGCGTTCGCTGCCAGCTGATAGAGTGGGCAGGACACCCCTCGAGCGGGCCGTTCCATGTTGCGCCACGTGACTAGCTTAGTTTCCCCGAATGCCACCAGTCTAGCGCTCCCCGGAGAAAGCCGCACGCTCGTGCGTTAAGCGCGAGACACATGGACGGCAGCATTGTCCGATCCGACGTCCGATCCGACAGTCCGAACGCCGCTCCGAATCGCCGCAAGCGACAGTTTGAGACACACGCTTCCGACCTTGCATGCGACACGACGATCCGTTCGGCTCCGCCCAGGAGATCCAGGCACTCCAGCGGAGGTCCGCGTTCACAGATCTCTGGTCCCAGATTGACGGTTTAGCTCACACGAGCGAAGTTAGAAGCTCGTTCTCGTTAGCGCGTGCATTCTTTGCCGGGGCCATCTTTCTCGAATGAATCAGCGGGATCCACGCGTCCGGCTTCCCGTCACCCGTCCCGTTTTCTTGTTCGTCCCGCGAGACCCAGTACGTCATCATGACGTTCGCGGTAGCTGTGCCGTCATTGGCTGGACGCATCCGACAATCCGTCCGCCGTGCGAAACTACCTGGCGCGTTGGACGCATGTCGGATTGCCGATCCGACGTCTGAAGCGACCAAATTTTTCGGATCAGACAGTCGTACTGCCGGATCGGACGTCGGATCGGATTGTTTTTTCGCGCATGTGTCTCGCGCTTTATAGACAAGTGTGATTAGCACTGTACGTTGCTCTTTTATCGATGTTTTTTTTATATTGCTACAAATAAGTTACGCTGCTGTGGCTGTTGGGGGAGGAGGGAGCTGTGTCAAGCAGTTCTGTACTGCTTTTTCCCCTCCTTCCGCTCTTCTTCTGTGCAAAGAAATCAATGAACTTTAAATTTGAATTAAAAAAAATGTTTCTACACAAAAACAAACGGAGAAAAACTCCTTTTGCACAAACTTTTGTAAGACATTAGTACAAAATAATAGGCGTGTGATATTTGTAGAATCTTTAGTTTACAAGGTTTTTCGGCACAATATTGTTTTATGCAACCATGTCTCACAGGTGATTTCAGGTAGCGCGTCCCGACCTGGGCGCGTCCTAATTGTGGAAGAAATTGGCTGCGCGTCCGCTTGGAAGAAAGGGTTAGCATCCCTGAAACCCCTTCCACCGTATATGTTTCGGCGACAAAATGGCCGATTGAAGCCAAAATAGAACAGTCATAGTGGACGGTATCGAATGCGATACTCCCGAACCAATACAAGCATACTTGCAGTTCCTCGAGTGGCCGCTGCGGGAAAAATGGCGGCGTTGCGATCGCCATTTGCTCGGTTCTCGAATACGAGTCGGTGCCACTTTTTCAAAGCATGCTGTATGGCAGTTTCCCAACTGAGTGGCTCTAGTAACGTTGGCAGAAGCTGATCTCGACCGACATCGTGACGATTTCGTCACACGCCGCGCGCGCTCGGCAGCACGGGGTGACCCCGTACGATGAGGTTTCCGCGTCGTCCGGTTAAAATATGGCGCACTTATATTTAGTTACTCTCTCTGTGCCCGCTGAGTTGCCCGACCCACAAGAAATGTGGAAACCGCGAAAGACGTACAAGCTTAAGTAGGATTGCAGGGCCGCTTTAAGTAATTTACGTAAGTTATGGAATTAATTATTGCGAGGGGGGAATCGTTTCCCTCGAGTAGGTGTACATACGCTCCGCTTGCGGAGCAGAGTACCGTGACTCCCTCGAATGTTTGAACTCCAAATATTGCAGGAAAAGCGACCGTCGAACTTGCAGGAGACGCGACGGCCGCTAGAAGAAACTGCGGTTTACTGCGCATGCGCCGGCGGCACCACGTGTGCTCCGTCGTGCGTCTTCAGGGTCCCTCGAAAGTGCGCGTGCGCGTGCGCTCTACGTTTTGGTCGTCGTGTCGTCTTCTTGTACACGACCGCTCTGAATCAGCGGTTGTGTTATCAAAAGAACGCAGTTGTATATGTGACGCACACAATGTCAGTAGGTTCAAGGAGCTTCCTGTTCGTCTTAGTTCCTTGTAAGACTTCCCTTTCGCGAACGCAGAGAGAAAAATATGTCCCGCCCCAGGCCCGGCACTCCCCAAGGCCACTTCTCCGCAAGCGATGAAGTCAAATTTGGCGGATCTGACATTTTCTCTGGCAATGAGGAGATGGCGGCGAAAGGAAAAGAAAGGCCCTACTCCGGCTCCGCCACTTAGAGCGAATTTCATTGGGCGGCACAGCCACCGAGTCAGGTGTCCCGCAGTGCAGCCAAAATACATCACGGCCCGCGTGCAGTTTTGCATGGAGGATGAAAACCGTCCACAAATCGGCGTGGGGAGCCCCCACAGGCTGGTGGTGATGATGGTGATGATGATTATTATGATGTGGCATTTCACTTTCCAACGGACGAGCTCAAAGATCCTTCTACCCTAGCGTTTACTATCGCGCCATCTATTAAATGACATGCGAACTGAATGAGAACAACGAGGGCAATAGACGCGTTTCCGCTGCCCGACGTCTCCACCACCCGCACGTTGTAGTTGGATGTTAACCGGGAAAGCGACAGGGCGCAGCAGGTCTGAGTTTTCGCACCGTGTGTATTATTCGGAACAGCGAATTATAAATGCATTTCGAGCAATCTTCGGTAGTAATCTGATATTTTCTTGGAGGGCTTACAACCAACGATGAATGCAATGACTTATGGAGTGACGGTAATGTTTTGTTGACAAACGTTGCAACCTTTTCCGTGATGTATACATATTTTGGCATACGCTCAGTCGGCTTCCATCTGTTACGATATGTTCTAGTAATGTATATACTAAACTATGTACTATACACCACATACTCAATCCCGAGTACAGCGAAGGCGATAGATGCGACATGTCATGACGAACTCGTTGACCACTGTGGTCCCCGTGGGGTATTGATGGCAAAGTGTCTTGGCTTCGTTTTCGGGAGAACGCACCTCACTCTCCTGCCTGCGACGAACGGCGAGACGGGTCAGCGTCGGCGCCAGCGCTTCTTTCAGTCAATCCAACTCCAAACCGTCTGTGCATCACTCCAAAATGTCTGCAGAACACCAGGAGAACTCCGCCGGAGATGGTGGTTCTGTAGAAGTCTCCGCGGCAAACGGCGAGGACAAGGTGGCCCCCGCCGTTCGAGAAGGAGGCTCCGGTCTTCTCGCTCTGTGGTGTCGTCGGCAGTGTCCGGCGCGGCCTCGCCCACCCCCTGTCGTCCGTCGTCCCCGGACTCCGGAAACCACCGAGGACGCTGACGTCTTGAATGAGGCATCTGAATCGCCCAAACGAGGCTTCGAGGAGACGCCCCCGATTACGGGGATGGATCCCATTACTTACCCGTGTTGGGAGAACGAGCGAGGCCGGTACAAACATGTACCGAACATCGTCCCGGACGACCGGCCCCGCGGGACAGCCAGTAAGGCGGGAACGCCTGATTCAAGGCCGTCAGTGCAGACATCAAGCCAAGTGCCGCGCCAGAAGCGCCCATGATTTGTACGCCCGATACAGTCATTAAGGTTGCAACGCTAAACGTTCGAGGCTTCTGCGTTCGGAAGATGTAGTTTCAAGTGCAGCGTTTACTAAATAACGACACGCCTGATTTCTTACCATAGCCGGAAACCAAGATGGCTTTTGAGGAGGAGGTAGCCAGCGCATTAGACCTTTTTTGTACTTGCACGAAGTTTGTGTCACGCACGCTGTCGGTATTTCGGGATGCAGTTTTTTTCTTTTTTTGAGAAAGTCCTTGCGTTTGTCGGAGTTGGCAGTCACCATCGACACAGATGGGCGTTTTATGTGATATTTTTATATTTCGCAGTTCACTAGTGGCTTATTTGTTCGTATGCTCGCTGTACGGTGAGAAACGGTTTTTCTGCTCGCCAGCGCCGTTTCGTAGACTGTGATAGGACGGTCATGCTCTTGGGCGACTTCAATTGCTTCGCCCGAGGAATGGATAGATCGTCGTCTCGGCAACGCATAGAAAGGAGCGCGACCGTACTCGGCGACCTACTTGAGGAATTTGATTTAAGGGAAGCCGGTACTGTGAGGAACGAACTGTACGAGATTAGCTTCACCCATTTCCAGGCTTCGTACCATGCCTGACTAGAGGGTGTACGTTTCCGCCACTGCAGCCGCACATTTAACAAAGTACCGTGACACGCCGGTGCTTTTTCAGATCATTGTCTGGTTAAGAGACCATTGTCTAGTGTTAACCATCATCGGGGGAAAGACCGCTTCGAAGGCAAAGATCAATTGGACCCTTTGGAAACTAAACGCAATGCTGCTTAAGAAGCCGATTCTGGAAGCAGTAAATGCAGCTTCCAGAAAAGTGTTTAGAAGTACGGAGGGCGACATTTTTGAGGTTTGGGAACTCGTGAAGCACGTGATCAAGATGCTTGCAGTCGAAAGATCTTACGCTTTGGCTTTAGTGACGCGCTGCAGAATGCGGGAACTGAGTGCAAATTTGCTAGCGCTGTCAAGGGCGGAGTGCGAAAGGCCAGGAGTGGGTCTTAAGGACCTAGAAAGCGCTAAAACCCAACCGGAGGAGTTACATCACGAACGGTACCGCGGCGCCATAGTCCGAGCACGGTCGGAAAAATACTTGTCGGGAGAACAGCCGACAAGGCGAGCTTTAGCGGAGGACAAAAAGCTACTCCCTCCGTAGCAAAATCGCGGCGATAGAGTACAAAGGAGTGAGTAGCAAACACCCCAGCGGTTATTCAGAAAGCTTTCGTAGACCATTATGAACAGCTTTTTGAGAGTCTAGGTAAAGGCGAACAGGAAAGTCGCGAGCAGCCTATTACGCTTGAGGAAGTAGAGCGAGAGAGAGATTCACGATTTGCCAAATGCAAAAACACCGGGGCCCGACGGGGTAGGGGCAGAATTTTACGAAGTTCAAGAACATAGTCGCAGAAGTGTTGTTTCGTGTCATTTCTGAAGCGTACAAACGTAACGCACTAGTGCCGTCGTTTGCGCGAGCGTGCACTGCTTTAATATCTAAGATTGAGGACGTAGGAAGGCTACGCAAATTTACAGATTATCGACCAATCACGGCTGTGCAACTAGGGCTGCCACCTGCCCAGTTTTCGACCGGCCCGGCCGGTTTTTTAGACAGCAAGCCTGTTGCCGGTCTGTAGGTAAGAACGGCCGTCATTGGCCGGTTTTTTGACAGCCATCGAAGCGCGATTGCTTTTAGCTTATTTTTTTGGCGTTTTTCAAGTGACAATTCAACAGCTACGACGATAAATATTTGTCGACGGAAAAAAAGGTTTAAAATTACACAACACCATGAGGGCACGCAATTAGAGAAAGCACACGGGCGAGGGCGGCAGGACAAGTCCCTGAGACGGGGGGGTGGGGGGGGGGGGGGAGGGGGGTACGGTCAACACAAAGCGAAACGACCACCGGGAGCGCGGTGGAAGGCTGGAAAGCAGGAAAATAAGGGAAGGCGAGAAAACGCGGGAAGCAACTCGGCGACAGGCCCTCCCGATAACTGAGCCTCTGGGAGGTGTTGGCTTTCTTAACGATTGTCGGCATCTTGACAAGGACACGCACGGCGCTTCATCCGCCTAGAGCACTATATAGCTCCTACGGAGCAGAGTAGCGCAATCCTTTGAACCCCGTGTTTTGCCGACAACATGGCCGACAGAGCGGCTCGGCGCGAGTCACGTGGTACTCAGGGTTCCAGGAGGCGGCCCGCCCTATGGGAGAATACATGGAGATCGATACAACACGGCTGATTAAAAAATGAACGGCGAGTTCACACTTTTCAAAACTAGTCTGTCGTGAAGTTAGTAAAACACTAAACACTTTATCAAAGTTTTAATAATATCGGATGCGTGTGCAAATTTTGAGAAGGCAATTTCCAAGGCAATGACGTTTGAAGCAGACGATTTTTGCTCGCAGCGGAGATGGGCTTTTCGGGTTGGCCGGAGCGGGTCACGTGAATGGTGTGACGTCGCCGTGTCGTCTGCTGCATGATGCCGCTCAAGCAATTTTTAAAAAAAATTCAGGTCCTTGCGGGGCACAATACTTAGCGCAAATTATTCTAAAATGTTCCATTATTATGTTAAAAACAATTGCCACTCCGTACACCCCCACAACACTGAAGAAACAGCGATTTTCTCACGTTCTCCATGCATTTCTGACCGCAGTTGGAACCTCCGGGCGTTCGCCGCTAGTCGCCGAGAGGCGGCGTTCTAGATTGCGCTACTCTGCTCCGAAAGAGCTATATAGTGCTCTACATCCGCCCACTGTGACGGGCGGCCGTATGTGCTTTCTCCAAGCTTTTCCCTTCTACTACACATGGTGCAATATTGTTGTTGTTACTTTAGATCCTCGTCGTCCCCCCCCCCCTCTCTTCGTTCGCCACTTAATTGTTTAAGTGCCAAGACTAGAGAAACGCGCCGACGATGTCTAGGAAGAGCTGAGCGTCTCTCGCAGCTGTTGTCACTTTGTTGGCTGCCTGTGTCCCCAAAAGTGACTTTCCCTTCCCTTCAGACCTCCATAGTTGTTTTTCTTTTGTTCTCGCTATTCGTTCCCCTTCGGAAAGCTTTGCGCGAGCATAAGGGGATATTCAAAGTTAGTTGCTTGAGTGCCAAGCCAGACACGTGCCGACGATGTCTAGGAAGGGATGCGCGGCTCTCGCAGCTGGGGTTACTTGGTGGCCTGCGTGCGTTCCAAAGTGACGGAGAGTGCTGATTCATTTTCTGTGCTACCGTGCACTGCCAGTGGAGCCATCGCAGAGGATCAAAGGAAGACGCCGACATTGTCGTTTTTTCGGCACTCTTTCAGAGCGTCGATAGGTGCTGCTATGTTCATGCTTGCTTTCTAACTATTTCCAAATGGCTGCCATAAATTAATTACATGCCGAGAGACGTATCTGTCTTTTTTCCAAGGGGACGCTAAACACAGAGGAGGTTTGAGGCGGAACCGAGGGCAAAGCTATCCGTTTTCTGCAATATCCTATTATAGATTGGGTCTTGAAGGGCGGTACCGTGCGCAGCGATGTGATTGGTTTGTACAGAGGCGTTCCCGACGTCAATCACCAAAACTTCCACGCTATTTGTCAACCACTTTTTATGTTGTGCCCATAAATACTGGAAGCAAGGTCCCTTCAAGTATACCGATCATTGGGAGAGCGAAAATCTGCGTCAGTGGTTACGCGCCTTTTTTGCTTGTATCATGAGCACGAACTCTCCGCCTTCGAAACAGCAAAAATTACGTCAGTGCGTGTTCCGGAAAGACTGGAGATCTCAAACCAAGTATGAGAGTTGGCTCCTGCCCATGGACGACGATGCCACCGCTGCAATATGTACTTCATGCGCAAGCAGGTTTACGGCGAAATTTGATAACGTCAGCGCTGTCAAGCATCACGCGTTAAGGCAGAAACTTAAGGAGAAGAGCATCACCTCGAAACAATCGGCTGCGCTCACGAAGTTCTTCGCTCCTGCGACTTCTAGCGCAGAAGATAAGGTGACTGCTGCAGAACTGGGCACCTTATTCCACGGCATCAAGCACAACTACAGTTACCTGTCAATGGATTGTGCCAGCAAGTTAGCGTCAAAATTCTTCCCGGATTCAGACGTCGCTTGCAGAATGCGACTTGGAAGAACGAAGATGGAACACTTCGTGAAAGATGTGCTGGCGCCTTATGCAGTGGAGTGCATAGCCGAGAAACTTCGCCCAGCAGGCCGCAACCTTCCGTTTGCTCTCTCCACGGACGCCTCCAACAGGGGAAATTGAAAACGTTTCCCCGCCGTGCGGTTCTACAACGTGAATAGTGCCGGAATAACGGACGCTCTAATTGACTTCTGTGAGCAGGCGGACGAGACTTCCGGTGGCATCTGCGAACTCTTGGCAACAAATTTGGAGAAGCTTGGTCTTCCTTTAGAGCGAGCTGTAGTGTATAGCACGGATAACGCTCCTGTGAATTATCTGAAACACAACTCCAATTTCCAGAAGATGCAGAAAGATCAGCCGCACTTGTTGAACGCTAATTGTAATTGCCATGTAATGCACAACGCTGCCCAGCACGCAGTGAAGTCTTTAAAGTTTGATGTGGAAACCCTTGTACTAAAGGTCTTCAAAGGGTTTTCTTCTAGTTCAAAATGTGTAGAGGAATTGAAAACGTTTTTGGACTTCTGTGATCAGGAATATAGCAAAGTGCTCGGTCATATTTCTGTCCGTTGGTTAAGCTTGTTTACGGCCTTAGACAGACTGATTAAGAACTGAGTTCCCATCAAGTCTTACTTTCTGAGTCAGGGCGAGGAGGAGTGCGAAAAAATAATCTGGATATTTATTGGCAACCGAGCCGATGGACTTTCGGAGTTTATCATGCTTCCGGAGTGCTATCTGCCCTTCGAGCACTCGTTCCTTGCAATGTTTCATTCAACTATCTTCACCCTCGAAAAGAGTCCATCTTGAGCCGACAGAACTTTACGCTGTAATGACTAAGCTCAGGAAGCAGCTGATTAACCGGAAGGATGACATGTTCTTCGGTGTCAAGGCTAATCAGGGACTTGAAACCCCTCCGGGCGGACAGGCTATAACCCTGGACTTTGTGGATGTTTATGACAGGGCCCGTGCGTAGCTTGAAAAATGGTCTGACTTCGAGAATTCCCCATTTAAGAGGCTCGCGGAATGGGATCTTCGCAAAGGTGCACCCAGCATGTCAGTCGTAATGAATACGGGGGAGCGTTTTGGCATTAACTTTGAAGAGGAAGGCGATGAATTGTACTCAGAGCTTTGTCTTTTGAGGGATACTCTCCCTGGACTTCTAGGACATGAGGAGAAATCGAGCTGGATCTGGCTCAAATTCTTGAAAGAGGTCAGGTGCCCCCATTTGCAGAGCCTAATGGAGCATGTTATCTCCATTCCCTGCAGCGACGCGTTTGTTGAACGTGTATTTAGCGTGATGGGGAACTTGTGGACGGTGAGAGAAATCAGCTAAGCGTCCCAATGGTTAAAGCGGAGCTCTGTGCGCGGTATAATTTGGTGTACAGCTGTGAAGAATTTCTAAAGATGGCGAAATATACGTTCAAGTTCCGCAAATAGAAAAATGCGAGCATATAAAATGTTACGTTTCTTTGTTTTTCTGCGTTGTTTTGTGTATTGCATATTATTGCCCGTATATGTATATATGATAATATCCGATACATTGTGGCATATGCACTGTATACTTTTTAACGGACGTAATATGCCACTGGTTGGGTGGATTTAGTCGCAAAGAGCATTTTATGGACGAAGTACGTGCGCTTATTTTTCAGTGCCGCACATGGGGAGCCAGTAATTGCAATTTCTCGAAAGGGGTCGGCGAGTGGCAAGACTTCATGTTACCTTTTTTGTGTTGGTAGTATGTTGTTTTTATGGCTGTCATAAGCGGTCATGTGAATTTTGTATTTTTGTATCTGGTAGTATGTTGTGTCTGTCACATGACGTTATGTGAATTTTGTATTTTCTTTAACATATGTTAAGAAATGTTTTATTTGAAACTGGGGGCTTTGATTATTTGATCGCATAGAGTATACTCCCCGTTGTACGTAGCTGATGTGTGGATGTGATTTTCTGGTCGTACTACCAAACTGGAGACGGGTACCACACTTTGTCAAGCTGCGCAGCTTTTTGTTTTGGGGCACCGTTGGCTCAAGGCCATAAATGAAGTTGATTTGATTTGAAGAGACGTGATCAACTCGTCCAAAACACCGAGCTGGCGACTTTAGAAAAAGATATGGATTTGCTCTCAGTCTACACGAGCGTAATGCTTTCTGAGAGCAGCAAAACAAACCTCAGTCACTTTTAGTTCAAATGTTATTCCATTCACTGATATTTTTATGCCAACCAGCAGACTAGTTGGTTCTCCATCTGCTGTGCGCGGCAAGTTAGTCAGCAATGTCTTTATTTTTCACTAAAGAGGGCATATAACTGCACATAATATTGAGCTCAGTGCTGTGTATTTGTGTACATGTACATTATACTATTTCCTCTCTAGGAAATCATTCGTTACAATAAATTGCACTGCCTGTCAAAGACGGACATGGCATCTTCCCTTCAAAACAATTTCAACTCCCCCCCCCCCCCCCTCCCCCCCCCCCCCCCCCCGTCGAAGGGCCCGTTTTTTTTTTTCGGGGAAAGGTGGCAACCCTACGTGCAACGTCGATTATAAGATATTTGCGAAAGTCCTAGCACGTCGTTTCCACGGTGTTGTCCGCTCGCTCATATCAAACATATGGAACTCAAGAACGAGCGATCACAACAAACTTTAATATCGCGCGTAGTGTTTTGGAGGCATGCGACGACGGCAAAGGACAAGTAGGCAAGCTCCTAGATAAAGAAATCCATCGTGTAAAACATGTCTTTCTTTTTGATGTTTTAAAGCGTGCCGATGTTGGCGCCGTCATTCTGGAGGTGACAATGATGGCATACAAAAAGAGTACGACAAAGCTTATCATAAGCGAAGAGTTGGCCGATGAAATGAAGGTACGATTCTGTCAAGCAAGGATTCCCTCTGTCACTTTTAATTTTCGTGTCCCGTGTTCTTACTTCGTTGAGCCTCTCAGCTGTTACCGGGAAAACGAAACCTTCTGGTTGGACGTCGCCCCAGACTTGGACAGGCGCGCTTCTCCCTGGAAGAGGCGTGACCTGTCCATTTTTGCTCACGCGACGGTTTGCAATGAATTTCTTATCGACAAGTTATAATACGTGCTGCAAGTCGTTCATTGTGCCAATACGAATTAGAAAACTTTTACCGCGTTTTTGTGACATATAATAAATGAAAGTCGTCATGGGAGCCCATGAGGATGGATAATTTCTTTCATCGTGTACGTGCCGGCGGGTTGGGGTTATCACATTTGTTTGTGCGACAATTGATATCACGTTTCTTTTTTTTTTTTGCGAGAGCAATGTCATTTGTTTATACGCACATTTACTAAAAAACAAAATTGTCGCCCCATTTGCCCAAAGTTTCTCCTGTCGTCTTGTGGCGGTGAACAACCAATACTTTTGGGTTACCGAAAGAAGTTGTGGACGCTCTGTGTTTCTTGTCAGCTCGTTTTTCGTTGGTCTAATTCGCGGTTGTCAGCAAGAACGCCCTTAAACATGACCCGTTGTCTAGTTTGTTTCTGGCACCACTGTGTTTCCGGCACGCAATGATATCTAAACAACTGGTTGCAGGAGCAGATAATCATAATAATCAAGTGAACATTATTATTAATATTCCAAAATATTTTCGATGGAGTATCAGATCGCTGGTTCTGCTTTCACCCGATAAAAATACAGTAACGTCGAAAGCTAATATGTGACGGGAAAGAATAGTTGTTACTAATACGCCAAGTAATTTCATTTTTGTCAACTGGCGCCCTGGACATAATTTACGCAGGCATCTTTGCAGTGAGAATTGCAGACCTCTCGCGGAATTCATCCGCGAGATGTTGGGCTGCCTTCTACAAAGTACGCTGTGTCAATATATATTATAGTTGTAACTCGGGGGAAATGATAGATTGTGTCTCTTCGTAAGTTTGTCGAAAGGAGCATTCGAGATCAAAAGATAGCTAGTACTAAAAATTTATATTTATGTATTTACGTAAGCCCGAAACATGCTTGCAAAAAATTATTTTACGTTATAATTACTAAAATGTGACCTTGGTAAGCGCTTCGCCTGTAGTAACATCGACTTCCTCTTAAATAAAAAAAATAAAAAAAATAAAAGAACAGCTGAATGGTTCAATAATACCAGGAAGGAAACAAGCTGCTTGCTTAAGACAATTCAATAGCCTGGCATTCATCAATGGAAATAACTTCGTCCCGGAAATTCGACGGCAACGTAAAGGTTTCATGCAATGAACAATTCGAATACAAAAAAAAAGAAAAAAAGAAATGGAGGAAATTCAGTTTTTCCTCTATGCGACTGGGGAAGTGGTAAAAATTGGCACTGTACGTCCATTACACTACTTCTACATGGTGCGCCCTCGGGTGGAAACTGAGAAGAGGGGAAAATTGTCTCTACCTTTGTTGGGCGTGCACGCGCGTTCGTCAGTGCGAAAACTGGTGCGTGATGAGGCAGCTACGAATTGTGCTCTGCAACGTGCTTTTTGTAATCTACGGTGTGGGGATTTACACTGAAAGAACGCTATTTCATATTTGTGTTAGACGAGATCAGCATCAAAGGAACTTTCAGCTGATAGCCACTTGGACACAGAGTTACTGTCCTTTGAGATAGTCCTAGGTCTTCCGTCACCTAGCCCTGTGATGAATGCATTGAGTATATTGCAAAGAATGGAATATTAAGAGAACAAGAAAAAAAAATCTAATTAATGTTTTGGAGAGTTTTTCATTGCTCTCCACAATATAATCCTTAACTTCGCTGCTTCTAAAATAGAATTCGGACAATTAGGTACTCGGTACAGTAAAGATTATTACTGTGTTCAACTTAAAAAAAAAATATTTTGGAGGCATGCCGTGCTACAGTTAGCAAGAAACAACGATCGCCAGTCTTTCCGGTTTTTATCTCAAAATTTAAAGGCTGCAATTAAAACTAGCAGTGTGGTGGAAAGTGCTCAAACGGCTACCAACTTCATCAAGCGGTGAAACGTCATGTTATATCCGTGCCACACGTACATGGCAAATGCCATTCAGGGCGAATCTCATTCGGGCGCCGAATGACATTACATTTCAAGCCCGTGCTACACGTACATTTCGAATGACATTTTGCGCCATGATGATGATAGCGCCTGCTCTCTGAAGAAAACTAACTGTAAAGTTTTCTGTAAGCTAAATACGTTCGTTCAAGATCGTGATCTCTAAAAAGTGTCTATAGTTAGTTTTAACCAAATTTTGCAGTCAATTGCTTTATTTTTTTGCGTTTTCGCTGTAATTCATTTGTTGGAGACGCTCTAGTTCTTCTAGATGCAATAAGCCAAAGTCAGAGACGTGTATTGAGAGAGTTTGGTCAATGGGAGGCGCGGGCAAAGTCAGGGCGTGCGGCAGAGTCGGAAAGAGGGCTCGGCATGCTCTCTTGACCAACCAGAAGCCGAAAAGAATCCACTAGTGGTGGTAGCGGCAAACAGTTCTGATCAAACGTCTATGTTCGTATATGGTTTTAATAAACGCGTAAGAGTGAAAGGTAGTAACTCTTCGTGGTTGAAAATAGGGTGCACGTGTTGTTTTGATCATTATCATGCAGAAAGATGTAAGAAACGAATGCGCCGCGCAACTCTGTTTTGCACGGACGTTCGGACGGCAGATTCCCGGCCCTGGGCGCTTGGCGTACGGATCATGTCGATCGTTCCGCTAGTCGCACTCTTCCACCATCCTTTTGGATTAACGTGATTGAAACATCACGTGTACCATATTTTCAGCCATTGAG
The DNA here is from genome assembly GCF_016920785.2 of Ixodes scapularis. NCBI lineage: Eukaryota > Metazoa > Arthropoda > Arachnida > Ixodida > Ixodidae > Ixodes > Ixodes scapularis. Next base: position 68,107,022 of record NW_024609835.1, on the reverse strand, counting down.
AGTTACTCCAATGCAGTTATCAGGTTTGTTTCTCGCGACCACCGCCAGGGTATTATTTCCGGCTTCTGGTTGGTCACATTCGAATTTCTGAAGACGCCCTGGAACACGCCCAGCCCGCTTTCGGCCAATGGCGCCTCCTCATTTGTCTCCTATACTTCCCAACGAATGGCCAAACTCTCTACATTTACGGCTCTGGCCAAAGTTAAAGACAAGCTGACCAAAGTGAAAGGAAATGGCGCCTGTACTGTCGGAAGTGTCGGTTCTTGCACCGGAGGACGGTAGACGGGTGCGATGGCTAATGAGCACCCTCATTTATGTACGCGCCAAGCACCGTGCCGAGCAGCAAAGGCTCGAAGCCGAAGCTGAGGACGCTCACTCTCGCGTTCGTGAAATCGAAGAGCAGCTGCTCTCGAACTCCGTGGCTCCGACTGCTGCTTTCGCTGCGCACCGCCCAGTGCACCGATCGCGTTGGCGGTACCCAAGAAACCAGAGGTGGTTTGAGGACACCCTGCCCCACCTCGGGGAATAGTATTTTCGCTTGGCACGCCGCAGGTCACCGAGCCTGTCCTCCCAAGCTTTTATAAGAGCTGTTGTTTCGTGGTCGGACATCTGAGTCTTCTCTTTCGCGGCTGCTTGCGGCGCTTGCGGCTCCATCGGAAGAAACTTCGAAGTTCGAACAAGACGTAACAAAACCGAAAAGAAACGCGAAAAAGATGGCGACGCAGGCGAAGTGGCTGTGTCTACTGGGTTATAGAGTAGCCGCTTGCAATTATGTGACAAGCCGCGCTTCAAATCTAGTATAGAAGAATGCATACATAAAAACAAACTCAAATAAATAACTTTTAGTTTGGGTATACTTTGATTAACGTAATCACATTGGTGTTGTTTTATTTGGGGCCTGGGGTAGAGGCTACACATTTGGCCCATGACCGAATGTGAATGAGTTCCGCCGAGCCCCTTCGACGGCAAATGACATTTGCAGCGAATGCCATTCGTGCAGGCCGTGTAGCACCAGTCGAATGACAATTGGGGCGAAAGTCGTTCGTTGTAATGGCATTCGAGTTGCCCGTGTAGCACGGGTATTAGTCTATCAAATGTATGAATACAGTGCTAAACCTACCGGGGTTATGTTCGCACTCAAGACTGCCTCCCACATTTGCGTCTGACTGTGACCGGCTCCGTTACGACTAGGGATGTCGCAAACATGCCGGGGTTAGAGCTCGACCAGCTTCAATTTTCGCGAACTTCTAACACGAAATTCCAGAGAAGTTCAACTACTATGCGCATGCGCGTAAATGCAAACGTCTGGCACCGCCTAGTGAAGGAGATGTCAAAGTATCGATCAAGTATAGTGTTTCCCATTAAAAATTTAACAAAATTGTTAAGTTTTTATGTTTGATGTATATTTGATCTTTATTGTTTAGCAGTTTTAGAGCGCGGCTCTTAGGCACCCGTCGGCATCGGCGTAACCGCGCGCGTTGTATTATTGGACGTTACAGCTTCGCCGCTAAATTTAACGGGGAGACTGAGTTGGTGTTGAGGTTATGCGATGTTAATTTCCCCGCTAAGTTTAGCGGGTAAACTTAACCCGCTAAATTTAGCGGTGAACTTTACGCTAAAATTCCCGCTAAATTCAGCAGAAAAGAAATTTGCTGAATTTCACGCAATATTTAGAAGAAAAAAATTTCGCTAAATTTCCCACTAAATTTATGGGGAAATTGAGCGAAAATTTACCGCCAACTGGGAGGCCAGGAGGAGAGGAGGAGGGGAGGGTACGGAGCGGGAGGACAGGCATACCCTCTCTTCCCTACCCTCACCTTTTCGTGCCGAAGAGCTGCGCTCTAATTTCGCATTACAAACAACTGTAAACGCCTCATGAAAAAAAAAAATAAGATAAAAGTATTATACAACTTATGCAAAAAATACGTTTTTCGTGCGGCAGTCGGGCACTACGGTCCCAAAAGTCCTACATCGCTGAAATTTGCTAAAGGTTTGATCAATCGCACGCCGGCCTCGACAAAATGTGGCAACATCCCTAGTTACGACCGCTGGCCACTGCTAACGACTAGATAACGCACTAGAGCCACCTAAATTGTCGCAGCTACGGATATTGCACTCCACGTAACCTGCTAATACACACCGATGTTAAAATAAAGTTCCGATGCTCGCGCCGGCAACAAACCCAATGCGCCGACAATGTGAGGGAGAGGAGGAGACGGGGGCACACGGGAACATCAGAAGGCCGAGCTCTGATTGGAACGGTTAGTGGGTAGACCTAAAGCTTTGTCTCCACTGCACTTGTCGAACGCGTTCGAATTCGAGAGCCCAACGGAGGACGCCGGCGTTCAGCGTTCGAACGCTTCCGATGAGTGCAGGGGAGACAAAGGCTGCTAGCGTTTGGTCGACCCACTAATCGTTCCAATCAGAGCTCGGCCTTCTGACGTCCACGAGCGGTCTCTTCTGCTCCTCTCCCTTACATTCTCGGCGCATAGGCGCAGGTAACATATCCAGAAAAATTTTTCAAAAATGTATATAATCGGATTTGAAAGAACTGCGAAGTGCGCACGACGCTAGGGGAGAAACTTGTCATGTGCGTATACGTAGGCCTCTCTTTGCCATTTAAAACGCTTTGGTTACCGAGTACAACCTTGCCATTTTGGTACTGCGCTTCGCGACAAGTAGAAAAAGAGCATGACCCTTCGAGATCAACGCGAAGTTGTCTGTAAATACGCTGGACATTAACTCGATGCCTAATAGAGTAATCTTGCATTCAACTCAATTATGCCAGGTGGATTTTTCTTGTAAGCGTTTATTTTTGTTTGAGTAGCGCACTAGGATGCTACCAAAAGCACTACCAAAAAGCCCAGATAGAATCTGGGCTTTTTGGTGTGTTTCGCTAAGCTATTAAAAGAAACACTCAACATTTCATTGACTGAAAAAGCGCATTTTGACTGCGGTGCTTCTCCGTGCCATCCATTTAAAATATACGCAACACTCGGCCAAGCTCCTTCATCTCAGATCCCCAAAAGGCCAGAAATTATGTGGAGCAATCAAAATCAAGCATAATTAGAAAACGAATGGTTAAAACTAATATTAAAGATAAACAAAACGAAATATTTCGTGCCCCCTTCGACGAATATCCGATTACATTATTCCATACTTTGAAAAAAAAATTTGATGCCATGTCTGGTCAAGCTTTTATTGAGTAATTTGTACCTATTCATGCGCTTAAATAAAAATATTTTGCTACATATAATAGCTAACAAAAACAACAATCCTTTATTGGATTCTTCAAACCCAATAAAGGATTTTAAAAAAAATCCTAAATGATATTGGTCTAAAAACTTTTCCACAACAGGCATGGAACGCGTTTTTTGAAATGGAGGAGGTAAGTACCTTACGTTTATAAGATCGACAAAGTCTGACTAAAACGAGCTTAAGTTCATAAACTTGCACGATTTAAGCGTGGTTCGAACCGACACCTATTACAAATACGTGAGCCGGAACAAGTGAAAAAAATACGTGCTCCGGCGCGTATATACGTACAAAAATTTTACGTTTTGGTTTGGACGTCCGTCTGGAAAACATGAGCATATTCAGAATACGGGCGAAGGAAGGAGGGGATACGTAGTGCGGCGGAGGCTCGCGGAAGGCCTTCGCGGCTACGGATGTAATGCGGCCACTACGAGTGCCTCCGCTGTCGAGAAAATAGCGCGTCGTCTGCTCCGCTACGTGGCGACGTCACCAACGCAATCACCGCTGCATTAGATCTTCTATTGTTTCTGCTCTACCGCTCCAGGCGCAGATGGATAAGAACAATCTACTTCATTTAATTGTTTCGCCTGGGGCTGGGCGCTGGAAATTCGCACAACCTTCGAATCCTCTGTTTTAGAGCGCAGCTCTTAGGGGCCCGTTTCCAGCTTGAGCGGCGTCGCCGTCGGCGTCGCCGTTGGCGTCGCCGTCGCCGTCGCCGTCGGCGTCGGCGTCGGCGTCGGCGTAACCGCGCGGTGCATCATGGGAAATGTCCCATAATGCACCGCGCGAGCCCCCCACCGGGGTCACGTGACCTCGTGGGGGGGGGGGGGGGCACGTGACCCCCCGAGGTCATGTGACCCCGGTGCATCATGGGAAATGTCCCATAATGCACCGCGCGAGCCCCCCACCGGGGTCACGTGACCTCGTGGGGGGCACGTGACCCCCCGAGGTCACGTAACCCCCCGAAGTCACGTGACTCCCCTGAGGTCACGTGACCCCCGCCGATGTCGCGTGACCCCCCAATGACGTCATCGTCGCTGATGACGTCACCGGCATCTACATCGTCATCGTCATCATCACTGATGACGTCACCGGCATCCACATCGCCATCGTCATCATCACTGATGACGTCACCGGCATCCACATCGTCATCGTCATCATCACTGATGACGTTACCGACATCCGCATCGTCATCGTCATCATCACTGATGACGTCATCAGTGACGTCACTGATGTCGTCACCGGCATCCACATCGTCATCGTCACTGATGACGTCACCAGCATCCGCATCGTCATCGTCATCATCACTGATGACGTCACCGGCATCCGCATCGTCATCGTCATCATCACTGATGACGTTACCGACATCCGCATCGTCATCGTAATCATCACTGATGACATCATCAGTGACGTCACTGATGTCGTCACCGGCATCCACATCGTCATCGTCATCATCACTGGTGAAGTCATCAGTGACGTCACTGATGACGTCATCGGTACCCGCATCGTCATCGTCACTGATAACGTCATCAGTGACGTCAGTGACGACATCATCGGCATTTGGGGGTCACGTGACCCCCAAGGTCACGTGACCCCCCAAGGTCACGTGACCCCCTGGTTAGTTGAACCCCCCCCCAGTGCCCTTCCCTCCTCCTCCTCAAGAGCTGCGCTCTAATTCGGCGTTACAGGGAGTTGTAAGCGGCTTTCACTTTTTTATTCTTACTTTTTTAACTCATTCTCAGATGAAAGACCGTGTTTTTAAAGCCCGAGAGGTATTTGGACGAACTAGTTCCTCTTTGTCTTTTGGAGCTCCATTTTTTGTGGTCGACTATAAAACGCCATCGATTGTAGGTGCATTGATTGATTCGACCAGTCATTTGTACTTTTCGAGTATTTATCTTCCACATATATAAATATCTAATAAAATATAATTCGAAAAAAATTATTTCGGTAAAGTTTTTGCAGATCAGCGATGGTGATATAGGCGGGTGTCTGCAGCGGCGCATCGAGCGAGCAAAAAATATATAGTTGATATTTTGAAATGATTCATCACGCGCTCTTTTTTACTTTCTATACTTGCACACAAAAAATGTAGCGTGAAAGTGTTACGATGAGCGAGTACTTTGTTAAACTACTATGCAGGCAAACTTTTTTAACACAAAGATTGTATAAACCTGAAAAGCTCAACTTCCTTCCATACTTACAATACCTAAACCGGTTGTTTACTTTGCGTGCATACTTAGAAAAAAAGCAGTTTTTACAAGACGCTGGAAACACATCCGTCGCGCGGCTTCGTCTTTACATTATTCAGAGGCAAAAGCAACACATCACAGCGGTGACAAAATTGGCCACTCCAAGTTTCACGCGCTTGATCGATTATTATTTGAAACCCCACAGGGCAGCCCGCTGCTTCTTAAGAGTATCGAGGCCAGAACGCGTCTATACAAGCAAGGTATTCCCTCGAAACTTGCTTGATCAAACGATATCCGAACTTTTTCGATGTTCTCTATCTATTTTCTGCCCCCTTTGTAGTTACGCGATGAGGTCCGCAGCCGTCCAAAGACCTGACAAGCTGCGCACGCGACAGACGAAGAGTAACCGATGTTTGGTTACCTCTCATCCCATCACTATGAAGGGAATAATAATAAAATGTTAGTCAAAGCGGAAATGTATACCAAGAGTTTAATAAACTGCATGAAAAAGCTTTAACCGTGAAAACTATTCATAGCAGAAAAAAACACAAAATATTGATGCCGCGATGAAACATTGTTTGAAAACCTGCTTAGCATTTTGGGTCTTTATATACGTGTTTATTCAGTCCTGACTATTTGAATATATTCATAAAAATACAGGAATGCCTTCTATTCGAAACATTGTGTATAAAAAAACATGAAAAGGAGTAAGGTTTAGAAAATGTTAAATTGCGAGCAGGCTAGTATCAAATCATCAATGAGTTTTGCTCAGGTTGTATCGGTGTCCCATTTACTAAGGACGGAAAGATTCAGCATTAGACTCGACCTCTGAAGTATCGTTTCCGTTGGTTTTGTTAATACTAAGGCGTGGCGAGCAGAAGACTGAAATTTGGATGGCGCAAGCTTTCTTGAGAATTGCTAAAACGATGTACTTGCCTAAATCTTTTTAAAAAGGGTCTACATTGTTGGAAATCACCCAAGAGCAGTTTCCAACGATGCAAAACAAGAAAAATCAGCGCGTCCATGTAACAAACTCAAACTTGCAGCCGATTATTTTTTCTTTTGTTTTTGCGGCGGAGGTTGCTTTGCCACATTTCAGATCGTAGTGCTGTTCTTGCGCCAAATTAGAACAACACTCTTCACATTTAAAACGCAATTAAATACAAATGGGCAAGCGAACTGGACAAGGTTGACGAAAATAATCCCTGGAGAAGGGGAACAAGAGGGACAAAGGACAAACACAAATCTACACACAGCTAGGGTACTGGTGCGCGACCGAAAAACTCCGCCTGCTCTGGGTACCAAACCCGGGAGCTCTCCATTACAGGTGTAGCGCTCTACCAACTGATCTAACCAGGGGTTAGACGTCAGTAGAGAAAACGCGTTTTATCAGCTGCCACCAGTCTAACACTAACAAGTGTATATAATTATAACTTTAAATCGCAAGCTTGGCCCTTTTTGGTGTTAGACTGGTGACTGCTGATAAAAGCCGTTCGCTCTGCTGACGTCTAACTCCTGGTTAGTTCAGTTCGTAGAGCGCTCAACCTATAAGGGAAATGTCCCGGGTTCGATACCCGGACCAGGCAGATTTTTTCCGTCGCCCACGAGTCACCTATAGCTGTGTTTGGAGATTTGTGTTTGTCCTTTGTTCTTCTTGTTCCCCTTCTCCAGAATTATTTTCGTCACTTTTAACATTTTCTGCAATAAGCACTGATGTAGGAAACCAGGCCTCTCGAAAGTTGCGCTCGTGGCATTATCGCCCCGACGGGAGCAGCAGGCGACTATTAATTGTCGCGCTTATTCGGGAAAACTTCGTTTAAAATAAAAAGAAATCGCCCGACTGTATATATGTGTGTTGGTTGCATGAAATGAAAAAAAAAATAATAAAAAGAAAAGGGAATGATTGGCACAGGAATATTGTCTTAACCGCATGTTAACGCACTTATTATTTTGATATACTTTAGGGGATCCTGATCCCGAAAATACAGTTTTAAGTGCATGAATAATACTGTATCCGTAGAGGCGCATTCACACTGAGCAAAAAACGCGCGTTACGGTCGACGTCGACGCCGGCGTCGTAAAATACAAAGCAGTCACAGAGGGCCACCCGTCGGCGGCTTATTGTCGGGTAATCTCGCGTTTGTCGAGAGAACACGGAATTTTTTTATTCGTCTGCTTCGCACGATTGTTGTTGCCTTGCCTTCGCGATCGGATATGCGGTCCCGTATGAACATATTATATCTGGGGTTCATATCTGACCATATCAAACAATATATGACTATATACGGCCTATATACAGTTTTATCTGGACTATATACAGCCTTATCTGGCGTATATACAGCCTCATCTGGCGTATATGTAGCCTTATCTGGCGTATATCCAGCACTATCTGGAATATATACAGTCTAATCTGGCGTATATACATACTTATCTGGCATATATACAGTCTTATTTGAGGTACATACTTCGTTATCTGGTGGCCGGTTTTCAATATATAAAAAGTAAAAAAAAAAAAAGTAAAAAAAGTTCTTTTTTAGCAAACTCCGAATGACTCATTGTTCGCGAGCTAAATATTAGCACAAATAATCCCAAACTTCAGCTTTGGAAAGCTTAAGTTTGGGATTGTTTGTGCTAATTTTCACGAGGATTTCAATGTAGCTTAAATATTTCGAAGTGTCAACATTACGCCCAAATGAACAATATGAAGATTCCCCCAGGCGCTTCGGCCCGTACTAGAGGAATCGTGGCACCGGTTGTCCTTTAGCTGCCTAGTGATCGGAAATTTCGATCAATTTGTGGTTACGCTGTTTTGAATGTAATTCGGAGCCACCCTGAACAAGTGTATAAAATCTAAGTACCTGCCATATCACTTTTAAAATTTCTCGTCAATGTCAGTACTGTGCATTCTGTCCAATCTTCAACCTGAATGAGCCTATTCTCGTACAGCTTCAAAGATGCTGATATTAAGTTAGAAACGCTAAAAATGCTATAAACAGTTCCGCTGAATCCGAGCTAAATCCCGGTTTTGGTTGTTTTGATTTCTCGGCTTTTTATGTAACTCCTGCTAAAACAACAATCACGAGAATGATAATATTGTAAGCGATTTCTGCGGCTCAGCCAGGTTCAAAGGTGGATCGCATGCACAGTATCATAAACGCTGCCATTGACGAGAAATTTTATAATTGATATGACAGGTCCTTCAACCCTATGGGACGCTTGTTCAGGGTGACTACGAATTGCACTCGAAACTGTGTAACCATGGAATTGGTCAAAAGTAGCGATCACTAAGGAGCTGAAACATCTCGTCGCTGTTCCTGAGTTCCTGGTTTCCTGGCTGCATCTCGTCCGGGGCCTGCGTTCTGCGGTCCCTGGCTACGTGTCGTCGAGCGCCCCGGCGAGGGTGCGAACCGCCATGGCGGCCGCGTCGACGGAATCTTCTCCCCCGCCGAAAGCGCACGCTTTCGACGTTGTCGTGCCAGTAGGCACATCGGCGGACGATCTCATTGATGGGATATCCGCCATTGTGGGGCTGCCCGAAATTTTCTCGGCGCAGCACCTAGGAGGTACAAACTTCCAAGTCGTCGTCAACACCCGTGCAGCCGCCCTCAAGCTTCGTGAGGCCGGCAGCGTCTCCATCGCCAACCAGTCAGTCCCCATCGTGCCGACGGGTCCGCAGGTGACGAATGTGACTTGCCTCTTCCTGCCGACGTTTGTGCGCAACGACCAGCTCGTCCAAGCCCTGGCCCCGTACGGCAAAGTCATCGACGTCTCCTACGCAACCTACCACCGAACGGCGACTGTGAAAACAGGAACCCGCTTCATCCGCATGGAGATGAAGGAGGCTAACCCCCTGCCCAACTTCCTTTGCGTCGCCGGACATCGTGCTACTTTTGACTACCGCGGCCTGAAGCGCGTATGCCGACGCTGCAGGCAGGAGGGCCACGTCCGGGCACAGTGTACGACGGGCTACTGCGACCGCTGCGGTGTCTTCGGGCACCCAACCGAGGGCTGCACTGCCAACTGTGGACGCTGCGGTGGAACCCACGCGACTGTGGACTGCACGGCCAAGAGAAGCTACTCCTCCATGGTCACCGGAAACTACGCCACCGATTTCCCGGCCCTGGACCCAGGAAACGCGACCCGTCCCATCGCCCCCGAAGCTCCGGCCGTACCAACCGTCTCCACCGTCGCCCCTCCGTCACCACCTGACGCCGCAGCCGCGGCCGCACCACCGCCTCTTCCGTCGCCACCCCCACCCGCCCCACCTGAGCCAAGCCCGACCGGCTCGGGGGTGACTTCAGCCGAAGCGACGGACTCTGCCCGAACCGCCGCGGTTATTGTCGGCGACACCACCTATGCAGCGTGGAGCCAAGCGTCGGGTGATGGCGAGGTGTCCAGCGACAGCGACCACCTCGTCATCGACGAGAACCCCGCTCCAGGTGGCCCCGCAGAGACACCGACCGACAGTATGGATACGACCACAACTGAAACACCGGAGTCCGACTCGAACCTACTAACGCACGAGGACTCCAAGCGTCCCCTCAGGAGCAGCGGTTCCCGCTCAACTGACAGTGGGGGCCCACGAGCCACGTGCCCCAAGAAACCGCGAAAGTCCTCCCCCCCGCGTCGGGACCCCTCTCCAGCATCGTCCGACAGCTCCACGTTTTAAGCAACACGCCGGCGTCCCTATCCCCCTTTTTACTTTATACTGGCCACACTTCGCATATTATCCCTGAATGTGCGGGGCTTTCGAAACCCAGCGAAGCAAACCGAAGTGATGCATTTCGCGAGGATGCAGAACTGCGATCTTCTGTGCTTACAAGACACCAACTTTGCCCGCTTCCGTGACGTTGCGGATTTCGAATCCCGGTTTTCTGTGACTGCTTTTTTTTCTTACGCGCCGCGCCGCGCGACGGGCGTGGGCGTGGTTGTCTGCAATCGCAGTCTGCTGCGCAATGCCACTTATCTTTTTGATACGGAGGGAAGGACTCTTCGTTTGGACTTTTTCTTCGGTGAACGAAAATTTCGCCTCGTCACTGTCTACGCACCAACTGTATCGACCTTCCAGCACGAGTACTTCCGCAGCCTGGACGTGCATCTACTCGACGCAGGCCCGTGCTTTTTGGTCGGCGACTTCAATTGCGTTCTGGACTCTAACGCCGACGTTCGGGGTCCTGGTCAGGGTCGCTCAACCTGGTCCGCCCGTGAACTTCGGCGGCTTGTGAGGCACTTCGACCTCGTAGACGGATGGTCCTTACTGCATGGATCCACCCACCAGTCGACGTGGAACAGAGGGGCTTCGGGAAGTCGCATAGACCGGCTGTACTTGCCTCGCACGCTATCTGCCGCGCTACAGACCTGTACTGCGGTGGACTTCCCGTCGTGCCCAGAAGAGATTTCCGATCACCGTCCGCTACTTATCAAGTTCTGCTTCGACTCTGCCGTCGCACGCTCCCCACGTCCGTGGCGTCTGGATTCCAGGATCCTCCACGACGAGACCACGCGCCGCACGCTAGGCAACCTGGTCAAGGAGTCGCTAGTGGGCGTGCGCCCAGAGCCGGCGTCTTGGGACCGCCTAAAAGGTGAATGGCAAAGCTTCAGCATTCTGATGGGACGGCACCTCCGCGAACGGCATCGAGGGCTTCTACAAGACACTATCCTCCGAATCCGTATCGTCCGCCGAGGGGGCGCCTCGACCCCCTTCATGAGGGCGTACCTCGACCAGCTGCAGAGACGCTACGAACGATACCTTCGGTGGGACTCCACCGCGGCTACTGTCTTGCAGGCTCAGGGGAGCCCGTCGGTCCACCCGGAGGTACTGCGCTACACCCATCGCACAAGCCTACAAGCCTTTGAAAGACAGCAGACGCCCTCCGCATCGAGGTCGCCCGGCCACCTTGACAATGGTCGCTTCGCAGCCCACTTCCGATCGCTGGCCCAGTCGGACGCGCCGGTTGATCGCTATTCGGTGTCCTCGCACCCTCTCCTCAGCGGCCTCCCCAAGATCTCCGCCGAGGATGACGCGGGCCTGCGGCGGCCCCCGTCCGCGACCGAGCTGTGGAACGTTTTGAAGCGGATGAAGAACGGCTCCGCACCAGGACCGGACGGTCTCCCAGCGGAGTTCTACCGCACGTTCTGGCACATTCTCGGTAACTTCTTTACCGCTGTCGTGCGGGTCTACTTTGAAGACCTCCTCCTACCGCCATCCTTTCGGCTGGGACGGATCGTACTCATCCCCAAGGAGGGTGGTGACCATGCCGACCCCGGGGCATGGCGCCCGATAACGTTGTTAAACAGTGACTACAAGCTCCTCGCGGCGACCCTAGCCTCGCGTCTGCAAACTTTCCTACCGGAGCTGGTAAACCCCCGACAGACGTGCTCGGTGTCGGGCCGCAGCATACATACTTTGACGACTCTCACTCGCGACATCCTGGAGTTCACACGCTCCCGACGGGCGAACGGTCTTCTCGTGTCGTTGGACCAAGCCAAGGCGTTCGACCGCGTCGAGCACCAATACCTGCTCGGTGTTCTCGACGGGTTTGGCTTCTCCTCCGAGAGTGCCCAGCTGTTCGCAGCCTTGTACAGTGACTTGCGGAGTGACTTGTTCCTGAATGGCTCCTTAGTGGCACGCTTTCCGGTAACGCGAGGAGTTCGGCAGGGGTGCCCGCTGTCCCCGGTACTTTTCGTCCTCAGCTTAGAGCCCTTCCTGGTTGGAGTCGACAGGCACCCCAGCATAAGCGGACTTGCTCTACCTGGGTCCGTTGAGCTTCGCGTCTCGGCGTATGCGGACGACGTGACCCTCTACCTGCGCGACGAAGACAGCCTGGTGAAGGCCCTCCGACTCTTCGACGAGTACGCGTGCCTCTCCGGCGCACGGTTGAACCCTGAAAAAAGCAAATCTCTCTGTATCGGGGCTCCCCCCACGTGCCCGCCATCTCTGCCGCGAGCCCAGTCCGTTACCATTCTTGGAATCTCGTACGACGCCTCCGGCGTGGCTCCGGAGACCTGGTCCAACCTGCGTCAAGAGATCATAGAGAAGGCCGCTGAGGCTGGCCATTACGACTTCCCCATGGCTGTGCGGCGGTACCTTGTTCAGACGGTTTTCTGCGGAAGGTTGTGGCATGTGGCCCGCGTAGCCCTCCCGCCGCGCCCCTTCATCCTCCAAGTGCGCTCGGCGTTGTTTACCTTCTTCTGGAACAACCGCACAGAACTCGTGAGGCGCTCCCGCTTATGCCTCCCCCGCTGTGAAGGAGGGTGGAGCTTTCCGTGCATCGAGCTGGCAGCGCCCCTACTGGCCCTGAAGACAATCCTGGCAATCCTTGACGACCACGACAACCCAGCACGGCCACTCACGCTCTACTTCCTCGGCGCCAATAACCGTCTTTTGGGAGACTCTCTTCCGAGCCCTCTTCGGCCCCGAGCGGAGACGACCCCTGCATTTTACAGGTCTACCGCGGATCTCTTCGACAAGCTCAGCGTCCACGTGTCACGAGAGGAGATACTCGAGGCCCCGGCGTCTAGGCTTGTTGAACGCCTAGTGGTGGCAGACCAACCCCCGCCGCCGCCGGGCACGGTGCAGCCGTACCCGTGGCTGACACTGACGTCGTCCACGCTGCCGGGCCACGTGCGCGACTTTGAATGGTTAAAGGGTTGGGGTGTCCTCCCAACAAAAGACAGGCTTTTCCGCTGGGGAGTGGTACGGGACGCACAGTGCGTCAATTGTGGTGCAATAGAAACAAACGCGCACGTCGTGAGAGAGTGTGTACCGGCGAGGGACCTATGGCGCGTAATACAGCGCTCGTTTCGAGGTCTCGGGGTGGACGTATACGTCACACAAGGCCGTCGCCCGCGGGGCGCCTTTGCGCTGCTACTAGTGGCAATATGTGAGTGGGTGCTGTGGCGAAACCGTTGTGTCGCGACGGCCCAGCGACAACGACGCCGCGCGTTGTGGCCGCTGTTGTGGGACATCCGAAAAGAACTCACCGCCTACCTGGACGACCAGCGGTTCTCCCTTGGCGAACAAGAGTTCCTCCGCCGGTGGTCGTGCCGCTACCTTTGTGTGGTGAGGGGTCGCGTCATGATCAACTTTTTACTGTTTAATGGGCCTTAAACTCTAGTTGATACTACAGACCAGTCCCCCGCGAGACCGTTGAATATGTTTGTTGCGTGCAGCGAGCGTGCATTTTTGTGGAATAAAATTTTCTGAACAGCTGAAGGATCACCGTTCCAATAATTCCTCGAGTGCGGGCAGTGTCACTTGGGAGAATTCTAGACAATAAAAACATATAAAGTTCTGATTTGAGGCTTGTGTCTTTCTCTTGATATTCCTGGCCAGATCTGGAATTTGTATACTTAGCCAGATCTGGGATTTCCAGACCTGGCCAGAAATATCGGACTATATCTGGCATTATGAGGCTGTATCTTGCAGATATAGACCTTTTCTGCAAGTGCGCCGCCATCTTGAATTGACATCACTTCCAGTATGGACGAAAACATTGTTTTGCCTTTGCCGCGCCAATAGAAGGCATTTAGGATATAAGCGTAACCGTCACTTTCTCGGCTTGCCTCCCCTTTATTTTTTTACTATTTGCAGGTTGAAACGTTGGATTATTCTTTCGTCGCCCATACCGGATACGCCTATTTGGTGGCTGGAGACGAGGGTACACAGAAAAGGTCTATACGATATCAGGTTATATGTGGCAGTTATTGATATGGCCATATCTGAAATCTTCAGATCTGGCTAGATATAAAATTTTTGTAAGGGGTGGGAGGCACCCGTCTTCATTGAATGGAAAACGGCGATGATTACATATACGTTTACACTCACTCCGGTTTTATGCAGCCTTGGCGAAAGGCACGGACTCTAACGGGCAGCTTCAGAAAGTGCTCTTTTGCCGCGTTTTTGTGCAAACAAAGCACGGTGCTACGCCGGCGCGTCCCAGAGCCTTCGCGTCCGTACCTTTAACACTGCATGTAACTTGTGCGAGAGTGTTTTCGATGGAGAACTGTTGTATTCCGTAGTGGTGGGTGCGCACAAACAGAATGGGAATGATCGCTCCCGCACAGTCGGAAGTCGGAACACACCACGAACTTCGGTGGCAGCTTTCGCGCAAGTGATGAAGAGCAGTTTAACGGCGTCGTACACGCACATAAAACAGTGCTCACAGTCAGATGTTCCAATCGGCTTGCTTCTTTCCACGCAGAAATGCTTCCAGCCGTGTTTGGCGAGTGCATGAATCCCCCGATCTCCCTGCCTTTTTGCCTTCATTGTGGGTCGAAAATAAAAACAGCAAAAATATGTCCTAACCGGAAAAGGGCGACGTGTCAAATCCGGTCTCTCCCTGATTGGCCCAAGCGCGCGCGTCGAGGGAAAATTGGGTTCCGTGGCGTCGTCTCAATGCGTCGTCCTCTTGGCGCGCGTGTTTATTCAATACAAAAATGAATGAAAAATTCGCCCCACGACGCGTGTCTCTCCGCTGTGTGAATGCGCCTTAAGACATAAAATAAACTGTAAACACAAAAACAGAAATAGCCTTGTATTTAAGTTGTTAAGAAAGACTGAGTTAGGAGTGATTTTGATATTTCGGGTAAGTCGACCTATAATAAAAGCATGCTTTGGAATCGCTCCCAAAGACACCAAACTCCACACAATATATATATATATATATATATATATATATATATATATATATATATATATATATATATATATATATATATATATATATATATATATATAAATGAGAAGAAAAAACCCTCGGTGAAAACAGCAACAACGGACGATTTATTCTTCGATGTTCCGGCCGCAGTCCGGCCTTCGTCAGGAAGAACTTTTACAGATGAACGCGGCTTGTATTTATACAATGTTACGGTCGAGTCCAAGTTTTAAAAACGGCGGGATTACAGTTGGAGGTTCCAAAGAAGCGTAGGAGTTCCGGGTGGGCAAACGTTTATACAAAACTACGGTCGGGTCCAAATTTTGGCGGGGTGACGGTTGGAGCTTTCGTGAGGGGGAAGCGAGGGCAGTTCGTATCCGGGTGAAGAAGCTTGTCGGTCTGGGCCAAGCTTCAAGGGCGGTGGGATGACGGTTGTAGCTTCTTGAGAGGGGGTGCAGGGTGACTTTGTGTCCGGGCGGAAATGGGTGACTGGGACGATAGCGTACAATAGACGAAAGACACACGGGCAAACTAAAGTGATGTCTCAAAAAAAAAAAAAAAAAAAAAGACCGGCATGGTCATTTGTGTTGTTTTGTGGGGCATGCATGAGTCAGACCTGGAAGGGAACAATGTTAAACCTTGAAATAAAAAGAAAGAGAATGAATATCAAAACCTGGAAATAAAAGAGAGAAGTTGATGGTTCAGTTCTGGCCACAAACACAGTACCACTGCTAACAATAAGTTCTAGGACCTGAAAATATGTCCCCTGATCGCTGTTGCTATTCGTCTGTTAGCATTTCAATCGATGCCAGTGTACCGGGGCTTTCATTTATTCCATGTTTAATAGCGTGGAATAGGTAAATTAGGTAGGATTTACGCTGTTCATGTTCGTGATTTGATTTAAATCCAGATTTTAGCAACGTCACTAACAATTTATCAAACGAGTGTTCTGGGAGAGCGAGAGGCAGTGTCGGAAGATTTATGGGGTGATATTTGTGATTATTAAAGCCCAGTCTAAATGCCGTTCTAGTATGTATTGCATTTTGCACACCGTACACTCGAATAAGTACACGACATTCGACGAGGCACATGTTAGGTGCTTTTTAATTTTGAACGAGAACTGCGAGTGCGTGATGCTGGCCGTGTATATGTGCTGCATCTGTTTACAGATCAGACATCCTGGGTGCATGCACCGCCTACATTCGTTAGGTGGTGGCGATGAGTTTATCCGAGGTTTACTAGCGTGTCTTTGAGGTTACGCGATCGTCTGTGGACTACAGGGGCGGATGGAAACGCGCGTTTAAGGCGCTCGCTTTGTTCGAGAATGTTATAATGTCGTCTTAAGATATTATTTACATTAGGATGGTTCATGCTATGAGATAGATATAGATTTGTGCGTTGTGTGTCGCTTTGCGTGGGGCGCGGGCTGATAAGGTCTGCTCGGTTCATTTGATTGGCTTTTCTGATTTCATCGTCAATTATACCGGGTGGATACTTTTGTTTGTCTAGCACTGACTTTAAATTTTGGCTGCTCGCATCAAAATCTGTCTCTTTGGAACAAATTCGTTTGAAACGATGAGCTTGGCTATAGGGAATGCTATTCTTGCAATGGTGTGGGTGGTCGCTTTGATAATGCAGATATTGCTGTCGATCTGTTGGCTTGCAGTACAGGATCGTGGTGAGTTGACCTGCGTCTATCTTAACGTTGACGTCTAAGAAGCTTATTCCGGTTTGAGAGTACGAATGTGTAGAGCGGATGCTCGGATGAGCAGCGTTATATCGAGCTATAAAGTCCACCAGCTCCACCTCAGTGTGCGACCAGACAATAAATATATCATCTATAAACCTTTTGTGTATTAGCGGCTTTACGGGACATTCAGAAAGGAACTGAGATTCTAATTTCCACATAAACACGTTGGCATAATTCGGGGCCATTTTGGTGCTCATCGCGGTTCCGCTAACCTGCCTAAAGTATTCATTGTTAAATTCGAACATGTTGAGTTCTAAGACAAGCCTCACTAGAGTAGCGATTACGTGTCCATCTGGGGTATCCGGTTGTTTCTGGAGTTCGTACATCTCAATTAAAAAAAATTATTCAATCATCGTATGGCATATTCGTATACAGCGACGACACATCGAGTATAACGAGATATGATTCTTTTGGTATGCATAAATTTGATCTTTCCCTTAAAAAGTGAGTTGTGTCTTTAATGTACGAATCGAGACTTGTAGGTATATGTTTAATTAAACTGTCTACATATCCTGATAGGGGTTCGGTTACTGTACCTTTTCCGGATATGATTCGGGGTCCTAAGTTACCAGGTTTGTGGATCTTAGGGAGGATGTAGAAGCGGCCGGGGGAAGGCTTTACCGGTTTCATTAATTTATGTTCGTTAGCGGTTATTCTGCCCTCGTCTAGGAGATACTTAAGGACCGAGGGCGCAATCCGAGTGCGGTGCACCGTAGGGTCATTTGCGAGAGGTTCATAAAACTTTGAGTCATTTAGTTGGCGGTTCCCTTCTCGGTTGTATTCAGAGTGCTAAGAATCACAATTGCTCCTCCTTTATCGGCTCGTTTTATTGTTATGTCTGTCCTATTGCTCAGGGTTTGCAAGCTAGCCCTTTCGGATTTAGTGAGGTTATCCCGTTTTCCCGCCTGCCTGCGATATTCCCGCACTATGTCTTTTTGCACAGCGGCTATGTACAAGTTAAGACAATCGTTACGGTTAGCCTTTGGCGTCCAGTCGCTCGTTGCACACTGCCGACAGACATGTACAAGTTACGCAAAAAAAGTAACTAAGTTAAGCTACCGAGTATTAGCCTCAAAAGTAATTTGAGTAGAGTAGAAATTAGTCAAATGGAAAGTAATTGAGTAAACTACTAACTACCGTTAAAAAGTAGCGAATTACTCTAAAGTTATTTTGAAGTTACTTTTATATGTTTTTATAGTAAAACAAAAGTACAAAGGTTTTAATCCGTTAGCGGAATTGTGCTAGCCAAACATAAATCGCCCTAGTTTTTCACAGAAATGCTCAAATAGCTGGTTCTGCTTCTGCGTGCGTAATTGTTTTGTACTTCCTTGTTTGTTTGGTCAATTATGTACTGCAAATATGTCATTTCTACTTTGAGGTTTAGCACTGCCCGAGCTTGCTTTTTTAGGCAGTGGATGCTTGTGTACAGTGTTGACAAAAGTACATCTTAAAAGTGCTTGAAGGAAAGTACAAAGTAAATGAGACGTTATGTGACTCAAGTAAAGTAGTAAGTACACAGGGCGCAATTGTACTTGCACTAAAGTACTATAAATCCAATACATTTGAAGATAAAGTACAACTACTTATAACACAATCTTTCTTGATGCCCTTTCATTCTTGATACAGTGTTATTTTAACTTGTATGGATTTCTCCAGGGATAATCGGAGGTGCATCAGTTTTTATGGAAATGGCAGCAAATGTTGTATAAAGTCAAGTCGCCACAGAGTAGTTGAACTCTCGCTGACGAGCTATTCGACACAATCAACTTATAAGGCACTTATCTGTGTCGGTTTTGTAGCTGTCATTACTTCATTCAGAGAAATGAGCAGATGACATCTTTAAAGAGCGCGTTTTCACACGACGATACGCCTTTTTTTTTTTTTCGCTTTCAAATTCGGGAAATGTACACTGAAGTCGGGAGTTTTACTTTCCTAGGAAGGTACAAGTACATGCTCAGAGAATGTACTTCAAGTGAAGTACAAGTTTTCTAAACAGTAGTACTTTAAGTACCATGAACTTAGAGTACTTCCCAACACTGCTTGTTAATTATTTTTTATATAAACCGTTGGGGGAATTATTACGTTTTCTCGAACGATCTTAGAACCTTCGAAGATCTGCATATGCTTAGTTTTGGGAGGAAAGGCGACGCAAAAAGGTCCCATTTGCGTTGCCCTTTAGCATGCTATTCTTCGAGTACAGCACAAACTACGGGAGCACCAGATGAGCTTCAGAGAAGGTGCTGCATTTTGTTGCCTCCATTGAGTGAGGATGAAGTGTGTGCATCTCCTGTAGTGGGCGAGAGTTTCTACGCTGAGGAGAAGCGGAGACGAGCCCTTTCTTCAAATGGGTCAAGTCTCCTTGACCTTCAGGACAGAAAGAAATGCCAGTCTTCGGCGCTAATCCCGTAGTTACTCGACCGCCCTTGCGTCGTGTTTGTTCGCTCTCCACGCCTCGTAGCGGTGTTGTTGCAGTGGGGAGCTCGTGAAAATTTTTGGGAGGTTTCGGACCCCCCACACCATTTTCTACCTCCCCCCCCTTTCCTACGCCACATGCTTCTCCCTCTTTGCAAATATCAGCTGATCTTTCAACATCTTCTCTCTTTTGTTTAGGAATGTTTGTTGATAGGCAAAACAGACACTAAAATTCGAAAGTAATTTGTGATTTGAGTAGAAGTCTAGCTTCTAGCTCTAACACCTCTCAGCAGCGTGCAACGAGCGACTGGACGCCAAAAGCTAACCGTGATGATTGTCTTGACTTATACATAGCCGCTGTGCAAAAAGACATAATGCGGGAATATCGCAGGCAGGCGGGAAGACGGGATATCCTCACTAAATCCGAACGGGCTAGCTTAAAAACCCTGAGCAATAGGACAGACATAACAATAAAACCAGCCGATAAAGGAGGAGCAATTGTGATTCTTAGCACTTCTGAATACATCCGAGAAGGAAACCGCCAACTAAATGACTCAAAGTTTTATGAACCTCTCGCGGATGACGCTACGGTGCACCACACTCAGATTGTGACCTCGGTTCTTAAGGATCTCCTAGACGAGGGCAGAATAACTGCTAACGAACATAAATTAATGAAACCGGTACAGCCTTCTCCGGGCCGCTTCTACATGCTCCCTAAGATTCACAAACCTGGTAACCCAGGGCGTCCAATCATATCCGGAATAGGTACAGTAACCGAACCCATATCAGGATATGTAGACAGTTTAATTAAAGATATACCTACAATTCTTGATTCGTACATTAAAGACACAACTCACTTCTTAAGAGAAATATCAAATTTATGCATACCAAAAGAATCATATCTCGTTACACTCGATGTGTCATCGCTGTATACGAATATTCCACATGATGATGGAATACTCTCTTTAATTGACATGTACGAACTCCACAAACAACCGGATACCCCAGATGGACACGTCGTCGCTACTCTAGCGAGACTTGTCTTAGAACTAAACACGTTCGAATTTAACAATAAATACTTTAGGCAGGTTAGCGGAACCGCGATGGGCACCAAAATGGCCCCGAACTATGCCAACATATTCATGGGAAAATTAGAATCTCAGTTCCTTTCTGAATGTCCCGTTAAGCCGCTAATATACAAAAGGTTTATAGATGATATATTTATTGTATGGTCGCACACTGAGGAGGAGCTGGTGGACTTCATAGGTCGATACAATGCTGCTCATCCGAGCATCCGCTTTACACATTCGTACTCTCAAACCGAAATAAACTTCCTAGACGTCAACGTTAAGATAGACGAAAGTAAACACGCCACGAGCCTGTACCGTAAACCAACAGATCGGCAGCAATATCTTCATTATCAAAGCGACCACCCACACCATTGCAAGAACAGCATTCCCTATAGCCAAGCTCATCGTTTCAAACGAATTTGTTCAAAAGAGACAGATTCTGATAAGAGCAGTCAAAATTTAAAGTCAGTGCTAGAGAAACAAAAGTATCCATCCCGTATAATCGACGATGCAATCAGAAAAGCCAAACAACTGAACCGCGCAGACCTTATCAGCCCGCGCCCCACGCAAAGCGCCACACAACGCACAAATCTATGTCTAACTTATAGCATAAACCATCCTAATGTAAATAATGTCTTGAGACGACATTATAACATTCTCGAACAAAGCGAGCGCCTTAAACGCGCGTTTCCATCCGCCCCGGGGGTAGTCCACAGACGATCACGTAACCTCAAAGACGCGCTAGTAAACTCTCGGATAAATTCATCGCCACCACCTAACGAATGTAGGCCTTGCAGGCACCCAGGATGTCTAATCTGTAAACAGATGCAGCACACAAGCACGGCCAGCAGCACGCACTCGCAGTTCTCGATCGAAATTAAAGGGAACTTAACATGTGCCTCGTCGAATGTCATTTACTTATTCGAGTGTACGGTATGCAAAATGCAATACATAGGGCAGACTAGAACGGCATTTAGACTGCGCTTTAATAATCACAAATCTCACGCCATAAATCTTCCGGCACTGCCTTTATCCAAACATCTCGCTCTCCCAAAACATTCTTTTGATAAATTGTCAGTGACGCTCCTAGAATCTGGATTTAAATCAAATCGCGAACGTGAACAGCGTGAATCCTACCTAATTTACCGATTTAACACTATTAAACAAGGAATAAATGAAAGCCCCGGTACTCTGGCATCGATTAAAATGCTAACAGACGAATAGCAACAGCAATCCAAAAACATTTTTTTTTGTAGATTTGTTGTTAACAGTGGTACTGTGTTTGGGGCCGGAACTGGACCATCAACTTTTCTTTTATTTCCAGGTTCTGATATCTATTGTATTTCTTTTTACTTCTAGGTTTAACATTGTTCCCTTCCAGGTTTGACTCATGCATGCCTGCATGCACACAAGTGACCGTGCCGCCCTTTCTTTTTTTTAGACAGCATTTTAGTTTGCGCCTGTAACTTTCGTCTATTGTACGCTATCGTCTATATAGGTCACCGCTGCCGGCCCGGACACAAAGTCACCCTGCGCCCCCTCTCAAGAAGCTACAACCGTCATCCCGCCGTCCTTGAAACTTGGCACCGACCGTCAAGCTTCTTCACCCGGATAAGAACTGCCCTACGCTTCCCTCTCTCGAAAGCTTCAACCGTCACCCCTCCGAAGTTTGGACTCGACCGTAGCATTGTATAAATACCACCCGCGTTCACCTGTAAAAGTTCTTCCTGACGAAGGCCGGACTCCGGCCGAAACGTCGAAGATTAAATCGTCCGTTGTTGCTGTTTTTCACTAAGGGTTTTTTTCTTCTCAGTTTTATACCCACGCCTTCGGCCTCCCGCCACCATGCCCGTTATATATATATATATATATATATATGTATATATATATATATATATATATATATATATATATATATATATATTAACAAAATATTTGCCCTTATGAAGTTGGTCAGAGAGGTCGCCAAAAAAGTGAGCTGCAGAAACGTTTGGAGCCTGGTAGGCTCTTCGTCAGTCGAAACAAGAACACTTCGTTTCCTTTACTTTCAATCAAAGAAAAAACGGCCGGAAAAAAGAAGTTATTTGGAAAAATGCTAACCGTTTAGCGGGTATCTACTCAACTAAATTCTCGCTTAAATGTTTAATATATCCCGATAAAGAAACAGCAAATAGTATGGAGTATGGAAGTAATTAAATATAATATTATTAACGCGATTCTTATCACAAAACCAGTTTTTGGGACATGTGTTTGGACATAAGCCAACTATACCTGGTGTCATGTGAAGCCAATGAGAGGCCCTATGTTAAGCGTTTGTCGTGCCGCATTAAACGATGAAGCGAGAAAAAAAAAAGCAACAGTGCGGCACCGATTAGAAGATCTTAATTAAAGTCCATAAAAAAAGACGGCAATGATTCTTTCGAACTGTTAAGGTCCTTCGGTTCTAAAGTATTACATTTATACATAAATTCAGATTCTTTTTTTTTTTTTTTTGATCTCTGGTGGTTCGAAAGCCCCCCTAGAGTATAATAAAATTAAAATCAGAAAGTCCGTTATGTCCTGCGGAGTTTCAGTGACGAGAAAATGGTCCGGCAACGTGTTTACGTATGGGACTTTTATGTAGATTCATGCGTTTTCTTACGCTTGTTTTAGTTTCTCCTATGTATTGAATTTGGCATTTTTTACATTGAATCAAATAAATAACATTTTCCGAATTACAGTCAAAGGTACCATTTATTTTCCAGTAAGTTATTTGCTGTGCTACGAATAGAGTTAGCTGTAATTATGTCCATACATAAACTGCATTGGTTATGATTGCATTTTATGCAACCAACAAGGACCAGGCTACGTCCGATGGAGTTTCGGGACTGTTTAACAAAATCTAATAAATTACGTGGTCTCTTATACGCTATACCAGGTGGTCGAGGGATAACCGCCTTTAAAGCAGTGTCCATGTGTAAAATATTCATGTGTCGTCTAAGAATATTGTTTATGTTTGGAAGTTTTGACTGGTAAGGTAAGAGTAGTCGTAATTCATGGTTATTTCTTTTCGGCCGCTCTACTAAACACGCGTTCCGAGAGATCGCTCGACTTTTTGATATATAATTATTTATAAGCGGTAAGGGGTATCCAAGGTTAATGAAATCCTCTCCTAGTGCTCTAGCTTTTATATCAAAATCGTTATCTTTTGAAAATAAGCGTCTTAAGCGTAGCACTTCGACTGTATGGTATACCTTTTTGTTTTGTATTGGATGACAGCTTTTATAATGTAGAAATTGACATCTATCTGTACGTTTTCAATATAAGGTTGTTTTTAAACCATTTTCAGTAAGTCTTACCTTAGTATCTAGAAACTTTATTTCTCTATCGGAGAATTTATACGTAAATTTAATATGTGGATTAAAATTGTTTGCAAAATTAAGAGATTCGAAGAGCCTATCTTCCCCATTATTCCAAATTATAAATATGTCGTCCAGGAAACGTTTATAAAAAACGGTTTATGCGGGAAGGAGTTAAGTATCCGCAAAAAATACATACAAAATTACAGTATTTACCTTGTGAGGTTTATTTTAAATCATGGGGGATTCCGAAATCTGCTTCTTGTTTGGCACGTCATCCCAAAGGGCACCAAAAAAAAAAAAAAAAGAATCACGGCTCGATACTCCAAATGTCTCGTATCATAAATATTGCGAATAAACGTTTTTTTTTTTTTCATTTTTTTAAAAAAGTGTTTTTGGTAACGACGAAAGTAATCCCTGGAGAAGGGGAACAAGAGGGACAAAGGACAAACATAAATCTCCAAACACAGCTAGGTGACTGGTGAGCGACCGAAAAAATCCGCCTGGTCCGGGTATCGAACCCGGGAGCTCTCCCGGCGCTCGCGACGAATTGGAACGAAGAGGTCCCGGGTTCGATACCCGGACCAGGCGGATTTTTTCGGTCGCTCACCAGTCACCTAGCTGTGTTTGGAGATTTATGTTTGTCCTTTGTCCCTCTTGTTCCGCTTCTCCAGGGATTACTTTCGTCATTCTTGTCCAGCTCGCTTGCACCTTTGCATTTAATTGCATTATAATTATAAGTTTTTGGTAAACATTTTTGTTTTATCCCGGTGCTTTAATTTGTCTTTTTCTTTTCTTTTTAGTGCAGTGTTTCGTTAAAGGTATATGATAGATCAGTTTGTAGCGAGCTCGGTGGAGATCAAATGGTAGGTTAGCCGTCCCTATCAATAGCCTAATTAAAACGTTTTTCTGATTTATTTCTAAAAAAAACTTGATGTGAGATGCTATAGTCTCAGTATTGAGGAAGATGCTGAAAAAGCCTGAAGCTCTATAAACGATTTTCTAAAACACAAAAGGTGTCCAGTTTTCGGGCATTTTCCTCTTGATTCCAAAACTCGATGCTGGAGTAGTCATGCGAACTTTGACCAGGCACGTAGCCAGGGGGGAGGCCCATGGGGCCCGGGCCTCCCCCGGGCCTCCCCCGAAATCTCCCATTTTGCTGGGACCTCCTCTCCCCCCTCCCCCTCAGACAGCATTTTTTCATGGGCGGGCCCCCCTCCCCGAAACAAAATCCTGGCTACGTGCCTGGCTCTGACTACAACGACGCGTGAAAGGGTAGTCCACTCGTTTCAGTGATCCGGTCAGCGTGTATCTGATTGCCTTAACCCCCAACGGGGCGAGGAAAAAAAAAAAAAGAGAAGAGGACACCTTGCAGTGATGGACGCCCCGAGTAACGGCGCTCGCGACGGATTGCCTGGCTCGCCGAAATAGACGCTGCCGCGGTCAGCATAGGCAGCGGTTACAACTAGTTTCCGAAGCGGTGGCGTAACTTAGCGGTAACGCGTCTGCGTCCTGTGCAGCGAACCTCGGTTCCATCCCGAGTGTGGGCTTACGTTTTTCATTTTTGTTTTCTCGAACATTTTGTTTTGTCGAGGGATGTGACGACATTTACAACGTTTCTTTTTTACGATTAACACTAAAATACAAAAAAAGTGAAAGCTGTTTACAACTCCCTGTAACACCGAATTAGAGCGCAGCTCTTGAGGAGGAGGAGGGAAGGGTACTGGGGGGGGGGGGGGTCAAGTGACCTGGGGGGGGTCACGTGACGATGCCGATGATGCCATCAGTGACGTCACTGATGACATCATCAGTGACGATGACGATGCGGATTCCGATGACGTCATCAGTGACGTCACTGATGACGTCATCCGTGATGATGACGATGACGATGCGGATGCCGGTGACGTCATCAGTGACGTCACTGATGACGTCATCAGTGATGATGGCGATGACGATGCGGATGCCGGGGACGTCACAGTGACTTCACTGATCACTGATGACGTTATCAGTGATGATGACGATGCGGATGCTGGTGACTTCATCAGTGACGTCATCAGTGATGATGATGATGATGATGCGGATGCCGGTGACGTCATCAGTGAAGATGACGTCATCGGGGAGGTCACGTGACCCTGGGGTATCACGTGACCTCCAGCGAAGTCACGTGATACCCCCGAGGTCACGTGAACCTGGGGGGTCACGTGACCTCGGGGATGTCACGTGACTTCGGGGGAGGGGTCACGTGACCTCGAAGGAGGGGGGTTATGTGACCTTGGGGGAGGGGTCACGTGACCTTGGGGTGACCTTGGGGGGTCACGTGACCTTGGGGTGACCTTGGTTACGCCGACGCCGATGGCGACGCCGCTCAAGCCGGGAACGGGCCCCTAAGAGCTGCGCTCTAAAATAAAAAAAGGAATGTTGCCAACGAAATTTCGTTCAACTAAATGGTATAGCCAGGCGGCATCAGCCAGGCGGCGCCAGCAGAGTGAGAGCCCACGGTTATACCCTGTCTCATTGTAACTGGGCAAAGGGTGAACGATAAGGCCCACATTGGGTGCCGACGGCCTCCCCGATATGCGCCACGTATACCAGCACAACGCACACATATTGAAGCATGACGCAGCAAAAAGTTTGATACTTCGCAGTAAAAGCGCACTCCGGTGATACGTAGTCACGTTCCGATTGGCTCGCCAGGACCGTAGCTTCCGCCGCACTAGCATGTTATGCGATCACGGCTTTTTGGTTCACCCAGTATTTTTTGTTTCAGACACTAGGCTAAGCGGCGCCACCTTATTAATAGCTCACGTTTGAACAATGCAGCTGCCACTCCCAGGCATACCCAATATTTCTTGCTTCAGTTGCCAGATAGCGCCCAATCAAACGGTTTTGCAGTTTAGCCGGAGGTGCACGGGGAACAGCGGGGCTTGGGTTGTCGGCTGGACGCCGCGAAGCGGCGCGTATGACGGGGCAAAGTGAGTTAATGGTTTTGCATTTAGCAGCCGCATACTTTCCCCGCGAAGCGTCGTGAACCAGACATGTACACGTTACTAAAAAAAATGAAAGCCGTTTGCAACTCCCTCTAACGCCAAATTAGAGCGCAGCTCTTGAGGAGGGGGAGGGAGGGGTACTGAGGGGAAGGTATACCCCTCCTCCCTCCTCTTACCCTCGTGATCCTGCCTGCTACTCCTCGTCCCTTCCTCCCTCTTGGTCCTCCCCTCGTCCCCCTCCTTCCCGGGGTCACGTTACCTCGGGGGAGGGGTCACGTGACCGGGGGGGGGGGGGCGTCACGTGACTTTGGGGGCTCACGTGACCTCGGGAGGGGGGGTAACGTGACTTCACGGTTACGCCGACGCCAACACCGCTCAAGCCGGAAACGGGCGTTTAAGAGCTGCGCTCTAAAAAGTAAATAACTTGCTGAGTATCGGCCTGAAAAATAATTTGATTAGAGTTCAGTTTACTCAAATGAAAAGTAACTGAGTAAATTACTAATTACCGTAAAAAGATAGCGAATTACTTTCGAAGTTACTTTTATATGTTTTATATGCCAACAAGAAAGTATATAGGTTTTGATTCATTAGCGAGATTGTGCTAGCCAAATATAAAGCGGCTTGTGTTTTCACAGAGATGCTTTAATAGCTGGTTCTTCTTCTGCGTGCCTAATTGTTTTGTACTTTTCTTTGGTTTTTTGGTCAATAGTGTACTGCGGATGTATCATTTCTACTTTGAGGTTTAGCACTGCCTGCGCTTGATTTTTTAGACGGTGTTGTCTTGTTTACGGTGTTGAGTAAAGTACATCTAAAAGTACTTGAAGTACAAAAAAAATGAGAGGTTATGTACTTCCGAGTAAAATAATAAGTAGCCCGGGTGCAGTGTAGTTGATGTAACGTACTATAAATACAATTTATTTCAAGGTATAGACCAAGTACTTATAACACAATCTTTCTTGATGCCCTTTGATTCTTTATACAGTGTTATTTAACTTGTATGGATCGCTCCAGGGATAATCGGAGGCGCATCCGTTTTTTACGGAAATGGCGGCAAATATTGTATAAAGTGAAGTCGCCGCAGAGTAGCTGTTTTACTTTCGCTGACACGCTATTTGACGCAATCAACTTATAAGGCACTTATTTCTGTCTGTCTTATAGCCACTACTACCTCACTCAGCGAAATGACGACTCGAAGGAGCGTGTTTTCACACGAAGATACGCCATTTTTTTTTTTTCAAATTTGAGGAATGTATATTGAAGTCGGAAGTTTTACTTTCCTGGCAAAGTAGCAGAAAAAGTGCTCAGATAATGTAGTTCAAGTAAAATAAAAATTTTCTAAACAGTTCTACTTCAAGTACCATGTACTTAGAATGCTTCCCAACACTGCTTGTTTATTATTTTTTTATATAAATGTTGGTGGAATTACTAAGGTTTCTCAAACGATCTTCGAATCTTTGAAGATCTGCATATTCTATGTTTTGGGAGGAAAGGCAACGCAAAAAGGTCAGCTCTGCGTAGCCCTTTAGCACGTGATTCTTGTAGTACAGCAGAAGCTACTGGAGCGCCAGATGAACTTCAGAGCGGGTGCTGCACTTCGTTTCCTTCTTTGAGTGAGGGTGCAGTGTGCACACCTGTAGTGGGCAAGATTTCCTACGTTGGGGAGAAGTGGGGACCAGCTTTCTTCAAATGGGTCAAATCCCTTTGAGTTTCGGGACACAGGAAAATCTCCAGTCTTCGGCACTAATCCCACAGTTACTCGGCCTCTCTTGCATCGTGTCTGTTCGCTCCCCGCGCCGCCTAGCAGTGTTGTTACAGTGGGAAGCTCCTGAACATTTTGGGGGGGGGGGGGGGGGGGTTTGGAGTCTCCAAATCACTTTTTCTCCCCCCCCCCTCCTACGCCACATGCTTCCCCCTTTTTGCAAATATCAGCTGATCTTCCAACATATTATCTTTTTGGGCAGGACTGTTTGTTGATAGCCAAGGCAACCACTAATATTCGAAAGTAATTTGCAATTTAAGTAGAAGTTACTCGGAAAAACTAATTAAAGTAAACTACTAACTACCGAAATAAAAATATAATTGAAAGTTACTAAACTACTCAGAAAAGTAGTTAAACTACAGTAACTTGAGTAGAGTACTTGAACTACGTACAAGTCTGGCGTGGACGCAGGAAGAGGGGGGGGGGGGGGGGGGGGTGGGGGGGGTTAACGAGCTCTCAGAGGTACACGCGCCGTCCGAATCTGAAATCCAAGTTCCCGTGCGTTGGCGAGCAGCCAATTCGGCGTGAGCGCTGGCGCGGTTGCTAGGTTGTCTCACACCTCCTCCTCTTTTTTTTTTTTTTTACCTCGCCGCGTTGGGCGTTTAGGCAATCGAAAATACGCATCCGGTCACTAGACTTCATTTCACCAAATGTCTAGAAGCAGCCGACGCTAGGAGCTGATGGGATCAACACGACGGCGTCATAGGCGCAGCATCATCATGTTTCTCATGTTTCTGTACGTGTTCTATCATCGCTGAACCAGTCGTAAACAGAAATAGGCCTAGTGACTTGCACTTTTGACGCTGCTGGATTGCTTCTATTTAGGCGCTGTGTCGACTGCGCACGGACTTAGGCTGAAACCAAGGCTGTGGGCGTCGGAGCATTTAAGGAGGACGCGCTTTCGAGATAGTAGGAAGTTTTAGAATACTAAAACTTCATACTATCTCGGAAGGCCGTGCATCGCATCGTTATCTGGCATCGTTATTGAAGGTGTCGAAATGATAGAGGCAACCTGCATTGCTGCTTGATTTAGCGCGATCTTGCGACTGCAGCAAGAGGTATTGGGAATAGGCAACCTGCAATGCTGTTTGGTTTGGCGCCATCTAGCGACTGAAACAAGAAATATTGGGTACCCTGGGAGTGGCGGCTGCATTTTTCAAACGTGAGCTTTTACTCTGGTGGCGCCGCTGAGCCTAGTGTCTGAAGCAAGAAATACTGGGTATCCTAAGAAGCCGTGATCATGTAACGTGCCTGTAGAGCGGAAGCTACGGCCCTGGCGGGCCAATCGGAACGTGACTGTCTATCGCCGGAGCGTGCCTCAACTCCAGAGAAGTATCAGGCTTTTCGCTGCGTCATGCTCCAATATGTGTGCGTTGCGCTCGCATACGTCGCGCATTTCGAAGCCGCCGGCACGCAATGTGGGGCTTATCGTTTACCCTTTGCCAAGTTACAACGAGACGGGGTATAACCGTGCGCCCTCACCCTGCTGGCGCCGCCTGGCCGTTGCCGGTTGGCTACGCCTGGGAGTGGCGGTTGCATTCTTTAAACGTGAGCTATTACTCTGGTGGCGCAGCTTAGCCTAGTGTCTGAAGCAAGAAATACTGGGCAGACCAGGAGGCCGTGATCGCATAACGTGCCAGTACAAAGGAGGCTACGGCATGGCGGGCCAATCGGAACGTGACTAAGTATCACCGGAGTGCGCCTTCACTTCGAAGATGTATCCCGCTTTTTGCTGCGTCATGCTACAATATGCGTGCGTTACGCTCGTATGCGTAGCGGATATCGAATCCGTTGGCACGCAATGTGGGGCTTATTGTTCACCCTCTGCCGAGTTAAAACGAGACAGGGTATAGACCGACACGCGAGCGGCTCTGTTTACCAGCGGTAGCTATGTGGGCAAAAGCGACCCGGCTCTCCGTGTTTTCGCCATTGCGTTGTGTGGCGCGCGCTCGTTGTTGACGTTGTAGGGACGCTTCTAGCTTTATTTGTGAGTTGTCTTTCCTGGCAACGTATGTCGTATGCTATGCCAGACTATTTGAGCTCGCCACCCGAGCCTGAACGGCGGCGGTATCGAAACAAACTGTGCGTGGACGGCGTTGCGTTGTTTACGGCGTACGAGAATCCGTACGCCGTAAACAAGGCCTGTTGGACTTCCGACGTGAACTTGCTGCCACCGAAGTCGCCGACTCACGTCGTCGTTTATTTAGTTTTTTCACCCAGCCAGCTCATGGCCGACACGGAGCAGGCGTACAAGCCTCTCGAGGCCTACGATTACATCGATTCGGTTTCCCCTCTGCCGGCGGGATCGGCAAACTGTGGGTCTGCGGAAGCGTATTAATTAATTAAATAAATACACACAGTGTCTTCAGGTCAAGGTATGTTATTTTTCCTACTCTCGTGAAAACAAGGCATGACAAGCAGTACCACTTTGTCCGCTCTGCAGTCTTGGTGGTAACACGTTACAAGTAACGGCGTTACCAGGAACGCGTTACTTTTTCAGTAACGTGGTAACCTACTCGTTAATTTTTCGACACCGTAACGGGTAACGTACTTACGTTACTATTTCAAGCAACGTAGTTACGTTACCTCGTTACTACAATTACACTTAAATTTTTTCTGTGTTTTTAGGCGTCAAGCCATGTTTTTCTTTGCGTTTTTCTCGTGAGTATTTCGGTGAAACCGTAAAAAGGGATACAGTAATTATGTTCAGTTTCTGCATGACATGTTTCTTTATATATGAGCTTATGCATACCTGTATCGTCAAAACCATAAAACGTGTTAAATAATAATTTAAATAGTAACGCAGAAGTAACGTGCCTTCCTTTTTATCGGTAGTGGTAACGCGTTCCTTTTATTTTTAGGCATCGTAGCTCAGTAACGCGTACCTTTGATTTGCAAGTAACGAGTAACGTATTTCGTTACTTTTTTTTCGGTAAAGCCTACAACGCTGCCGTTCTGTCGCCGATCCCCTTCTGCTTGGCAGCACGGGCGTAGCGAGCCTCCGACGAGCGCTTGGCCGGTGCTTTGTGTGCGAACACCGTGGCAACAAAATCCGGGTGGTCTCGATCGGACGACGGTTTCCCTGCACATAAGCAAGCCTTGGGACGGAGATTGAAATGAAAACCGCACTTGCCTCCAAGAAAGTGCTTGCCGCGCAAACGGTCGTTCGCGCGACACGAGCATAATTTTCGATCCATGGATATTATCCACCTTCTATGCCTTTCAGAGTCTACCGGGAACTTGTAGAAGCTCACTCTGCTACTTTACTTGTTCATTTCGGCGAGATTAACGGCTACACTGCTTTGCGGCATGCTAAAATGCTATGACGCCCATGCAAAACGTGCGCCCTTTTGCCCACACCCCCCGGCTCCGGCGCGATCGCAGCGCCGGCGCAGCGCCGTGACGTCAAGCCCGCGTGTCGGTCTATAACCGTGAGCTCTCACTCTACTGGCGCCACCTGGTTGTTACCGGCTGGCTATACTAAAACACCCTAACGGAGATGTGATTTCTGTTATCGATGTAAAAGTAGCAAAATGCAAGGAAGTCAATCTTGGCTGTCTTCCATTTTTCTACCGTTACATCGCTAACAACAACATCGTTATTAGGATGTTTCAGTAGATAGTTCCAACGATGCACGAAACGGGACTGCGTCACTGTTCTGCCGTCCGGTTAGGAACTGAAAAAAAAAAGCGAAGACTGGTTGATGATTATTTTACAGTTTGTTTTATTTTCTACGACTGTCTAAAAATGTTTAGCCTGTAATATTAGCTGCTTTGAAAATTACTATTTGCACCACGAACCATTAATCGGATAATTATTAGGTTCCTTAACAGATAAAAGTTATATTTAGCCTAGTTTTAATGATGCTCCGCATCTAACGTCTGCCGTGCCCGTTATACACACAGTGAAGACGTTATACGGGGGTCATCCCATTTATTTAAACAAAATTCGTTCGGGTTAAAAACAAACACCCAGCATATTAGAATTGTATATTGAAAGAAACGAAACACGTTCGCTCTTAAGCAGACTTGTCAACAGTATGGTTCAAACTTTGGCGCATGGAACAAAGACAGAAGTTGCGTCCAATTTTTCTCCCAATTACCAGCGTAGCTGTCGTCAAATATAAAG
Source organism: Ixodes scapularis (assembly GCF_016920785.2). Taxonomy (NCBI): domain Eukaryota; kingdom Metazoa; phylum Arthropoda; class Arachnida; order Ixodida; family Ixodidae; genus Ixodes; species Ixodes scapularis. The sequence goes on along the minus strand of NW_024609835.1, from coordinate 68,074,475 downwards.
CATTTTTGTACAATTCCGCATACCGAATTTATTCCGAAACGAGAACCCTCCATCTCGTAAATTGAAAAATGATTGCGCATTATATTTCTCTTTCTGACCTCATTCCCGTGCGGTTCTCTCGTCAGTTCGGGCTTTGAAAGAGCATCTTGCGTCGCGGCTGATGAAAGACGCAACGGCGATTGCTTCGTTCGCATCTCACGCTTTATTCTCAGCGAACCGAGAAGTAATATTGACGCAATTCAGTGTTTGCGCATTTGTTTGAACCAGAAAATGAAAGTGGAGAGCCCTAGCCAAGTGTTGGGACAACGCCGCCACCGCAGCCTTCCAAATCTGTTGTCCTTCGAAGGTGCTGCCGTTCATTTATTTTGGCTCGAAGTTCTCTGCGCCGTAGCTTTGCAACTTGTGCCCACGGGTTTTATGCCTTATACTCCGTTCCCCCCTAAGCTGATAGTTTGATGAGAGCCAGGCGCTCGCCGGATCAATCCTCGGCCTCCCTCTGATCATCCTGACCACGCTCTCTGCGCCTGGGTATCGGCGGAAGCGTGATCATGTGACGAAAGATAGACGTGTGACTGCTCCGAGGAGCGCTTAGTGTCCGCTGCACTCTCAGCTTGGGAGGGAGCGGATCATAGGACCCGGTTAATAAAAGTACTTTCGTCTTTTTGGCCCAGCGGTAAATCTTTTATTAGTGATAAAATGACGGCATTCGAAGCTCTGCGCATTAGGGCATGTCTACCGCCGGCCCCCCCTACTTTTTCTTTTTAGTATAAGGTTGAGTGAGAGAGTGATATGATTGGTCTGAGCTACTTCAGGGCATCTTTTGAACTAGGAAAAAAAAGGTTTATTGTAGAGCTGCGAGGGGAATTTTAAAGCACAAGGGTGCACTCCATTCGGACCTTTTCGCACTGTGGATGAATGCACGCCTGCATCTCTCGTCAATATGAATACCTCCATTCGTTCCCAAAAATGTGCATAACGTGAGATGCCCATAATAAATAAAAACAAGATCACAAACGATAAACGAGAGTGGCCTTAAAAGAAATAGAATATTGAGGACAAAGTGCTTTTGTTTGCACAGGCCGATTCTTGTAAAATTGACTGCACAGCTGCTTTTTGGGATTGCAAGGTTTATGCGGGAACGTTTTTGGGGGTCCACTCCATCACATATTGAACAGGTACTGTTATTGTCGCCCTTTTAAATTTTCATATTTATTTTTTCAGCGTAGCGGAAAGTCCTGCCCCCTTTCTTTTTACGCTTACCATGGTCTGCTTCCACTCACCGCCTAACATAGTCACCTCCTAATTTGCCAGAGAAGTGTCCTGAATTTACTTTTAGGCTTAGCGGGTACAGATTACCTATCAAGGTTCTTCAGATTCGGCATCCGCGGCCGTGACATACATAGGGTGAGAGGGGCAAATCCCGTAACATCGAACTACGGTTTCGTAATATAGGTCTCATCTATTTCTAAGAGAGGGCGACCAACAGCAGGCAATGGTGAAGCTCTAGGTATACTTTTTTGACCAAAAAGCTTAAAAAATTTTTTTGTTGGTTCATTCGTAAACCGTTTTCTTTTACGTGTGTAAAAAATAAAAAAAAGCGGAAAAAATGCGTCCATGTGCATAGTAATAATAATAATTTGTTTATTTGATGTGCCCTAAAACGACCACGCGGGTCTTCACATTGGATCACACAAGAGAAAAAGAAGAAACACAGCACACGCACAGCTTAAAATGTACAAATTAGCATGACTCCAAATAGGTCGCACACTTCACACAAAATGTAATAGAGTTTCAAGTTTTAACTAGACTTGCCAAGTTCCGGTGAAAAACTAGGAGATCTGTGAAGATGTCGAAGCTAGACGATGCGATTGTATTAAATGAAATTTGCATACGGGACAGTGGTGAGAGTTTAGACATGAATTGAGTATAAAAGACAGTAAAATTCTTGGTAACGTGACAAGGAACATGAGAATCGACAGAATTCAAAAGTTGATTAGCATCAGTCCAACCATTTACCACCCTGTGCAAAAAAAAAAAAATCAGATCATGCTCGAATCTTCTATTTGATGTACTCAAACTAGCTGCCCAAAGTCCGGTCTGCGGGTTTCTGAATTACCGAGGTAGAATTTGAATGGAGACTGATCGGTTCCCGAAAGTTTTGTTTTTCTGCACCATATAAGCGGCGTCAACATTAACGAGATATGACTGTTCTATTTGAACATCCGTGAGTGTGACTGTTCATCTGAAATACAACGCCTTCTTTTCCTTTTCACGTCTGATCAACAACTCGTTACCAACTTGGCATGGCACGTTCGCTTCCCTTAAACATCTAACTATCTGTTCGGATGTGGTTAGAAGCATTAGACACGGCAGCAGGAAGGCTTTGACGGGAGCCATTCTTTTTGTTTCAAAAGGCTCACTGCAAAAGCCGCTCTTTAGACACGTGATAATTTATGAAGGACATAGATGAAATGCGAGAAATATTTATTTTGGTGGGGAAATAAATGGTACCCAAAATATTATACTGCTTAAATGACGCTAGGTATAATAATTATGAGTACTAAATGGAGTGTTTTAGCAATGGTATGAAATTTGCAAAAAATGCTGGAATTCTTAATGCATATAAAATAAAATATTTTTGTTGTTTAATTATGCAAACCAATGGAATTTCACTTGTAGATTATTATTTTTCAAAACTAGCAAGTAGGCGATATACATGCCTTTTTAAAGAAATGAAGCGTAACTCATCAAGTTTATTCCCAAGCTTCTAATTTGCTACTAAACGTAATTTAATTAGCTTTACTTAAACTTTATTGACTATTCTGAGACACTTGGAGGATTATATAGAGGTGGTAACTAGAGGAGCGATTTCCCATAAGAAAACGTCTAAAATCCAGCCGCTCTTGATGATGATTATTGATAAATCTTCTCACTATACCCACAAACCTTCTTTGAATCTAGAATTCGGAAACAAGTAATAGACAATAACGGACGCAACTCATCAGGATTTTGCGAACTAATACTAGCCTCAGTTTGATTTTTCAAACGTGGTGCGCCATTCGGCTTTGGAGATGTGCTTTTCCCCTTAGTTCGTATCTGCAATGCGGCGAAGCGAAACCCATAAACTCTCAGACATGCACACGTTACTGAAATAATATATTTAAATACCGTTAAAGGTGCATTCCTGCGTTTTATTTTCAGTCCCCGATTTGACTGAAAATGTGCTAAACACACAAACAAATATCGCTGAAATAGAAACCGAAATCCTGGGACAAAATAGTTTTTTTTGCGAAGTTATCGAATTTACATTTTTGGTCCTCATCGTGTTTTTCAAAGTGAATGCCTCTACTGGCAACAATGAAAAGTGATGTCAGGGGAAAGCAGGGGTTCACACTTTTGACTGTAGGCTTTGTTCCTAACTGGTTACAAGCAGTTTCAGGGCGTCAAACGAATGCTCTGGAAGCTCGCTCCAGCACACGCGCAGCAGCACGGAACAAATGCCCGTCATAGTCCATTTTTAGATCCCCGCTCGACCAGCAAGCCTGCCTTCCCCTGACGTCCCGGCACTGAAAAGCGACGGTGTATTTGGGTGTTGGTTTTGGCATAATTTTCTCTTGCCGGTTTCTCAATAACTATTCTGAGTTTCCAGAAACTAAATGACATACTACAGAGGGTAAACGCCGGTGATTTCGAAAGTATAGTTTGTTGGGGTAGCTAAAAAATAGCCGGAGTACCGTCTTGAATGTCACTCACTCAGAAAGCAACAAAGTACTTTACTCGGTAATGCCATTCAAATGGAGCGCGTTACCTCAGTTTGGAAGTAATGCTTTATTCTTGTTGCTCTAAATATGTCGTTTTTGTGAAGCAGTAGCCGCATCCAATATTTGGCGTCCTTAACAATTCCTTTCTTTGTCACGTGCTCATTAAGGGATAACTGTAGCTATAGTGACATATCAATTGTGCGCATTTTTTTGTGTTATATTATCTCGAGTTTGTTTGCCGCGCAAATTACAGGCGCAAGCTGGGGTGAAAACAAGGCTGGGTACTTCGGTTCCCTTCCAGAAGTAACTAAATACCTGTACTTTTTTCTTTTTCTTTTTTAATAACTTGGGCGTTACTTCTTTGCGGAAAAAAAATAACTAGGGAGAAGTAAAGCGGTACTTGTAGCGCTTTACGTGGAAGTCTGCAAACTCGCGACAACTCCGCGTGTGTCCCTCATCTGCAGTTCAATACTTACAACGAGAAGCACACTCAATCGATCAAAGTAACCAGTGCAAACAAACCACAACGGGTCAGGAACACTGCTAAATTTCCCGAGTATTGTCGGTGCTCGACACGAAGAACAAAGCCAATAATACCTAATTTAAAATGGTGCTCGAAAGTTATGATAATTCACTCAGGGGTACAGTAGCGATCCGCTACTGTACCCCTGAGTGTTAATTGCTGTGAATGAAGATGAACGTTCGGAGCACTGTTAGCGCAAATTTCTTTCATTTTGTTGAAATGTAGGATGTAGACGGGGAAGCATTTTGGCGCATTGTGGTGTAAATGTCAGCGATTGCATGAAGGGTACCATCCACACCCTTACTTGAATTATTTTGTTTTGATTTCGTCTTCCGTGTATTACGGTCTGCCACGCCAAGAGGAAGCACGCCGCATTGCTGTCGTACACGCCAACCCACTCAAATAACTACAACATACGTTGTTTTTTTTTTGAACACCTCGTCAGATGACCCATGACTCTAGAAACAGGATATTTAGTTTTTTTTAAACCACTTGCTTATTGTCTTCCACTGCAATTTGACCGCCGTGACACGGTATCGTGAGTTTGTTGATAGGTTCCTGGGATTTCATCATGTTCATACGTGATATCATCTCTCCATCGTGGGAGATGCGCTCCCTGCATAGCGTTCGGTTTTAATGAAAAGTAAGTGCTTCACCACTTCTGACCTCCTTGGTATGCCCGTCGGCAGCTGAGGTGCACCGAACTGGGCTACGACGACTGCAAAGATAACTTTACAATCTCGAAGGTTCTGGATCATGAACCATGATCCTGTCGCCTCCTGCGGTAAGGGACCAAACCGCACCCTCTTTTGGATGTTACCGTGTATCGTCCCACAAGTATCCCACCCTTAGAAACGGGCCTGACACTGAATAAAGTCAATAACTGAAACGAAAAAAAATCAGTTTTTGATAACAAGAAGATTTAGAGGGAAAGTGTTTGCTAATCACATGGATTATACACACAAATTAGGTTTAGTGTGTTTCCTGCCGCGTAGTTTTGAGGATGACGCATACATTTCATTGACGTGATAGCCGGAAACGTTTCAAATAATCATCGCTCGTCACAAAATTACTCTTTTCTCGGGGGTGGGAAATCACTTACAACGGGACTAACACATACATTTACGAGTAAAGGCCCGTTCACACTCTTGCAAGCGAGTGCGACCGAGAGAGACCAAACCGGTTTTTAAGCCTTTTGCGATCTCTTAGGACCAGCTCCGCTCAGTGCATCCGGTCCCAAGAAGTCTTTCTCGGTCGTACTCGGTTGCAAGAGTGTGAACGCGCCTTAAGAAACATTATGAACGCCGAAAAAATAATAATGTACTTCGGAAAAAAAATTTCAAACTATTTTTTCAAGTCATGCACGTTACCAGTTATGGATACGCTTTTTTTTTACATTATCGGTGATTGAAATAACAAACTGAGAGCTATATACACGCTTAGGAACTTTGATCTGCTAGAATTATCTCTAGATGTGTTTCTTAAAAAACTTGCATTGAGTGATAATTATTAGGCAAACGTTTCTCGGCCAATTAAGGGTTGGTATCATCATACTACACAGTTAAAAAAAATCAAACAAAGAATCGCGAATAAATTTTTACTCCGAATCGTTTAGTCACATGACATTCCGTGGAAAGGAACCTTCCAACTAGGAAGACAATATTATTCTATAAGATGTTATAAATAGCTTTTCAGATATCTTTATTTTTGATAAGACATTACATCTTTCAACAATAAAAAGAAAAACAACAACAACACACATATCTGATTGCACCGTTCACTACGAAACTGGGAAAAATAAACCGGTTAGCATAAATCACATTATCTTTGCTAAGAGGCCAATATGGTCTGCTAAGCCGTTTCGCTTTAAGTTCGGACGCAGCCGATTCTACGATCCGATGGACCGAATCAATAAGCGGCGCCAAAAATACATCCTCACGGCGCTCGTCGCTTTCTGGGGCTTTGCCATCAGCGGCAAACCAATCAGACACACACAAGAAACTCAGGATAGCGGCGCGTTCACCGTGAACGATTCGTTAAATCGATTATGGCAAACGCAAAAAAAAAAAAAAAAAAAAAAAAAAAAAATGCAAGGCGCGTCATGAAGATGCACTTTTTATTTCTTTATGTTGTCCCTCAAGATTCGAAAAGGAAATAACATTTTTTACAAAATTTTAGTAACACAGAGTGAAAAAAAAAATATTAAGATGTTTTTTTAAATACCCTATACTTTTAGGAATCAGTAAAGTTTTTTCCACGAGAGTTGAGAAGAATCCTGGAAACATAATGTCAGTGTAAAGAAGGCTTTCCAAGTAGCACAACTCGCAGGTTTGGGAATGGAACGGTACCGGTCTGCCGGAAAGATCCTACTGGGGTGACGCTGGAAACGCCCTATGGGACAACGGGCCAGTGAGATTGTCAGTGACGGGCCAGTGACTGGGACTGACTGGGACGCCCGGCACTGGGCGTCCCAGTGTGTTCCGAGGATGCTACCAGCACAAATACCCAGCGTAGTACGAGTAATACGTTAAGATACCAGCAAGACCCCAGGCAAGTTCTCGTCTTGTTTTGTGCCAGCGAGTTCCCAGGCTGCTGCCAGTACAAATCCCCGGCATAGTACCAGCAGTACAGCAAGATCCCAGCAGGGCTGGGCAGTATCGCGATACAATTGTATCGCGATAGTATTTTAGAAATACTTTCGAGTATCTGTACCTCTGTATCCAAATAGATTTGTAAAATGTATTTGTATCTTAGTAGTGAAATGCATGCTGCTGGTGCTGCGCATGATGGCGCACGGAAAGCACCTGTGCAGGTGCTGCTCCGCCCTCATCAAGCGCCAGCCGTTCATCGTCTGCCCTGGTCCTTGCTCACGGACTTTTCACTGCCTGTGTGCTGGCTTCATTCATGAAGATCGTAGTCTTCAGGAATGAAGACTACGATCTCTTTTTTGCTAAGGGAGTCAGCACGTTCAATTGTTCCGCTTGTACGAAGCGGCGCGACCCGGAAAGTGTTGTCCTCGAAACCGCCCCCCCTTCCCCCCCCTTCCAAGTAACGACTCGGCTGTGACCAACGGGACGCCGCAGGATATGCAGCAAGAACCCAATGAACAAATTCGAGCTACGACAACTGGTACGTCTTCTGTGCCAAAAAAATTGACACTCTTAGAACCGACGTACGCTCTTTGAAGAGCGAGAACAAGTATCTCCGAGTGCATCTTGCCAAGAACACGGAATTACTGCGAAACAGTCTGCTGCAGAAACCAGCCTGGCCTTCCTACGGAGCAACGCTGCAAAGCAAACACCCACCATTCTGTCGGCGAGATAATCGCAAAGCCAACCTCCGTGCTCGCGCGAATAGCAGCGGCCGCATCGGTGAACAGTGACACCTGCACTAGCCATCCGTCAGGAGCTTTGCTGTCTTCCGGAGTGCCGAAGGAACCCCATGTGCAAGACAACGAGTCCGCTCTACACACTAAAAAAAAAGATAGTCATAGGTGACTACCTTTGGGGTGGTAAAAAGTTGTCCCAAATATAACGACCCCTAGGGTAAAAATGACGACTCCACACGTAGTCAAAAAGCAGGTAGTGAAATTTGACTACCCCCGAAAAGCAACATGGCGGACGGTTAGCGAGGCTCGGATTCCCCGGTAAGGCCTAGCGAACAGCACGGCTTTTCGGTCGAGTTAGAGAATAGGGCGCATACGCCTATTCGACGTCTTCCAGGCGCCACCAGACACTCTAAACATCCGTCCTTAGACACCGGTACCGTACCTATTAGCGGGGAGGACGGCAGCGTGTTTGCCGGAATCGTCGTGATTGCACCCGACGGCATCTCGCTAGATTGACTGTATTTTTACCGCCGGCGGAGAACGCTCAAAAAAGAAATCGTAACGCGAGGAATGGGTATGCTGACTTTATTGAAGACAACGTATGCTTGTCGTTTGCGGCGATGAATCGCTGGGCACCTTCGTCGACACGACGGGAGGCGTTCAACTCGCACCAACGCCTCGCATTCTTTTTTTTTTTCCCCTATCTCTTTTTGTTTGGGCCTACCTCAACCGACGTGGTCATCCGTTGCTGCCTGCACTTCGCAGCTCTTCGACACAGAACAATAATTTAGGTGGCCGAGTGAAACAATTATTACGATTGTTTTCAATCTGCGAGGCACGTAGGGAGCCCAGTGGACCGCAGAGCCTGGACGACTGGACCGTAGCCAGCTGTTTGTAGTCAATAGCTACAGGACATTGAATCAGGCGGCAGCTTGCGCCTCCTAGGAGGTGTAGTAGTAACCGCTAGATTCACTAAAAAAAATGCTCTTTATTCACTAACTCCCCAGGCTCTTGAACTACGTACGTACTGCACCTATGACAACTCATGCGCCAACACACACCAACCACGATACCGAACACTGTTACGGGCACATACATATGAACAGTACAACAAGGCACAAGCAACTGCAACACAACACCACCGCGACTCTCTACTCTGACCACCCGACCGACCCGATTCGTATATATGCTCTACCCGGTTCCGACAAGGATTAGGCAGGTGACTGCCGCAGTTTAGTTGATGAATACAAAAAGTATCTGTAAGTATTATTAGTATACAGTTGTTCTGAGTATTTAGATTGGCCGGCTAGACACCTCTCTTAATCTAACCCTTTGAAAGGCAACATGATATGAAAGTAATCGGCTAAAGTAACACCACATGGCATGCTCCCGATCAGTTTCGGTTTCAGATTCACGCAGTGATAAGCTTACTTGTGCCATGTTGCCCATGCTCGTTCCGCGCGTGTAATAGCAGCAAATGTTACAATAATATCTGCATTCCTAGTCAGTAATCGGCTAGAGGTAACATAATTCTTAGTCTTGTGTTGTTAAATACCCCACAAAGCCCAGCGTACCATATTTGCTACGTGGAGTTTGATAACTCAAAAAGTGACAATAAATTGCGTGAAGCTGAGACCATAGCGTTATTATAACTCTATGCCTAAGACCAAAGCCTGCAGTATCGGTTTTGATACACTGACAGAGTTTTCCGATTTGGGTAGTTCAGCACATACATGGGTAAATTACTTTCAAAATGTAATTTAATTACAATTACAATTACTTAGCTCCAAAAGTAGTTTAACTACAATTACAATTACTACTACGCAAAAGTAGTTCATTGCAATTACAAATTACTTTTTAAAAGTAATGCAATTACTTTACAATTACTTATTTCTGAGAGTTACCCCCCACATTGGGCCATATAACTGTAAACGAGTTATGTGGCCGCTGTATAAATGTCACGCATTGTACTTTCCTTTTAGGAAATTTGTTAAATGGTTTATAGAACTTAATAGTCTGGAGTAATGGACTCCTGCGTTCATATATTCTCAAAATATAAAAAATGGCGACAAAATTCACAGGTGCGAGGTGAATCTCCTTAGAGCTTATGCAAATGGTATCCAAGTCAAACCAAGAAAAAATAAACTTAAAAATAATACAAGGAAACAAATATGCGACAGTACTGGTATCATAAAACTCACGTAAAAATGGCTAATAAGAGAAACTTGTAAACGACGTCAAACATTTAAAGGATACGACAACTTATGAAAACATTGGATCCATATCACAAGAGCGAATGACATTTTAGCGAACGGCGACATTTGAGCGAATGGTCGTTTTAGCGAATAACGGGGGCGCGCGTTAACCCATCCGTCGCGCTGCGCTTTACGCCGCTTCGCGGCGACAGTCTGCGGCAACTCATTACAAAAATATGAACTCATTTGGCCCACCCGAAAACGCCGCTTCGCGGCGTCCGACTATTCGCTAAAGTGTCGTTCGATGAAACGTGGGCGTTCGCTAAAACGTCATTCGATCAAGTGAGTGCCTCCCGAAAACATTGCAGCCACGATGATTCGCTGCTTCTCCCTGTCTGTGGACTTGTAACATGCCGGATGTGGGTAACCGTAGCACACGAACTGTGGTCGCTTCCACAAAACTAGTGTCACAATAGCAGCAACTCTATTGCCAGGGATTCTGGGTTAATTCAGTGCACGGTAACACCCAAAAAGCTCCTGAGATAAATAATAAATTTAGGATCGTCATGTAGCTAATCATTAGGATAGCAATGATTGTATCGATGTTGTGCGTCTCATAAAGAAGGCCGATTTGAATTTAGCATGGCAAGAACAACCTCGAAAAATTCATGATACACTGCAAACGACTTTAATTTCGCGAATCGCCTACAATTCGCGAAAAAAAATGTAAACACATTGGAATCTATATCGCGACCGCACCGCACCGCACCGCACCGCGAATTATTCCAAAACTGCGGCCTCTTGGACACCTCGATTTCACGATTTACTTGAGCGTGTTTCAGCTGGAAGATATAGACAAGCTATTATTATTATTTTTTATAACTGTAAGTATTATTCAAAGTAACAAGAAAGTTGCCTACCTGCAAGTGTTTCCGCAAATTGGAGGTCGCCTTTCGGTTTATTGAATTTGTTTTCAGAAACGGTCCGGAGAGTTTGCTCCTCACGATTATAGTTTTTTACATTGGTGCTAATCTGTTTAGAGAATTTTTCGCAACAAGGCCCCGGCAGCCTTTCCTTTTCCATTGTAGATAAGACTGTTGCAGCTTCTCAATGCAAAGCAGCACTGCGCGCCTCGGGGCGGTTCCACAGGCCAAGACGAGAGGACAACGCGTGGAGGGTCACGATAGAGGTGTAAAAACAAAGTGCAAGCCAAGCCCTCTATAAAAAAAGAAGCCTCCAACGAACAACAAATGCAAAAACAAGCTCCCTACAGCTAAAGCCGCGATTTGTAAGTTTTGGAATCTCGTCCAATCAGGCTGACAAACGGTTGAAAGGGTTAGGTAGAGCGAACACTAAATAATGAAGATTTATACAAAAAGGTAGACGAGGATTGGGAGAAGGAAAAGCAGTGCAGCAAGAACAGTTGGAAGTAAGGCAGGGTGAGTCGTGTTAATGAGACCTGCTGCTTCTTTACTTCTTCGCCTCGATGTTAGAGTAGCACGACTTACTGTTAGTGGTATCAACATACGAGATAGAGGAGAAGGACGTGAAAAACTCATAAAGAAAAGAGAATAATTTCATAAACAAAAAAGTTCCAAACTTGACTGAAATATGTAAGCGAATATGCTAGCGGCGAAGACGCGTAAGGAGAACCTCGAACCTCCCCGCCTCGACCGTGATCGGAGCCAACCAGCTCGACTTCGACCTCCGATGCCCCCGTGTGGGAATGAGAAATAAGAAAGACCCCTAGAAACAGGAGCAACAGGAAGCAACTAGGACAGGAACGAAAACGGACGCGAATGTAGCCCTCATGTATCAAATTATTTCTCACATGTTTCATTAAATCGTTTTACAGTCTACAAAATCCTTCATTCCGTTCTATCCCAGCCTTTCTTTCCCATCCCTCTTTTCCATATTTTTTTAGCAGGTTGGGAGACGCTCTCTCCCCTGTCGCTTTGGCTGTGCTGTCGTCTCCGTGGCCAGGGGGGAAAAGTGCCGCCGCCACAAAATCTTGCAAAAGTAATTGTAATTGTGCCTGAAATTTAGCAATTACTGACGCTAGAAAGTAATTAAATTACAATTACAATTCCTTTTAGCCAAAAGTAATTATTACAATTACAAATTACCAGGAAAAGTAATTAAATTACAGTAATTTAATTACTGTAATTGAATTACTACCCAAGTATGGTTCAGCAAGGCCCCGCCAGGCTGCCGCTGGCAGCTAGAGCAAGATGGCCGCACGCAGCTGCTCGCTCGAAGGCATACCGTCGGCGTCATTTTACTCGAAAAACAATAAGCCGTCCTAAATTCAACACTTTTTTTTTTTTTGTTTAGCAAGTGTTGCGCAACCACATTATTCCGTTCGCTGTTGTTTTTGAGTCCCGTCCGCTTAGTAACGTTGCTTCAAATTTCTGCGTATCATTTTCGATACAGTGAGTCGTAATTGATGGCACAATTTTTGTACCAATTCTGATACGTTTTCTTGGTAAAGCTTTGAACGATACACGCTTTAACCGTTTTTTTTATTGATTTTTTCCTTCTGATTTTAGGTTCCTAAGTTAGGAACATATTGAACAACATCGTCGCTGGCGAAGATGTCAGCGATTTTAGTGATCTGTCAGAAAGTGACGAAAATTAGTCCCCCCGCCGCGGCTGAGCCCTCTGAGACAAGTAATGATGAAGAAACCGTAGAAAATTCCTTCGAATCATCTGTAGCTTAGTCTTCTCGTCCATACAACAAATGGCGAAAGGAATAGCTCCAAAACAGTGATGCTGAATTTTCCAAAGTATTCTTTGAGCCGGATGCCATAGGTTCACCATTGTTCCTTTTCCGACAGTTTCTAAGGACTGATATGCTCACTATGCTAGTGGAGCAAACAAATGTGTACAGTACGCAGAAATACGGCAGCTCCGTGACACAACTCTGCAAGAGCTGGAGCAGTATATTAGAATATACCTGAAAATGGGGCTTACAAAATGCCGAACGTCATATGCTACTGCGAGAATGGGACAGGGTGTTCTCCTATCGCTGACAAGAGGTCGAGAAATCGTTTCTTGAAGCTGATTCAATGCATGCATGTTGGAAACAACATGGAAACCACCAAAGAAGCGAAGGACGACAAGTTGTGGAAGATTCGTCCTTGGATTTTATTATTCCAGCACAACCTCTGGAGCATTGAACAAGAAGAGTTCAATGCGGTGGATGTGATAATGGTGTTATTTACAAGAAGGAGCTCGCTAAAACAGTACATCCCAAACAAACCGACGCCGTGGGGTTTCACGCATTGGGGACGGGCAGGCACAACCGGTGTCCTTTACCAGTTCGAGGTATACCAAGGCCACTCCAAAGAAAACTACATTTTTGGACTTGGGGTGATACTGTCCTGAGCATCTGCTCTGAAATACGTTCAAATGAAGACTTCAAGGTTGCAGATGACAATTTTTTTAGCTCTTTGAAGCTTGTTGAAGGGCTAACGAGAGGAATACAGTACGTTGGAACTCTGAGGCAAAATCAGCTGAGAGACTGCAAACTCCAGGATGAGAAGACTCTGAGAAAAGTTGGCGAAGGCTTACATGATTACAGAGTTGACAATGACAAAGGAATTGTGGTAGTTCGCTGGTTTGACAGGAAAGCTGTCACCCTAGTGTCAAACTTCGTCTCTGTTGAGTCAATTCAGCAAGTCAAACGGTATGACCGGAAGACCAAACTCCACATTGACATCACACGCCCGGCAATTGTTGGTATGTACAGCAGTTTTGGGGGGGGGGGGGGGGGGGGGATCGACCAGCATAATTATCAGGTGTCGCTGTACAAATACACCATTCGATCGAGGCGCTGGTACACGTACCTCATATATCATGCTACCTTCATCTGTGTCGTGAATGCCTGCAATATTCACAGGCGCCAAAGCCATCAACTGAAGGAGCGGCCACTCAAGCTGAGAACCTTCATTGCCAGTTTATCAGAAAGCCCAATCTCTACTGGAAATGCGCCAAGAGGACGGCCGGTCAGTCTGCCTTCGCCTCCGATGAAGAAGAGGAAGTTCACGCCAAGTCATCCCCAAGATGACGTTAGAAAAGACGGGGTTGGGCATCTTCCAACTATGGCGAGCAACCGACTTCGATGCAGGAACTGTGTGCGCGAAATGCATTGTAACTCCGAGTCTGAGCAAGCGACGCAACTGTTTCTTTGAATACCACAAGCCACGAGACTGCAGCTGGCAAGGACGTAGCAGAAAAGCCCAGTGTAGCATATCTGATATGTTCAATAATTTTTTACTGGTTTGAAATTTCATTGTCCTCTTTGTATGAATGTACATTTACCTTAGCCATAAATAAAGGCACACAAGTTTCTACAATTTTAATTTGCCTAGAAATATGTTTGGGCTTAAATTTCTCAAGCACTTAAATTTGATCATAATGCAATTAAATGCAAATGTGCAAGCGAGCTGGACAAGAATGACGAATTTAATTGCATTATAATCATAACCTTAAAATTGCCTTAAAAAAAATAAAAAAAAAAATTAAAATTAAAAACCCTTGTTGGTGTTAGACTGGTGGTGGCTGATAAAACCCGTTTGCTCTACGGATGTCTAACCCCTGGTTAGCTCAATTGGTTGAGCGCTCCACCTGTAATTGAGAGGTCCCGGGTTCGATACGCGGACTAGGCGGATCTTTTCGGTCGCGCACTAGTCACCTAGCTGCGTTTGGAGATTTGTGTTTGTCCTTTGTCCCTCTTGTTCCCCTTCTCCAGGGATTTTTGTCACTTAAATTTAGTGCTTGAGAATAGGTGACAATTGTAGCGGGCAAACGCTGGCGGCACGCTTTCCCGTGTTGATCGTGTGACCGATGAGTCGCTCTACTCGCTCCACTTTAGAATCCCCTAAATTATACTCGTGTGAAAAAAAAAAGGATTGGGGACCTGTAAAAGAAACAAAAACAACTAGCATAGCATAGCCAAGGTTTCTTATTTTTTTTGTGCTGCTTTTGGGGAACATGTACACCGATATCAAATTATTTTAAATCTTTCAGTTTTCTGTTGACAACAAAAGGTTGGCACTTTTCAAGTATGGGGACACTTGATATAAACAGTGTATTAAGCTCAAAACATTAGGACATTACAACCAAAACTATACTGTGTATATATATATATAAAGTGGCTATAATGAAGACAAAGTGCTCAGGTGGCAATTGTTTGTATTCTTTTATTTTCCAAACCTGATTATACAATTTTATATTGAAAATAGTTTCCTCTAAAAAATAAATAAAACTCATAAAACAACGTTGTAGGTACTTTTGACACATTGCGGAAATGGAAATCTGAAAAGGAGTCTTTTTCCAGCACCGGACTATCGAACTATAATAGTTATAGTAATGATACTTTCAAAAGCTAGAAACAACCCTTTGAATATGAAACAAACTAGAAAACTTACATGGAAACAGGGAACGTTTAACCAAAAAACAATGTTATGTATGCATTACAAACATATTAAGTCATCAAAATATGCAACATCACAGTCACTTCACCATTCTGAAAAAACAATACCTGAAAATATTTATAACACAAAAAGGGATATGGTTTACACCAAGCAAGATACTGCGCCATAAAACCAAAGTTTCAACAATAAAAGAAAGTATGAGTGGGTACCCAAAAATAACCGGAATGAATTTCAGGAGGCCGGGCATTCGTAGTACCAGCATCCACCTCTTGCAGCACCCTTCCCAAGTTAGTTTGCGGACCGGCGCCGTCTGCTAAGGATCTAGCGGCATGTTGTGAATTTCCCCAAGCGCTTCAAAATCATTCCTTGTTTTTTGTAATGTCTGACTTGAAGG
Source organism: Ixodes scapularis (assembly GCF_016920785.2). Taxonomy (NCBI): domain Eukaryota; kingdom Metazoa; phylum Arthropoda; class Arachnida; order Ixodida; family Ixodidae; genus Ixodes; species Ixodes scapularis. The sequence continues at coordinate 68,058,836 of NW_024609835.1, read as the reverse complement.
ACCTTCCACATCCATAAAATGATTTCCTTTCAAGACTTTTCATACGGGTGAACAGAAAAAAGTCACACAGGGCGAGGTCCTGAGAATATGGGAGGTTGAGAAGCGGTGTCATGCCAGGACAGTGTCTGCTGAGGCATTGTTGTGATGGAACTATCATTCCCCCTTTCCCTCCTATCGGCGCATTTCTGCCTTACTGAGTTTCGCAAGTGTCGCAAAATTCTCCGGTAAAAAACCTGGTTAACAGATTCACCAAGAGGAACCAACTCTGAGTGATCAATGCCCAAATATTTTTGTGTTCTTCTTCAGTTGAGGAGGTTAAAGGTCGCCCAGAACGAGGTTGCTCATCGATCAACAAATCACCAGTCTTAAAGCGAGAAAACCACTTGCAATTTCTTATTAGCATCTTCCTTGTAAGCTCTCTGAAGCATTACAAGAGTTTCTGGCACAGTTTTACTTAAAGCAATAATTGACAGCCCCATGTTGCTCTTTCATATCAGACATTGAAAAAAAAAAAAAAAAGATTTTGAAGTGCTTGGAAAAAATATTTGCAGGAGACAATGTTAGTCGGCAAACTCGCTCGGAAGAGGTGCTGCAAAGCGCTGCTAGCGGCGGAAGCTGGTACTACAAACAGCCCGCCTTTCAGAAATTCATTCCGGTTACTTTTGCATCCAACCTGGAACGAATCACTGCACCAAAAGCTTTCGATATATGCCATGTTTAAAAAAAAAGATGGCAACCAGTCAAAGAGGCTCAATAGACCTTATGAAAAATTGTTTGGTGATCTGACAACACTGAGAGCGTCGCCATTTTAATGTTGGCAAGCGTCGTCGGTACCAAAGCACGGCGGAGGCATCAGAGAGAGCCGTATGGGCAGTGTACGATGGCGCAGCATCTGTCTTCCGCCTTCCGACCATGAAATGTGGACAAACAGTTTAAACAACCTACCGCAACTGTCTGATGAAGCTTTAGGAGGCCTGTGCACGCTGGCAACAACCTCGTCGAAGCAACGGAGCAAGTCCTTCGCCTTTGCTGTACAAGCTTACACACTGCGGGTTGTCGCCAGCGTGTGCACAGGCCTCCGAAAGTTTCGTCAGACAGTTGCGGTAGGTTGTTTAAACTGTTCGTCCCCGTTCCATGGTCAGAAGGCAGAAAACACAGCTGCCGCGCCATCACACACTGCCCTCCACCGTGCTTCAGTACCGACAACGCTTGCTAACATTAAAACAGTGACGCTCTCAGTGTTGTCAGACTACCAAGCAATTTCGCATAAGCTTAATTGAGATGAGGCAATTTTCTCTGTAACATCAGGCAACATCAGCCACAGTGTGTGCCCAAATAATGGCAGACTTCGATAATTGGTGCTGCAGCTACCATACTCAATTCACCTCTAAGCTGAGACTGTGGTGGAAGCTACGTCCTCGTTAGATTAGTCATACGCCTTTCTTTTGCCATATCATCACGCTCCCGGCCATACCCACGCGCAAAGAGTTGGGTCAGGTGATAAAAGCAGTGATGTGATTGGTCATAGCCTTTTTGGAGCAGCTGTTTGAGCAGCCAAAAGTTCATTTTGGAGAAGCAAAAAGAGCTCTTGGAGCACAACCGCACACTTCATTTTCATTTATATCACTGCAAATGTGAGGAGAGATGGCAAATATTAGGAGAACAAACACCAGCAGTTTAGTTGCTTGTGGAAGCACCAGACACGGCAAAAAGACAACGACTGATGAAGAACAGCGCAAACGGCTGTGGATGATTATTTTAGGTACGAAATCCCACTGAAAAAATGTTAAAATACAATCATTTTGAGCACCTAGATTTATGTGTCCTTCAAGTTCTAAGGGGGGTTGTAACAAAACTGCAACTCTTAATTCAGACAAAAAAAAAAACCATAAAAAATAAACCTACAAGAGTCCATATATACCTTCTTGCACCCCGTCTCGCTCTGGAGGAGTACCTTTCCCCTTAGCATGCAGGTGTGCTGCGGCGAAGCAAGACACGCAACATAGCGACACCTAATTTGCAATTGTTGCTTCACTGCATTACACCACACGGTGAGAAGCGCACTCAACAAAGCTAACTAACCCACCAGAACAGACCACGAACACGAGACTTGTTGTGAAACTTCTAAGCACTTTCAGTGCTTGGTGCGAAATCAAATCGGATAGTATGTTATTTGAGACGATTATCGAAAGTCCTGAAAACCCGCACGAGCCTACACTAATGATTCGCCCCGGCACCGAGGCCTGCAGCTGTTATATTTTCAGTATTATTTAATTGAACTTAAGTTCTGGTGCAATGTTGGTGCAAATCAAATGTAGCAAGTGTAGCAGCATAAGCACTTAGGCACAGTTTGGCACAATTGGCGCAGCAATCACATCACTGGGTGATAAGAGGGAGGCGGCTGATTGGTCCGGCAGGGTGAACATAGTATAGCTGGTGCACACTTTTGAAAAGGGTCTATTGAAGGGTAGCTGACAAGCTGTTGTTGGCTGCAATAGAAATAGCAGAGGCGCATACTGCAATGTTCACTCGTCTCCTATGATTTTGATATAGCCTTTGTTCTTCTCATGGGCAACACTGGATCCCACCGCTGCCGGCATGTCGTGGTCGAGACAGGTTAACGACGACAACTGATTGATTGCATACAATACGTGGTTCTGTGGGTTGTTGGGCTGGTGGCATTTATTACATGGTGGGCCTTATCTGCTAGCCCTCTTTCGCATCTTTTTGCTGGTGCTTGCCACATGAGGTGCTGTGCTCGGCGGTGGGCACTGGTGTTTCCCACTACAGTTCTAAATCACTATAAAAAAACAAAACAAAAAAAACAGGGTGACAAACCTGTAACAATGTAGCAAACATATTTGTTTTAGGCTGGCTTCACACAAAAAATCTTTTTCAACATTTTGACATTGCAAGGCGAACATAATTCTGGAAGTTTCACAATCTAAACCAACAAGCACGCCCCCCAAAGGATTGAGGATCCATTTCGCCGCCTGGCCATGGTCTGACGAGCAGCTGAAATCTCGTTACATCTTGAAGTAGCAATAGCTGCAATTCCAGTCTCCTGAGTTCACGAGCAGCAACCGCTGAAATAGCAACATGCTATTTCTGGTATGATCACTATCCAAAAATACAATTAGTTCATGCTGCATAAACCCAAACTTTCGGAGTGATCACTTGCAACTATGCCTATGTCTTTTGCTGATGCACCTAGAACCATAAATTACAAAACTAGAAAAAAATAAAGCAATCAAATTTTGTTGTCAATTAACCTTCTGATCCTGCAGTGATAATAAAATTAAACTACAAGCATATACAGGTTCATTAAAAAATATGTTTAATATCTATCTTGAGTGAATTGCTATATTTTTATTGTGAATGTCCCATTCTTGCAAGCACATCTAATGCAGTCATTGAAATGTGGCAGAGACATCTTGGGACATTTGGGATATGAGTCACCTTACCACGGCCATTGCTAGCCTGGCTGCAAGCATGCCAGTTGACAGTGTCACCAAATGCTTCACCAGGAAAAATACATTTGTCTCCATTCATTTACGCCGGCGCACCCACACTGCCAAATGTTGCTCTCCTAACGGTGTAGACACCACGCATCTGAGAGAATGCATGAGGATCACACCGTCCACACTGTACAGCAGTCATGCCGCACCAAGGGAGAGGGCTGCCATGGGCACGCCGAGATACCGGGTTTGCCGAGACAGCAGAGGCAGCTGTCTCGAATAGTGCTCCAGGTGTCCACAACCATAGACGGGAACAGTCGTCTATTGTTGCCATCAACTGTCCCAATAGGCAGATGCCAGATCTCACTAAGCAATCCACGCATGCGTGATGCCGCTATAACTTTAGTTCACAGAAGGCAGTGCACGAGACAGCTCGTGTCGTCTCGTCACGTGCAAAGCTCCAGCGGGGTTCTCCCACATGCAGATTAAGTTTCTTTGATGCATTGTGGCAGCGGCGGCTTAATGAAACTGGCTGGTGAGATTGGTCTATTCAAAGGCAAAAACCCCGAGGCTGCTGCACATCCAGTCGTTCCAACCATGCAAAGCCTCTTTGTGTCCAGGCCATTGGATTCTCATGGGGTGAGATATTTTCATAGTAAAGTATCTGGTGTCTTCATGTCACACCCTGGTGGTTTTCAACACCCATGGGCTATATAATTTCTCTTCACTTTCAAAGAATTCTGTTACATCAGAAAGATGAGAGGTTGAAAACAGGGATGGAGAAGAACGTCAGAGGAAAGGAGTGGTGAAGCAAAGCGACTGACTGAATCGTCCTAGGCGAGCCAACGCAGGACACCTGTTTGTGCAGGGCGTGGGCTGGGGTGGTGTGTTGCCTAACCTGGGTGGCCTTTGAAGGAAACCTAGCCCGGGCTTGGCTCAACTGCCAAGACCCCAGTTTCATCAGACACGGGGACACCTAGCACAGCCAGGCTTGCAGGGGGTCTGAACCCATGCTGGGCTCGGGCCTCATGGTGATTAATGACACCACTCACCAAACACCCACAAGTGCACAAGTCTCCTGTGGCAACGCAACCCTGTAAGAAGGCATTCAGTACATGAAGTAGATACTGATCAAGCCAAGCGAGAGATACACTTCAGCTGAAAAAAAATGAAGGCTCAGCTCAGACATATGATAGATGCCCAAGTGCAGTTGTCTGTCAAAACCAATGTATTTTACATGCTTTAAGTGAACCAATAGTTATCGTAGATAAACTCAAAGCTACAAAGCAAAATGTACCCAAAATACTGAAAGCTGAGCTAAAGTATGCACAGCTTTCTTAACCGAAATGCCTAAGTGCTTTTATTTCACTTGTCTTTCTAATTAAGTGACATCTCTTTTTCAGCTACAAATGGAATGTGTTCATGTGAAACCCATAACTCCATGATAAATCTGGGTCATTCCTCCTCTGCAGTGTGCTGGCTTGCTCAAAATAAAATCAGGTGGCCTTATCTTGGTCTCAACAAAAAAAATTGTCAAGGCTAGTGCTGCCTTAGCAAAGCTTTTTCTTGAGGCTTCGTTAGATAGACGGACTGAGTTACTTTCGAACAAACCAGCCAATAAATAGATTATGAACAAACAGAATCAAGATTACACATTCCACTGAAACGAGTAGCCAAGTGAAATCACCAATTAGCTGAATGCTCAGGCGGTTGTAACCTGCCAACTCAGTAGCCTTCAACAAAAACTCTTTTCACTGCATCAGTTGGCAAAGTAGATGTGAAACACGTGCACAACAAAGACAGGCATTGTATGATGGTTCCCACATGAATCGTAGCTGGCGTCCTATGACACTGTGACATGGCACGTCCCGATGTCGCATTGTGGGGAGCTGGCCGACGAAAGCAGAAATTGCAACCTCATATTTTGGTAATTTCACTGCAGTGTCAGGTGTATGCAGTTTGAATGTTTTTGTGTTCTGCGAAGCTACTGCAAGCACCATGAGTGACAAGGAAGGTGTTGTGATATCACCATCTCAACTACAAACAAACAAAGCATTGCAACAACGACAATGATGCCGAGAAGCGGTGCTAAAATGCTGAAAGGTAGTGCATGCTTTGGTTTTGCTGCATTATTGGTTTTGTTTTAAAGTTCAGAAGGTGAAGAGGAATTGCAACAGTCAGGGTCCTCTGGGGTAACAACCGCTACGAAGTCACATAAGCACTGTGGAAGGTGTTAGCTGTGCCACGGCTCACGTTTCATAATGACGCACTGTGCCTGTTGTCAGGCGCCCGTCACTATATACCTCAAGCAGTGCGAGAAAGATGTGCGTAGGTAAACAGTAACAGCCAGTCAAGCAGCACCAAAACAGGACCTGGAAGGGTACATGGGCTCATCCAGCTTTGACACCAGAGAAGCCTGAGCCAAGCTGAGCTTTGAGTGGAACATCAGCAGAATCCACGAAGGAGGACCAGACAAGCCTTCCTTCATGTACGTCACAAAAAGGTGCCTACCACACACTTAAGTATATGGGAGGTTGAATTTGGGACGCAGTCTTCCCTCAAAATAAGCTTTAGTCACTTTCCATGATCCCGAGTGTTGCTTGGGGTCTCGTGAAATGACAGCCCCGGCAAGTTCTTGACCACAGGTACCACGACAAATGCCAAAAACAGCACCAAGAATACAAGAACGTACGAGAGGCTTATTTTCATTCACATTTTCTGCCTTGTATAGGAAGGCGACGCACCCTTGTAGTGATAGCTGGCAACTGGCAATTGAGCAGGCATTATCAGTATACAGGAGGCTATGCTCCATGACGCCTATCCTGGGGCCCTATGTTGCGCTTTTCGGACTCCCACGGCGACTAGGGAGAGGGAAGTGACGTCAAACACGCAGCAAACGCAGATTGGGTGTTGATTGGTGAGAGTTGCTGATGACGAATTTCCGCAGAAGAAAACAAAGAAAAAGTGAGCTTTGTTTTCTTCTGCGGAAATTCGTCATCAGCGACTTTCACCAATCAACAATTAATCTGTGCTTGCTGCGTTGTTGACGTCACTTCCTTGTTCCTAGCCGCCGTGGGAGTTCACAAAGTGCGACATAGGGCCCCAGGCAGGTCAGTCATGAAGAGCTTGGCACAAACCATCTTCTGGAACCCCGGTGTTGACAAAGACATTTAAGACCACGTAAGAAGGTGCGAAACATGTGCCCAGTCCTGTTAAATGCCCCTGGTGCAGGTTAGGGTCAGCTGATTGGATACCAAGCAACGATGAACATGGCTTATATTATGCCGTACAGCTGGAGAGTTACGTGATACTGATCGACACAAAGCAGATAGAAGCATCGGCCGAGACCACAGTGGAAGCCCAGTGCGACATCTTTGATTGATTTGGACAGCCAAGGACACTTGTGTTTGACGACAACAAACCCAGATTAATAGTACTGTTTTCAAACAGTTTTTACAACACTCATGTACATCACCCCACCACCCCTTTGTATCACCCGCAGTTCATCAGGTTATCCGAGCATGCAATATGTGGAGACAAGGGGGAATTTATGAGGTTCAACCTCACAGTCTTGGAACCAGGCTTGCAAGCACTTCCCCGCTGTTGTTGAAGTTCCACTGCTGCAGAACCTCAGCAAAAGATAGGAAGTATTCTTCTTAACTGTTATTTGGCTACCACATCAGATCCCCGATTGATTTTTGTCTATATGCATTTGGACTCGTCCCCGCACATGGGAGGCAACCATCCTTTTGGTGTGGGACAGACTGTGTGGGCGCGCAGTTTAGGCCTATGGTGGATTCCTGAAATTGTCTGCTCACTTGATGGTATACGAATGACAACAGTAGGCACCTCAAGAGGACAGCACCAACACCAGGCAGATCAGCTCTGGACACAGCTTCCCCGCAAGTGGGCCAGCCTACCTGTAGTAGTTTTTTGTTGGAGAGGCAACAATGTTGGAGGTTCGGTGGTTCAATCATCAGGCTGCTCCTTGGCAGCAGGAGACATCCAAAAAGCGCTGGTAGAGCGGCCAGGTGATGGGGTACCCTGATGGGAGACGAGCAGTGGCGGGGTTCACAGTCAGCGCGAACCCTGCCAACGACAAAGCAGAGGTGATTGACTTCTAGGTTTAGATTTCATTAATTATAGAGCAGAACATCAGAACTGAAGAACAAGAATGGCAAAGAGGTGCAAGCTCGGACTCGAAATTGCACTCGTAATAGTGCAAATAGTGTCTGTGACGATGTAAGAAACTAGTAAAAGCCAGTTATTAGATTCTCCTTTCCTTAATTTTTTTTTTTAAACAAAACCCCAAGAAAGACATTAAGGGGGTACAGAATCAAAACTTGGAATATTTCCAGAACACTCGAAATAAGTGAAATATGATCCACGATATCCGTAAATGATAATGGCACGCTTGTATTTTTAGCAGATGGCTATATTTTTTGTTCCAACCGACAGATTCTGGCGAGCGCTTCAAAAACAGCCATCGAGTCGGCACGCAAATCTCGGGATATTTACCCGTAACGTCACACTCGCAACGTCACGGGCACATACGAGGCCAAGGGTATAGTAATTACGATCGCCGTCACTAGGTGGCGCCAGCTTTATCGTCAGCGCGTTACAATTCTCAGAAGTCGGAATGCCCAAGGTACGGTGTACTAGACCTGATACGTGCGCCAAGCGTCGCTCGCTCCCGCACGCCTCCATCGGACACGCCACACCGTGGTGTAGCTCCTGATGGACCCGTGACGTGAGACATTCCAACAAAGCTCAGACCTCAACTACCGGGTGGTATTAGGACATTTTTTTATTTGTTTTAAAATTGCTTTTCTTGCATTTATAGACGAAAGACTGCTGTTTGTGAGCTTTTGTCATGAAGCAGACCATGTCTACTCAAAGATGTCGCTAAAATGTTGCTTCCGTACCTCATTAAAGCAGAACGAAAAACTACTGCTTTCCCATTCTTAATATTTTTTTTAACAGTAGCTATAGGAAGACTACAATAATAAAAATACCAGAACACAACACTTATCTTCTAATACACACAAGTGATCAATGAGAAATGATATTGGAAAAACTTCATATCCGAGGAAAGTTTGTCATAATTGAGATAGTCGCAATCAGAGAAAAATGTTGACTTAATGGCGGCTGTTGTGGTCACAGGCATTTATGATAAAAACGTTTTCTTAGAAGAAAAATCGAAAGAGAAACAATTAATTTCACAGCGCTGCGATTCACCGAAAGCGCCCGTCTATAACGGAGGAGATGCTAGCTCTTCCGCGTACGGGCAGCCATCGATAAAGCTTCGTGTCGCATGCTGGTGCACGCTCGTTCTTCAGCATATGGTTTAGAGTGAAGAGGCCAATGAAGACAGCGGCCGTATTGTAAAAACCAACTTCTTGGAGGCCGGAGCTGGGTGGCCATCCTGCGCGCTGACTATATTCCATTCATCCCTAAGCTGAAACTGTGGTGAAAGCTACGTCTTCAATGGACCAGTTATACATCCCTCTTTCGCCACGTGATCACGCTCCCGCTCATATCCATAGACCGAGGACTGGGTCAGGTGATGAAGGGGAGGCGGCTGATTAGTTCGGCGGGCAAGCAGTTCCCACTGCAGTCTCAGCTCAGAGCCGTGTTTAGAGAGTGTTTGGTCAGTGCTAGGCGCAGGCAGAGCCTGGGCATGCACCAGAAGCAGAAAGTGGGCTTGTCATTCTCTCTTGACCAACCAGAAGCCTAAAAGAATCCCTAGTGGTAGTATCGAGAAACTGTTTGAACCATAGGTATATGTTGGTGTATGGTTTTAATAAGCACGTAATTGTGAAATGTAGTGACCCTTCATGGTTTAAAATAGGGTGCACAGGATGTTACAGTCATGATCATGCAGAAAGATGTAAGAAACAAATGTGCCGCTCAACTCTGTTTTGCTCGGGGAGAGTGTGACCGCTCAGACATTAGATTGCCGGCCTTCGGCGCACGGATTATGTCGATCATTCCGCCAGTCGCACTCTTTCACCATAATTTTGGATGACCGTGATTGAAACATCACATGCACCACATTTTCAGTCACCGAGAGTTACTCCGACGCACTTATGAATTTTGTTTCTCGCAACCACCGCCAGGGTATTATTTCCGGCTTCTGATTGGCCACATTCGAATTTGTGGAGACGCCCTGGAAGACGCCCAGTCTGCTTTCGGTTAATGGCACTTCCTCATTTGTCTCCTATACTTCCCAACGAATGGACAAACTTTCTACATATATGGGTCTGTCTCAGCTTAAGGGTGAACGGAGTATAGGGCAGCGTGTCTCAATGCAATGAAATTTCGTAAAGTCCAAAACCGGGTACAGCAGAGCGACCAGCCAAGGGGAAAAGATCAGAAAGTTTGAAAGGCCTCGTCTAGCAAGGCAGACTGGTAAACGGAACAATCACGGGCGTTGGAACACTGTGAAGAACATCAGGGGCTTATTTACTGTCCTAAAAGAACTGAAGGAACACAAGTGTTGGAACACTGCAAAGAACCTCAAAAGCTTATATATTGCCCTTAAAAAAAAAAAATAACTGAAGGAGCACGAGCGCAAGAACGTTGTGAAAAACCGCGGGGGCTCTTTTTGTGCCCAGAAAAGAGTTAAACAGTCGAAAAAACGGGACGGGCCGACAGGCTCGGCCAACGCACCAAAATATAGCGGTAGCTGACGCGCCGAAATATAGTGGTAGCTGACGCACCAAAATGTAGTGATCCTTTGGTGGAGAGGCGACGATGATGGAGGTTCGACGATCCGGCTGTTACTTGGCAGCAGGAGACATCCAGGAAGGGCCGGTAGAGCGGCAGCGCTATGGGGTGTCCTGATGGGTGACGAGGCAGAGGCGATTGACCTTTAGATTTAGGTTTAATAAATCATAGAGCAGAACATTAAACCAGAAGAACGCAAACGGTGAAAGAGGCGCAAGTTCGGGCTCGCGCTGGCGCTTGTAAAAGCACAAATAGCGCTCGTGACGACACAACAATCTAGTAAAAGCCAATTACTACGCTGCCACTGAATCTCAACCTGCTACTGAATTGGAAAGTTCGCGCACTACGTACTATCGGGGAAAAATGAAATGCGAACAGAGGAGCGCGTGGCTCGCGGTACAGGCTGCGCCGCCTGGAAATGAGCCTAGGAGCGAGGGTGCGTGGCCTACTTCAATGTGTTCACGCCCCTCCCTCCGCGCTCCCCAACCTTCAGCAGTGCGCCTCTTAGTGCTCTGAAAGCTATCATCGCTATCTTTGCTGGCTCAGCGCGTGCGGTGCAAAGAAGCTCGCCGCACTCGCCGAGCAGGCAAAGATAGCGGTGACAGCTTTCAGCGCACTGAGAGGTGCACTGCCGAAGCTGGGGGAGCGCCAATCGAGGGGTGTGAACACATCGAAGTAGGCCACGCACCCTCGCCCCTAGACTCACTTCCAGGCGGCGCAGCCTGTACCGCGAGCCACGCGCTCCGCTGTTCGCATTTCATTTTTCCCCGATAGTACGTAGAGCCAGGAGATACAACCACGACGGGTGCAGCTCAGACATTCAACCAGTCCGAGATTGATGAAAACAGTACGGGCGACACAGTCACATACCTCTGAGCATGTTTACCCTGCCGATCCTCGGTCCCAGTGTTCAATGGTTCAACACGATCAGATATACAACTAATAATTTTTTAAAAATATTCTTTGCAATAAAATAGGTCAGAAAGATATCCTCACCTCAGTTCAGCAAACACCCACGCCGCTTGTTGTTGTTATGGTGCCACAGCTACACGCTACAACCCACCACGGTCCACGGCTGTCGAGACCAGTGTTGCTGCGCGCGCTGACAAAATGTTTATTCCACCAATTTACGCGAATTGCACAACATATGTTATCTTGGCGGATCTTAAAAGATCACGAAAGCTATAGAAGCATATCATTTATAGTCTTCCAGTAGTTATCCAAGTTACTAATATCATTTACGACTGCCTGTACGTGAATATCAGATTCAAAAGTGACTACACCCCTGTCGTCACCTGCAGAAAGGCGGTCATTCCACAGCGGTTTGGGGTCGTAACTCGCCTTTTGGGGTAGTCAAAGCCTCCAAAGCGCCATTTGACCACCCAGGGTAGTCATTTTTTCTTAGAGTGTAACTGCGCTCGGCCCGGCTGCACGGGGCAACCAAAACGGCTCCGATGGCTTCATTACCGCTCAACGCAAGCGCTGGCCTCAGCCTTCTGTGGGAACTGGCGCAAACTGTAAGCTGTCCGCCGCTCCTAGGCCTCCTAGCGTCGAGCACCCTTTGTTTCACGTCTGCATCCGTCGACTACATGTGACGAAGTCGCTAACATTTTGAACAGTGCACTTCGTTCACAGTTCTGTGTTTGCACCGAGTTAACCACGAAGCACGAGAGCTACTCTTTTTGATGTGTCAGTAGGTGAAAATGATTTCGATAAAACTCTAAATGCTGAGTTGTGGCCCGCGGGCTCGTTGTTCAGACAATTTATTGGCATTCTAAAACCGAGCAGTGACACCCCAGGCCATGATAGTATGCCTCCGCAGTCAAATGGAGCATCCTCCCCTTTAGGCTCCTAAATTTGAATGCTCGTAGTCTGCTAAACAAAGCAATGGCGCTAGAGGCCGTTTTTCTGACATACGAACCAGAAGTGGTCGTCGTCACAGAAACTTGGCTTAATGAGCAAGTGACGAATGATGAGATATTTCCTGCTGATTACAAAATTTTTCGGAAAGATCGTTGTTCGAGAGGCGGGGGTGTGGCTATCGCTGTTGAAAGATAGCATATCATGCTCTATTGTGAGCTGTACTTTCGACGCTGAAATGATTTGGGCAAAACTTATTTTTTCAACGAAGTCAATCCTTGTAGGTGCTTTTTATCGTCCGCCTCATGCCGACGTATCACACTTGCTGGCATTACAGGAATTTGTATCTGCATCTTACCATCGTTACACTCATGTTATACTAGAGGGTGACTTTAATTTACCACATATTGATTGGGATCATATGCAAGCACTGCGAGAGTGTCAGCAGTCTCATTTATTGGATGACGTTGCTTTTTCATGCAATATGACTCAAGTCGTTCGTAGTTCGACACGTGTTACTAATGCCAGTGAAAGCCTTCTTGACATGGCTTTTGTTTCCTCTAAGATTGCACGGCAAGGTGCCCAGTGCAAAATAGTCGAGGGTATCTCTGATCACACTTTAGTAGTATGCGCTCTAACGTTGGCTTGTCAGTTATCAACTACTATCGACATTAAGGGGTACCGAGACTTTAACCCTTTACTGCACCTTGTTGCATATTTGCAACGTAGCGATAAACGACGATAAAAACATCTACAAAATGCATTCAGTGCTAGTTCCGCATGTTGTTACATTTCCGCGACATACATCCGTGAGGCGAGCCATCCAGTGCTGCCATCTGTACTCAGGCGGCGAAACTGCTCTCTAAAAAGCGTGACGGCCACCACGTGGGCGCTCAACAAGTGACACAGGTAAGCCTTGGCTACTGCATACCACTTTCTATAGTGTGTAATGCAAAACAAAAAATTGCCACTCAACTCCATGTCCTGCTGATTATGTAAATACTAAAAAACTTAAGATTATCGACGAAGTTTGTCTTTGGAAGCAAGAAATAGCCATGTTGCACAGATGCAACGATGTGCACGACGGTGTTTTTTCTTCGTAGAGCAGACACGATGGACCCCAAACAGTTTTACAGCCGTGGGATTCCTTCCGACAGTGAGGACGGCGAGCTCTCCAGCAGTGACGATGACTCCGATTGTAAGTTGATGTTTTTTCTGGAAATCCAACTTTTTTTGACGTAGAGAAAAAAATTACAAGCAGTGTAGGCTTTATTGACAGAGATTTTCAGAAGAGACCATCCTTCGTCAGGTCTCACTATACAACAATTGCAAAGTTGTAGGTTTGTTTTCACGCTTTTAAAGAGCACACTTACAACCGCCAGGGAAGATAGTCCCCTATACAATGTAGAATTTCTCTTCAAATTATTTATTTTACCGCTCATTGTATGAGTTGTACGAAACGCTGTTATTTTCTGTACCCCAGATGTCCAACCCACTGCAAAATGTAGCGCCAGTTCAAGCGAGGCGAGTACAAGCTCTGACGAAGAGGAAGCTCCCACAAGCCAACTACCTGATCAGTCATCAACTCAATCTAAAAGAAGAATTATCTGGAAGAATGCAAGCCTGATGCGGGATCCTGAAACAGTCAAGTTCACTGGACAAAATGAGCTTCCCCAGAAAATTTCAGAGTTGGAAACACCTTTCCAATACTTGAAGTTCATCTTTCCAAGCGCTCTTATTTCGCTTATTGCAAATGAGAGCAATTTGTACTCAGTCCAGAAGGATGCCAGTAAGCCCCTCTGCACCAGTGTCGAGGAGATGGAAGTTTTTCTAGGCACCTGCATGTGGATGTCTATAATTCAGCTGAAGAACCCTAGGTGGTACTGGAGTGAAGCTACCAGAGTAAGCCAAGTAGCTGACAACCTCACGCTGACACGCTTCGGACAGTTGAAGCACAACCTTCACTTTGTGGACAACAGCTCTCTCAGCCCAAAAGATGATCCTGAGAGAGACCGGCTTGCGAAGATACGACCGCTGGTCGATGCTGTAAATGAACAGTTGTCGCTGATACCGCTTGAAGAGCACTTGTCTGTGGATGAACAGATAATACCTTTCAAAGGTGCAAGTACACTGAGACAGTACTGTCCCTAGAAACAAAAAAAAAAAATGGGGGTACAAAGTATTTGTTCTCTCAGAAGTAAGCGGCTTCTCGTACAAGCTAGAACTGTACACGGGACAGGAGAACTCATCCCCAAGACGTGCAGGAGAGCCTGACTGTGGAGCAAGCGGGAACATTGCTGTTCGATTGTGCAGGTTAATCCCAAGAGGAGTCCACCACAAAGTGTACTTCGATAACTACTTCAACTGTCCAACCCTTCAGGTGTACCTGGAAAAAGAAACCATGCACTGCATTGATACAGTCCGGATCAACCGAGTAACGGGTGTCAGCATACCATCTGACAAGGAAATGAAACAAAAAGGAAGGGGAAGCTTTGAAGAGAAGGTAGCGACCCTGGATGGCATTCAGCTGTCGTGTACAAGGTGGCAAGACAACAAAGCCGTCACCTCGCTGTCCACCTTTGTTGGAGCAGAGCCTGTCCTAACTGTGCCAAGGTGGAGCCAAAAAGAAAAGGAGACGCGCGACATACCGTGTCCGTCGGTGATAGGCGCTTATAACAAGCACATGGGAGGAGTGGATCTCTTAGACTCTCTGATCTCTCTCTACCGCGCCCATCTCCAATTGAAGAAATGGTCCTTTCGTATTTTTCTTAATATTCTCGACTTGACGCTGTAAATGCCTGGCTGCTGTACAGGAGGAATGCCGAGACTACTTCTGATCAATCAACACAAAAGCTCATGCCCTTAGCAGAGTTCAAGGTGGACCTTGCCACGTCACTCTGCAAAGCAGGAAAAAATCAACTTAAGAAATGGGGAAGGCCCAGCAATGAGTCAGTGGAGCAAGGCATCCAGCTGAAGAAGACAAGAGGTACTTCAGTACCGTGTCCACCTCAAGATGTCAGGATTGATCAGGTATTATCACTGGTGAATTAATCTGTGTTACAAACCTCACTGTTCATACTTCTATGCTCAGGTTGGCCACTGGGTGCTTTGGAGTCAGAAGCGACAGCGTTGCAAGTTTCCTCGATGCAAGGGCATTTGTATAAGCTACTGCTCTAAGTGTGGCACTCACCTGTGCTCAACAAGCAAGAAGAACTGCTTTATTTTGTATCACACAAGCAAATGAGGCCACATCTCTCACTGATGTCTGTAAATACAAGTTTGGCTCTGGTTCACACATTTTTAGCATTCGGCTATAAATATTCCGTTATTTGCATCTTGTTGCAAATATGCAACATACCCACCTTTTCTTGATATAATTTTTTTCGGAACTTCGAAATTTATTTTAGTGATAGTATTGTGATCGCTGTGGTATTCTACCTCTGCTGGAATAAAATTGTGAAAAAATAAAAAGTTGTGCAGTAAAGGGTTAATAATGCGGATGATGTCGATATTTTAGACGTTCTGCAAGAAAGCTATTCGCTTTTTTACAATATGTATGATCCTGTTACAAGTACTACCGATGAATTGTGGTTAGGGTTTAGAGGTATAGTTGAGCACTGCATTCAGAAGTTGTTCCGTTGCGTATTAGAAGAGTGAAAAAGTTTAACCCATGGATTACACTTGACATTCTACATCTGAAGCGTAAAATACGGCAAGCTCGTAAATTTGGTAACGGGAATAACATTTTGTCTATACTGTTTTTGCGGAGACAGTTGAGGTCTCTGTTAAAAATGCTAAACACCGTTTTTGTTTAACGTCACCTTGCATAACTATCTGCTTAGTGATCCCCGAAAGTTTTGGAGGATTTTGAAACGAAAGAAATGTTCTTTCTCGGACATGAAACTGTGCAATATCCAAACAAATAACAAGCAGTTAATTTCAAATGCTTTCAACGAGTACTCTACGTCTATATTTACTGTGGAAACGGGAATAGTTTCAAGTTAAGGAGAGCT
The DNA here is from genome assembly GCF_016920785.2 of Ixodes scapularis. Classification (NCBI taxonomy): domain Eukaryota; kingdom Metazoa; phylum Arthropoda; class Arachnida; order Ixodida; family Ixodidae; genus Ixodes; species Ixodes scapularis. Next base: position 68,042,776 of record NW_024609835.1, on the reverse strand, counting down.
CTAGAATACCGGACATCAGCATTGCTGAAGAGGGAGTTTTTGCGGCCCTCCTTAACATTTTTTTTCTTTATTTGTTTCGCAGGTTTGCCGCGTAGGGGGCAGAGTCAAAGGCGTGATGCCTGACAAAGCCTCTGCCCCCTAAATTGACGTTATGAAGAGCCACGGTCCCGACGACATTTCGAATGTTTTTGTTTTAGATACGCAGAATGGTCGGCAAAGTTTTTGCATTTGATTTATTGCCAGTCTCAATACGGGAGACGTGCCTGATGAATGGAAAAAGGTTAGGGTGATACCAATATTTAAATCGGGTGACAGTCAATGCGTCAAAAACTACAGACCTGTTTCACTTTTGTGTACGGCCAGTAAAGTTCTTGGACACTTCGTATTCAAAGATCTTATAGTATTTTTTGAGGGCAGTACGTTTTTTCAGGACGAACAGCATGAACTCAGACGTGGTTTTTCCACTGTAACATAACTTGTTCATACGATACACGAACTTGCGGTTGTCATTGATATCGGCGGACAGACTGATGTTATCTTTTTAGATTTTGCGAAAGCGTCTGATCGCGTTTTCCATGACAAACTATTGCATAAGTTACGCTACATCGTCAGTAACGAGAACATATTACGAGGGCTTGATTCCTATCTTACTATACTCCGCGACAACTTTTCTTGGCAATGCAGTGGAAAGTGCGGCCCGCGCCCCCTCTCCCATTTTGAGTGTACGCAGGATCTCCTCCTCTCCCTGGAAGTGGGGGAGGAGGAGAGCCTGCGTACACTCGAGATGGGAGAGGGGACGCGGGCCTGTACCTTCCACTGCATTGCCAAGAAAAGTTGTCGCGGAGTATAACCGTGCGCAGTGTGTTAGTGTTGCCTCTGTTTTTTTCCCCGAGTCACCCGTTTTCTCGGGCGTGCCCCAAGGCTCGGTCCCTGGGCCGCTGTTGTTTTTAATTTTTATTAACGATTTAAAAATACTCCACCCCAATGCACAAAGCCGATTTTTTGCTGACGAGTGTGCTTTATTTGCTAAGATAAACAGCCTGTATGATCAAGAATAATTAAATTAATGTCCACCTTTGGTTCATGCATGGTGCATAAAATGGAATATGGTTCTGAACTGTAAAAAGTGCGTTCAAATGGCCGTGACGCGAAAGAAGAACCCTTTGTTTTTACATATACACTCGATGAAGTACCACTCGAGACTGTTAAACAATATCAATACCTCGGAGTTTTAATTACCTCTAATTTGTCATGGAGTGCACATATTGAGTTTATAGCTCGTAAAGCAATGTGGAAGCTCTGGTTTTTTAAACGAAATATCAACCTCTGTTCACCTGATACTAAACTGACTGCTTATAAAACCATCATAAGACCAATGCTAGAATATGCATGTATTGTATGAGACCCTCATACAAAGCTGTCAATTGATATGTTAGAGACTGTGCAAAGAAAAGCATTGCGGTTTGTGTACAACCGTTACGGTTTTATGTCATCCGTTTCAGATTTGTACCCTAGATCGGGATTGAGTGATTTAGCAACCCGGAAAATAACAGAACGGCTGAAGTTTCTTTATAATATGATACAAGGTAATTTGCAACTGCGTCTCTGTGATTACACTTCATTTAACGAAACAAGACCCACGACAGGCAAACACCAATTGACACTTGTGGAACCATTGTGTCGAACCACTTTGTTTAAAGCATCCTTTTTTCCTAGAACCACGTCTGAGTGGAATAAGCTTCCTGAAAGTGTTGTAAATTTGAGATCATTAGATACTTTTAGTGAAGCACTACTCTCGCACTTTGTTGAGTAGTGAATCTGTCTGTTTGTTTGCACTGCTTCCGCTTGTTTTTTAATATTGTTTTTGTACGTGTCGTGCCTGGGCGTTCTAGAGAATTCTGGCAGTATCACCAAATAAATAAATTTACAATGTATCGCTTGTATCGCGATACTTTGCCCGACAGGCATTTCGTTACATTTGTCGCCATTTTTAAGATAAATTTAAAGGATAAAAACATCTGTTTGGCGCAACTTGCTTCGGAATTTTTAATATAAACCTGCCCTATAAAATGATCCATCTCAGTCACCAACAATAAAAAAAACGATTGTGGTTTAAAGAAGGTTACTTGCAAGAATAAAAAAATCAGCTCCTCTCACAAAGCCCTCCACTCTTTCCAATTTAGCGGAGCGAACGCTGTAAAGGAGCTGAGTGGAGAAAAAGTACGACCCTGTTGTCTAATCTCCCTACACGGTGACTCAGAAGCTTACAATATAACAATTTGAGATGTGCTCTCACGGCGAGACAGGGTTAATATCGGCCAGATGCCTTTTGTCAAGCATGGTACGCAGCCTTTACCGCTCTGTAACTATGTGGTTTAACGGGGGTGACATGTTTTTTTAGCAGAATTAATGATAGATAAGGAATTCGAGGTAATGGGTAGTGCCTAAACTTGCACAAAGAGAGGAGCACAAGCATAACTTACCTTTCGCATTCGCCACGAACTGCACCCTCTCCACGCAGCACCGTTCGGGAACAAATGTATTTCTATGAATATATTTGTATTCTGGAATACTTTTTTGCCATTATTGCGAAAGTATCTCAGGGATATCCCGTTGCATAAAAGACAAATGTATCTCAGTATCTGTATTTTGGCCTTAAAACACATGTATCTCAGTATTTGTATTCCCGAATACTTTTTGGAGTATCTCTGCCCAGCCCTGGATCCCAAACTGGCGGCCTCAAGCCATACAGTTCCCGGTCTTGTTTTGTCCCAGCAAGTTCCCGGGCTGCTGCCAGCACAAATGCCCGGCGTAGTACTCAGCAGTACCGCAAGATACCTGGAAGACTCCAGGTTAGCGATCTAAAACCGTAACAGTTCCCGATCTTGTTTTACGGGCTAACATTTAGTTTTGTGTGCAATTCACACCTGAATAGAAATGATGTAGTTCATAATAAGGGTAATTTTTACAAATAATGTGTGTAAACAATTATTTTGCATTGTGCATGAAAGTACATTTCCGGCATAGGTATACACCTTTTTGGTAAAGCAGCTGCCACATCCATCTGTCACGCATACAGGAGTAGTAAATGAAACATACAAAATTGTTACCGTAATTGTTATTGTCAGTTGCAGTGAAGCTACAGCTATGTTGGTAATCATGGGCTTGACGCCAGAGGAAGGCACCGGATGAAAGACGCTGCATGTCACGGGCCAAGGAAATTTTCTTCACACTTTTCATGCAGCTTGTGGTGCAAGTCGACCACGCACCCGGGAAGGCGAGTCCTTCATTACAGTACCTGTAGAGACAATAGACACCACAGTAGAATGACAGGATAAATCAATAGCAGCTGCATTTGATAATCCGGGAATTCCAAACTGGATTGAGGGCCATAAGACAAGTAGCCTATGTAAAAGGGAAACTTTTTGTAGCTAGTGCTTTAATTGTCTTTCTTTTATTTTCACTCTGGAAAGTATATCACGATAAAAATGCCTCGATTGCCCAAAGGGAGACACCTGTAACAACACACTGGATGACCAAGGGGCAAAAATGGTCCAGTTATCTCACAATCAAGGTCAGCTATTTGTATGGAAACGGCCCACTTCAGTGAAAGGCTTGTGAAAATCATTTATTTTTATTCAAAGGGGCACGTCGAGAGACGGGCGAGCTTAGCGGAGTTGTCGGCATGTAGTTTAACATTGTCGTTCGTCACGATAGGTGCGCAGTCCCTGATATCCACATCCAGCATTTTTTAGGTAAATATAGTGATTCATTAGTCTTACTCAGACAATAGCAAATCATATCATTGACATATTTTCACGAATGAAAACTGATGAGGCGACGAAAACTTAAACAAACTAAGCGTTTAATGGGGCGAATTTGTGCCCAAAATAAAAAGGGAACAGAAGATAACAATCGAGCGTCGCGGGCGTCGATGGTGGCCTAACTGTAGGATCGAACGCTGGGGCGAGACTGACTCCGGCTTGCACGCGCAGCCCCTTTTGTACACGCGTGGGCTTCTGGAGCAATCGACATAGAAGGTTCGGTGTGTAGAACATTCTAACCTCGAATTAGCAAGGCGGTTCTCAAGTTTATCTGAACATCACATTGCAGCGTCAAGAAATATGTGCAGCCGCGGCTAGGAATCGAACCCTGGCCTTCTGCGTGGAAGGCAAGCGCGCCATGGGCGCACCGCCTACTTGGTCAGCTGCGCTCGCGGCAATATAGAGCTTTTAGTGAACGGCCAGGCCGAAGGGGAGGAAGAAGAAGAGCGGCTCTCGAGACAGAAGATTAGAGGTTCGAACTGGATGCATTTTGAAATAACGTATAAAATATTTATTTAGCCTGAACGCTACATATTGGTGACCCGGAACATGTAACATCGGCAACCTTCCTTACCCTGGGTTTGAGGTGAGCTGGACATACCACCGCCTTTTTTTCCAACGATGGACGTTCAAGGCGACGCGACTTCCTCGGCCTCACCCACAATAGGAGCCACCACGGCCCCGATTAAAATTCCAGAGTTTTGGTCCTCAGATTCTGAGCTCTGGTTTCTCACCGTCGAATCCGTCTTCCGGAAGCATCGAGTCACAGCGTCGCTTACGAAGTTTGACTACGTAGTCGCCGCTCTTTCGCAGTCGACGGCGGCCGTAGTCCGCGACATCTTACGGTCCCCACCACAGGACCAACTTTACGAGACTTTACGCCCGGAACTGATACGGCGTACAACAGAATCGGAACCCCGACGTCTTCAGCAACTGCTGACAGAGGAGCAGCTGGGTGACAGAAAACCCACGGAACTCCTCCGACGAATGGAGCAACTCCTCGGAGGCAAGGCGGCGACGATGGATGCGTCCATCATGCGGGAACTTCTTCTCCAGCGTCTTCCTCAGCAAGTCCGGATGGTCCTAACAACGGAAACCACAGACTCCATTCTGACGCTGGCTCGCAAAGCGGACGATATAATGGACGTCTACTCGCCTAACATTTCCTCGTTTTACCACGAAACGGCTCAGCCCAGCTCCCATCTTCCTGCTCCCGAAAACGACTACCAGCGGGAAAGCCCTGACTTGGTCGCGGCCTACACACGTATGGAAAAGAAAATTGACGACCTCAGTCGCGAGTTCCAAAACATGCAGCGCCACTCTCGAAGAGGGACGCTACGGTCGGAGGTCACTGCCGCAAGCACTCCAGACAACGTCGAGCACCAAACCACTCGCTCGCCTGGAACTGCTACTAACCAACGTCAGTGCTGGTACCATAGTCGTTATGGGAACGCCGCCCGATTTTGCAGACAGCCATGCTCTCAATCGGGAAACGGCACGGGCACTCACTGAAGGCGGCAAACATCGAGGGCCCTTCGTCATCCAGCCGTCTTTTCTACGTGACCGACCGCTTAACCAAGGTTCGGTACCTAGTAGATACCGGTGCCGAGGTTAGCGTAGTACCCCCTACGCCGGAGGATCGTAAATATCGCAAAGAAACTCCTCTGCAAGCGGTCAACGGAGCCACAATAAAAGCGTATGGAGAAAAGTCGTTGACCTTAGACATCGGGCTCCGGCGGACATTTCGCTGGATCTTTATCATCGCTGATGTGCGACAAGCCATCATCGGGGCGGATTTTTTAAGACGATTCGGGCTCACTGTCGACCTACGCCAATACCAGCTCATCGATACCGAGACGCAGCTCAGTGTCCAAGTGTTAATATCAAAGACACCGCCACTGCGTCCTTTTCTCCCACGTGTGGAGATGGACTCTCAGTGGAAGCCCATCACGGATAAGTTCCCCTCGGTGTTTGGGGCACACGCCCTTCCAAAGAAAATCCAGCACAGTATCACACATCATGTTAAGACTACAGGCCCCCCTGGTTTCGCACGTCCACGACGCCTGCCACCAGACCGACTTCAGATAGCCAAACACGAATTTGAATATATATTTGAACTAGGCTATGTACGCAAGTCTTTGAGTACCTGGTCGTCAGCGCTGCACATGGTTCCGAAGAAGACAGGAGACTGGCGGCCATGCGGTGATTATCGAGCACTCAACCAGTCTACGATACCTGACCGTTATCCCATACCCCATCTACAAGATTTCGGTGGGTTGCTCATGCATCCGAGACACATGGCATCCCATCGCATTCTTCTCTAAACGCCTCAGTACTACAGAAACGCGCTACAGCACTTTTGGTCGGGAGCTGCTGGCAATTTACCTTGCCATACGACACTTTCGGCACTTCATCGAAGGCCGTCAATTTTTTATACTTACAGACCACAAACCACTCACGTACGCCTTGTCGTCGTCCAGCGCGGCACACACACCCCAAGAGGTCCGGCAAATGCTCTACATATCTGAATTTACCACCAACATTTGCTTTGTTAAAGGCTCCAATAATGCTGCATCAGACGCTCTCTCTCGAATAGGCGTCAACCTCTGCCTCTCCGAAGGTGCTTCGTTGGACTATACCGAATTGATAGCGTGTCAAAAAGACGATGCGGAACTCCAACGCTTACGGACATCATCTAAGACACTGGTTTTTGAGGATGTCCCCAGGCATGGTTCTTCTGACACCGTGGTATGTGACGTGTCAACTGGTCAACCCCGCCCGTTCGTTCCTCTTTCGTTTCGGCGTAAAGTTTTTGAGGCCATTCACACATTGGCCCACCCTGGCATACGAGCCACCCAACGACCATTTAGCTCCCGGTTCGTGTGGCCGCGTATGAACACTGACGTGCGCGAATGGGCAAGAACATGCATTGACTGTCAACGCAGCAAGATTCAACGTCACATGGTAACCCCCTTGACCGCCTTCAATCCACCTGACGCTCGCTTTGCTCACGTTCATGTCGACCTTGTGGGCCCACTTCCTCCATCACGCGATTACCGATACCTCCTGACATGTGTCGACAGGTTTACGCGATGGCCGGAGGTCGCCCCTATGAAAGATGCGACGGCGCTGACGTTCGCTAGGACCCTTGTCGACATGTGGGTGAGTCGTTTCGGGGTGCCACAAACCATCACTACGGAACGCGGACGACAATTTGAATCTTCATTGTTTAAAAACCTCTCTCACTTACTGGGCTCACAGCATATTCACACCACCGCGTACCACCCAATGTCTAATGCAATGGTAGAACGCTTTCATCGGCAATTGAAAGCTGCCAACAAAACACAGGACAAGACTGCGTCATGGACGGAAACCCTGCCTTTGATAATGCTCGACATCCGCACAGCGTTTAAAACTAACTTGAACTGCAGTGCAGCCGAGCTGGTCTATGGAACGTCTCTCCGAATACTAGGAGAATTTTTCCAACAAGCCTTAAATCCCCCAATTGACAGCGCCGAGGACAACGCTCAGCGGTTGCGGCTTCTAATGCAGGACCTACGCCCCGTTGCTACAAGAATTCCCTCCACACGGAGTACCTTCGTCAGCCTCATCTGACAAAGTGTACACATGTATTCATTCGGCACGACGGTGTCGAAGCGCCTCTCCAAACTCCTTACGATGAAAGATCTAGCTGAGCGCTTCTTACGGCCCACTGCGCTCAGCCACTGAGCGACAATGCCACCAAGCGTGTGCATAACGCTCAGCCAGCAGTGGCCATCGAGGTGCAGGAATTGTCTGCTCCATCGGCATCTGCGCTCCGATTGGTCGTTGCTGCCTGAGCGTTGTGCGCATGCAGGTGCTAAGCGGAGCGGGCCGCAAAAATGCTCAGCTAAGGCTATCAATTAAAACTTGTTGTTGGCCTAGTTGGTTCATGATGCAGTAAGGAGGTTTTTTTTGCGAGTAGACACGGTTGCGCTTGTCCGTGTCTACTCGCTTGTACTTGTCCCCTGTGTCGCGCAAAAAAAACCTCCTTACTGCTAAAGCTATCTAATGTCTATGTCGCAGCCAGAACTGCAAAACGTGCAGTTTCTTCTTCCTTGCTTGCACAATACACCAAAATTGCACTACATACTGCTTTGGAAACTTCCAGGCATGTTTCACACTCACTCTCTGCAGACAGCTATGACTGTCGGTAAACGAGGAACAAATATTGTGAACACATAACATGCACGCCAAAACAAAACATAAATGGGACTACACGAGACTGCGTTGAATGTTGCCAATTGGGCGTGTTTTATACCGCACAGCCACTGTGTGTACGCAAATCAACTAGCTCTACACATACTGCTCAGAACCAGTGTTGCCAGATTGGGCTATATATAGCCAAATTGGGCTACATTTTTCTCTAGTTGCCGTCAAAATTTTGTGTTTGGCTATGTGGCTATTTTGGGCTATTTCTAAGAATGCGGCGAACTTTTGCCGAACCTCGAGGTCGACGCCGAACTTCGAGGTTGGGCTAGTTATTTTTCGAACTTTTAATCAGTTTCGAAAAAAAATTGTTTTTCTTTTGGCTAGTCGAGAGGAGAGAGAGGAAGGAGAAAGGCTTCAAACTTCTACAAACTTCGGGATTTTCACAACGCGCAGTGAAGCATTGCTTGCAGAGTTCATGCGGTCTCCCTACAGTGCAGTGGAGCGCGCCTTCAACCCGGACGCATATGGCTCTGCCCGGACGTAGACTGAACTCTCCAAATGCTGCTTTGGCGCCCATTGTGAGAATTTTTAGGCACCCAAGATTGTAAAAATGAGATGTCCACAGTTTTACCGCGAAACAATTGACTACCTTCCAGTCGTTGTCCACCCCAAGAAAGGACACACAATTAAAAATAGCGTGGACATGGATGGGTGACACCAATATTCTTCTCAAAGAAAAAGAGACGGGTGGGATATCGTAAGGACCGCAGATATTGGGGTTCTGGTTTGAAATACATAGCGCTCTGACTGTTCTGCCTCTGTATTTTGTTCTTTTACTGTATGATCATACCTCCCGGGCTTCACAATAAAGCTGTCTGTGTGTTTTGTACTTCTGAAAACCTACGAAGGAAGGTCCAGTTTTGTACGGATTTTCATTCTATCGAAGCTTTTCTTGACAAATTCACAAGTAACATAATGTACACAAAAGGAGGCGCATCTGAGGGTTGAAACAAAGATTATAACGTATATTGCATGAGTGTGAGAAATCATCAATATAAGGCTTAAAACCCATTGTTTTTAGTCTTGGCTATTTTGGGCTATATATTTTTTACGGATTGGATTGGATTGGGTTTTTGTGGCGCAAAAGCATCTAAGGCTATAATGCGCCAGGTACATAAACTATTGCCGAAAAGGGTTAGGGAGAAGAAAGAGCTCTAGTAGCAGATGATGGGATAAAACTATGAACATGAGGTGTGTATAAGTGTAAAAGGTATGAAACTGACTTTAGGAACTTAAAATAAAATCACAGTCGGTGTAGAAGGCCGATTGCTTTAAGGAAATTAAAAACACAAGAGTGTGGAATAAGAGGTTCGTCGCCAAGTAAAATCATAAGATGTAATGGGGTATGCTCCTTGTATAGCTGCGAAAAATGGTCAAGGCGTTCTGGGTCATACGCATTACATTCAAGTAAAATATGATGTATGGTTAGATGACTATGACAATGCTCACACTTCGGGGAATCTTCGCCACGCAGAAGATGCCCGTGCGTTAGTCGTGTATGGCCAATCCTTAGACGGCAGAGAACCACCTCGTAGAAACGTTCGCGATGTCTGGCACTCTCCCATTCCTTCAGTATGTGCTTCACCGCATGTAACTTGTTGTTTACTTCGCGGTCCCATTCATGTTGCCATTTCTGCATTATGGAACGTTTCACCTTCTTACAGTAATCTTTTGGAGGAATTTCTCTTGTATCCAGAAAGTGTGTGACGGCAGAGCGAGCGGCCTGATCTGCCTCCTCGTTACCCGGGATGCCAACGTGACTTGGCACCCAGCAAAAAATAATTTCGTACCCAGTTTTGGTGGCTGATATTATCTTATCTTGCAGCTGAGCAACCAAAGGATTTTTGACTAAATTTAGTGAAACAAGGGCTTTTAATGCACTTAGAGAGTCCGTGTAGACTACAGAGCGACGAAGCCTTTTCTTAAGTGTATACTCCACAGCAAGTAATAAACCCTGCAACTCTGCTGTTAAAATTGTAGCAGAAGGGTTAAGTTTCTTTACATGGCAAACAGATGGTCCAACCATTGCGCAGCCAACAAAAGAATCTGTTTTAGTGCCATCTGTGTAAATGCTGAAGTGATGTTGGTACTGGCTTTGTATTTCAGAAAATTCTTGCCTCAGCACTTCGTCGGGAGTATCTTTCTTTCTGTGATTTGTCAAGGTGAAATTACAGTTAATGAACGAATACTCCCAAGGAGCTGCAGAGCTTCTGTACTTTGTCACAGGGAGCTTTGGGTCAAGGTCAAAGTACTCTGCTGCCTTAGCGTGCCTCAGAGCAAAGGGAGGGACGATACTTGGCTTATTTTGAAAAGTCCTCTCAAACTTGATTTTTTCAACCGATTCAAGAGCTGGATGGAGAGGAACTGATCTTACTCGGAGTGAATACATAAACCCCAAAGCGAAACGTCTTTTCTCTAGAGAATATTCATTGGCCTCTGCATAGAGGCTAGCGATCGGAGAAGTGCGGAAAGCACCGGTGGCTAGCCGTAGCCCCTGATTATGAATGCGGTCCAACATTTTCAATGCTGAAGCTTTGGCTGAACCATACACAAAACTGCCATAATCGAGTCGGGAGCGAATTACTGCACGATAAATGCGCAGGAGACAGAGTCGATCAGAACCCCAAGATTGATGAGACAACACTTTGAGAATGCTGAGTGATTTGATGCATTTTGACTTTAATTGCTTAATGTGCGGAACAAACGTTAATTTTGAATCTAAGAGGAGACCTAGAAACTTGTGGTCACTTTTCACCTTGATAGGAAGTCCATAGATGGTTAAGGAGGGTTCTAGAAAAAATCCTCGCCGGCGAGAAAAGCATACACAGACGGTTTTTTCTGTAGAAAACCTAAAACCATTTGTATTAGCCCAGCTTGTTAAATTATTGATTGCCACTTGAACCCTCCTCTCACAGATGGAAAGATTGCATGATGACACTGAAACCTGAAGGTCATCAACGTAGATAGAATACTGAACTGAACGAGGTATTACATGGGCAATGGAGTTCATTTTTATAATAAAAAGAGTGACGCTAAGTACACCCCCCTGGGGAACTCCATTCTCTTGCAAAAAATCTCGAGAGAAGGTGGTACCCAGCTTTACACGAAATGAACGACTTTCTAGATAACTTTTAATTGCGCCGAGCATGTGCCCACGGATACCAATGTCGATTAGGTCCTGCAGTATTCCAAATCGCCAGGCAGTATCATACGCCTTCTCCAGATCAAAAAACACGGAAAGGCAGTGTTGTTTGTTCACAAACGCCTCTCTCACGGCTGTCTCGAAACGAACCAAGTGATCTACTGTGGATCGGGAAGATCGAAAGCCGCACTGGTATCTGTCTAGAATGTTGTTATTTTCAAGAAAATGCACGAGCCTTCTGTTGATCATTCTTTCAAGAGTCTTTGATAAACAACTTGTCAAAGCTATAGGCCTGTAGCTAGATGCGCATGAAGGATTCTTTCCTGGCTTCAGCAAAGGAACCACGAAGGCAACCCTCCAAGCGAACGGAAAATGGCTTTCAGACCAGATTTTATTGAAAAGGTATAGGATAAGCTCAAGAGTTGAAGGATGAAGATGTTGGAGCATAATGTAATGAACTCCATCTGGACCGGGTGCAGTCTGTTTAGGACAGTGGAGAACCATTTCAAGTTCACGCATTGTGAATGGAGCATTGTAGGGATCTTGAAAACCACTCGAAATGTTAACAGCCTTCTTTTCCATCTGTGCTTTGTGTTTAAGAAATGTAGGTGTGTAGTTTCTTGAGCTAGAAACAAATTCGAAATGTTCTCCAAGAATATCTGCTTGTTCCTCGAGGCTTTCAGGGCATATTCCATTTTTTGTCAAAAGAGGAACGGAAAAAGCATGATACGAGCCATTAATTTTATGAACTCGATCCCAAACCTCCTTTGGTGTAGCCTGACTGTTCACAGAAGATGTATACTTTTCCCAGCAATTCCTCTTTGACCGCCTGCGGACAAATCGTGCACGCGCCTTCATTTTCTTGAACGAAATAAGATTACTTGGCGTTGGATATCGCCTAAATATGCCCCATGCTTTGTTTTGTTTCTTCTTTGCCTCTTTGCAGTCCTGATTCCACCACGGCTTAGGCCGTTTGGGGAGGTGAGTGGACGTCATAGGTATTGCAAGCATAGCAGCTTCTAGTATGTGTTTTGTGACATGACCTGTTGCCTCGTCGACAGAGAGCTGATGGAGGGATGTAATAGCTAAAAGAGATGATTGCTTAAAAAGTGTCCAGTTGGCTTTGTCAAACTTCCACCGAGGTGACCGTGTTGGAAGTGTGACAGGATGATTCTGGAAATCTAAAATAATGGGAAAATGATCGCTGCCGTAGGGATTAGGGATGACTTCCCATGACAACAGTGGAAATAATGTCGGATGCACAAGTGAAAGGTCGATTGATGTGAATGTATGTGTTGCTGAGGAAAAGTGTGTAGCCTCTTTAGAGTTGAGCAAACACAATCCTGTTGAAACCAAAAAACGTTCAATAAGTGCTCCTCGTGTATCCCTTCGTGCACTTCCCCACAGAGGGTTATGAGCATTAAAATCGCCTACGAGCACAAAAGGAGGAGGTAGCTGATCGCAGAGAGCTTCGAGCTCTTTATACTCCAGGTGATAATTTGGAGATATGTATACAGAACAAATAGTTATTAAACGGTCAATCAGTATACGGACAGCAACAGCCTCTAGTGATGAGTTTAAGGGAACTTCGGTGCAAGGGACTGAGCGTTGTAAAACAACAGCAGAACCTCCAGACGAATGGCTCGAATGTTGACGATCCTTGCGAAACAGCTGGAAATGCTTCAGGATTTTCGAGTGACTTTCCTTCAGATGAGTCTCTTGCAAACAGAACGCAATAGGACTGTGCTCCTCTAGCAGGTCAGTAACATCATCATAGTTTGCAAGTAAGCCTCGACAGTTCCATTGAAGGAGAAGTGGAGGCATTAATATCAGAAGTAGATGAAAGTATACGGAACACAGTCAATTAAATCCAATCCAAAAATGTAGTTCCCACAAAAAACTACTTTGGTGGAATTACTGGCTTTTTTGTTTTTTTCTTAGATTTGGTTGTCTCCCACTCCATGTCGTCCTGGTCGGACGAAAGAGCGGAAAGCTCGGTGGCCTCGTCTTTCGCCTCCACCTCTTGAGACGAGGCTTGTTGAATAGGCCTGGGCAATGTCGAGGCACGGGGCCGAACTCCCCGGCCACGACCGCCCTCACTCAAAGGAGCAGTAGTGGAGGTGCTGGGCTGAGCGTCGCCCAACTCCATCTGTCCCTGCCCCTCAGCTGTTGAAGGAGCGGCGCGATGCCGCTCCTTGGACGAGGTCCTCTCCCGTGAGTTGGGGCGAGACTCTCGCTCCTTCTCCCTGGCGGGGGCCCTCGGAGTGGGGACAGACAGAGAGGTTCCCTGCCTGTCCCGTGGTCGGGAAGCAGCTGGCGCGCTCCCTCCAGAAACCGGAGGAGGCTGCTGCCGCTGCTGGGGGGTTGGGGACTGAAGAGCCACTGCCAGGACCTCAGGCGAGACCTGGGTGGCCTTCGATTCTGTTCGCGGTGCTGGTCCCCTTTGCACCGCCTGAGCAAAAGTTCCTTTTGCAAGAAAGGAATACTGTTGTTTTGCCTCCTGGTAGGTAATGTTCTTTTGTGCTTTAAGGGTTAGAATTTCTTTTTCTTGTTTCCATTGTGGGCATGTTCTGGCATAAGCAGCATGATTGCCTTGGCAGTTGACACATTTGAGAGTATTCTCACAAATGTCAGCAACATGGTCGTTGCTGCCACACTTTGCGCAAGTTTCACGGCCCCGACAGTTCCGCGAGCCATGCCCGAAGCGCTGACATCGGAAACATCTTTGTGGATTGGGAATGAAAGGCCGGACTTTGCAGTGCAAATAACCAGCTTTAACGGTCGTAGGAAGCATATGCAGCTCAAAAGTCAGTATCAGATGCTTGGTTGGCTGCTCCTGCCCGTCTTTGCGGATGGTGATTCGCTTGACGGCCACCACAGCCTGTTTCTGGAGTCCAGCCAGAATTTCGTCCTCACTGCAGTCAATGAGATCAGCCTCGGAGATGACACCTCGGACACTGTTCAGTGTCCGGTGTGGGCTGACCTTTATCTTGTGTTCTCCTAGACATGTCTGTTTTAGAAGTGTCCTGCTTTGAACTTCAGTTTCTACTTCTACGAGAAGATTGCCAGAAAGCTTTTTCGCCTTGAAAGCTTTGCCAATGATGGCATCAAGGCATTTAGATACAAGGAAAGGCGAGAGCTTAGCCAGTGGCTTTTCTTCATCAAGGGCTTGAAGGACAAAAAATCTTGGAAACTTTGGTGGTTCAGATGCTTTTTCAAAAGTAAGTACGGAGCAACCCCTTTTAGGGGGGCGCACCGTGTTGGGTTTAGAAGAGGAGGCAGCCATAAGAGGCGAAGTTTTTTCGGAACCTGTGGTGTGCCGCCCACCACGGAGCCCAACAAGGGAATAGATAACGCACCATAACAAAAAGGGCTTTGCTGGAGACGTTATGCTATTAGCACTGCCCAGGAACTATAACCAAGTGTGGCTTTGGACAAGGGGTCTGTCACCACCCAAGGTTAGCCCTTGCCGCCAAAGAAGTTGAAAAAGGAAAGAAGAGAAATGAGAAGAGTGAAAAGGAGGGGAAGACAAGGGTGAAAGTAGGGAGGGGATAGTAGAAGGAGTGGCGACTAGACTGAATCATCCTGGCCGGGCCTTACCAGGACTCCCGTCTATGAGAAGCGGGGGCCGAAGTGGTGTATTGCCTTGCCCGGGGGGCCCCGAAGGGTCCAAACCTACCCCGGGCTTGGCTCAACCACCAGGATGCCCTTTTCCCCAGACACGGGAAAGCCACGCACAGTCAGACGTGGGCGGGCGAACCCGCATGGCTCGGGGTCCGTGGAGGCGCCACTCTCCAAACACCTGCTTTCACAGGTGCCCCCTGCGGGGATTTTTTACGGCTTTGGCTATATTTGGGCTATACCTCCCAGTCGTTTGGCGGTTTTTTGGTGGGACCATCTGGCAACACTGCTCAGAACACTACAGCCAGGCTGAATTAGATAAGTGTAGCACTTGCCGAGCTTGAAGTACAGTCGTGATCTATATGAAGGTCAACAAGCGATCGTCGACTGCTCAGTACTGTGAGCATTATGCAGCAAGCGACTTGCTCTCCTTTTCAAATGCTTTGCGAAGTGTGAACCAAGTGTGGTAATTCGTCGGATAAGGCGAGAACGTCACCACGGACAGCACTGAGCTATTGATAATCACTTGTTCACCTTCATATGGATCAAGTCTCTACCTGGCCGAAGTAGGCAGGGTGTGTGCAGCAGAAACGGCTGTATTGAAATCCCAAGAACATAAAAGTTCAGAACAGGCTTGGTAAGGTTTCACATTGCAAATATGCCCATGCAAATTTAATTTTTTTAAGCATAAAATCCATTTCAAATTGTCCCTCAGTACAAGCTGCTATTATGCAGATGTATATATAAGGCAGCTAATCGTCAACAAACTTTTGGAACTGCCATGAGCCTGAACCTCGGCTCAGTTGGTGATGCAGGAACGAATCGGCCTAGTGGATGCTAGCTTCCGTTCGGGGAGGGCTGCACTGAGTATAAAGGTGAAAAATGTGCTGTCGATTATGTAAACCAAATAAAGGAAAAAAAGCAATCCTAGCGTAAGATATTTGCTGATAGAGATAGGCAAGATATTTGCTGCCTTAGATCTAGATAAGCTTGTAAATTTACAAGCCAAATAACAAACACTTTAAAATCTGAAATATATTTCGATGGAACTACAAACATCGAAGACTAGCTCTGCAATTATGGTGCTATCTAGTACACCAGGGACGAGTAGAATCGGATTACAGCGTCCCCCTAACGAAGATTGAAGTCAAACAAGTAAAAAGTCTGCCGTGCAATTACAACAGAAGCGGTGATAATGTGATCTCGTGGAAATCAGAGCTCGGAACGGGTGTGACAGGGTTTGGCACGACAAATATGCCAATGTCATTATTTATTTTTGCGACATTAAAATGACTCTGAAAGTGCAACCAGCTACAGGGTGTATTCACGCAAGTCTTGTAAGTGTTGAATCGTAGGTACAGCGCCCTGGTTGTGTCCATGTGCGATATATGACCAAGTACTATAGAGACCAATACTGCAAACGTCTCCGAATACCAATGGGCGCGGTGGCGAACGGCGAGAATAGCACTGTTACCACTCTCACCGTTCGTTCGTGTTTGTGCGTTGCTACTAACAAGCGCACCAAGGGGAAGGCTTCGGCTATTATTGGGAACACTAAATAAACAAATACAAAATACAAATACTACACACACAGCAATATTGAATGCAAGTGTGGCGCACTTCTATTGTAAACTCAGCATTTCGCTTACGAAGATGTGCGATTCCCCTACAGACTTTCATTCCACACAAGTGGCATCGGAACCGCTAAAGGCCATCCTAGTGCCACTAAATAAGCTACGCTTCAGAGGAACGACACTTGGCCATATGTGGCTTAAAAACGGGAACGCGACAGAACAGCACACGACAAAACAGCACGCGACAGAACAGCGCGGTCAAAACAGCACAGCGTCAAAACAGCACGGCGACAAAACAGCACGCGTCAAAATAGCACGCGACAAAACAGCACGGCGTCATAACGGCACAGCGACAGAAGAGCACGTGCCAAAACAGCACGGCGTCAAAACAGCACAATGACAAAAAAGCACGCACGTAAAAAGACTGTAATATAGGTAGTGTTTTATGAAAACAAAACAGAACGTAAAGAGAAAGGGTTGAACATTGCATGGCATTATTTAACAGCTAGTGGAGAAACAATAAAAAAAAAAAAAAGAAATGTACGCTGGCGGCGACGGGGTCGCACTCAAGTCAGTGTCCCGAGTGCTGCTGCTGTGTGATTGCTAAAAACAAATAAAGTTAGCAGTAGTTACTACTACTTAACTACGCTAATCTCTGAAGAGATTGGGTAGTTAGAGCGGATACCTTCGCGTTGATGTTGGCTGCGTTGTCTGGTCTGTTTTGCAGTATCAAGAACGAGAAAAAGTGATTGGGAAAAAGATATTCATAAGTTCAAGTTATGAATTCTTGGTTTGTGGCGCTCCGGTGAGGTTCCGTAGCACTCCTCGTTTCGTAATTACCACCTAAGCGTAAAACGTCCGCGCCCCCCCCCCCCCCCCCCCAAAAAAAAAAAAAAAAAAAAAAAAAAAGCCGGGAGATGCGCCGATTATAGATGCATTGATAGAAACGGTAAGATAAGGTGACTCTAATGTGCAGCTTATTCAAGGTGTACCATGGGCACCGATTCTGCGGGGAACATTTGCCGTGAATAAAATCTCTTCGAAACACGCGGCTGGAGCTTGCAGGCGAGAAGTTGTACGTTTTGAGTTAAATTCACAGATTATTGCCGACGAAGGCCTTGATCGAGTGATAACCGGTGAAGCAGTAACATGCCGCAGCCTCAATGCTGTGGCCTTACGCTGCAGCATGAGCTGAACACAACGTTGCCACACACGCTTTCTGTTTTTTCTTTTAACAACTAACGACAGCACATTGTCTTGCGATTGAATTATTTATTGTAGACGATATCACCATCAAACTTGCGCGTCAAAATGAGCAAAACTGCACGAAAAAATTGCGGTGGCTTAGCTCGGCTATGCCAGGATATACGTAGCGTGAGCTTATGCGCACAAAATGAGAGGCGCTATCAAGCGGCTCCGGTGCAGCATCAGACTTGGCTATTGCGCAACGGAGGCGCACAGCTGGGCACGCGGTGGCGCCAGTGCGTCTGCCGCGGCTATGACGTCACTCCTCTGGAATGCGCAGACCGGCCAGGCGGGCGCGGTGGCGGTGGCTCCGGCGCGCCAGCTGTGCACCGTGTGATGTCATTTCTCCTCGCGCATGCGCAGCACGGAGCACGGCTCATTATGCGAGCCACGCGAAACTGCTCAACCTCGGCCCCCAGTGTAGCTCACGCTACAAACTAGCAGAATAAGCACCAGCGGGGGCCTCGGTACTGCCCAGGGAACCTTCATGCGCCCATCGAGTATACTCCCCACTCCGAACTTGCTTCCAAAAGAACATATTCGAAAAATTGGACGCCGACGAGTTTGCTTTCGACGAATTGGCCTAGAATCTCAATTCCTTTACAGTGCCTTATTTGAGACGTGCATTTTTTAACCTCAAACGCTATGTTTAGGGTTCAGCGTTTTCGGGTTAAACCGAATATAACCGGTAAGAGTACGCCGAATTCATTTTTCCAAATTCGGTCTTAACTGAAAAAGTTAAGTATGCGTTTCGAGTGGTGTGTGTGTGGGAAGAGGGGGGCGGGGGGGGGGGGGGGAGGATGTGATTCACAACTAGGGTTTCGTGTTACCCGCCGGTAAAAGTTTCGTCTATTCGGATTTATCTGATGAACTCTGAATTTCGATGTGCCAATCCCCCCCCCCCCCCCCACACACACACACAGATATATTTTACAATTAATGGTTTAATCAGCGCGTAGAGTAAATGGTCCTTGGAAAATGCCACTACAAATATCTTTCAAATTTCGGTCAGGACAACAGGTCATTGTACTATCGGGTCAAGACAAAAGTCACTTTTTATGTTTCCGGTTTGGGTCATACTATTTGTGCCTGAGAGGAAGGAGAGGTTGCGTTTTTGTAACGGTGAAAGCTATGGACCATAGAAATTACATAAAGTGGGGAAGAGGACAGTTGAAACTTCTCTATTTCATCCTTTTCCACTCTGCCTCTTGCGGCCGCGCGGTAGGTTGATGGAATAGCATGGAATAATAAATGACACTTTTGTTCTAGGACAAATTAGTATTGCCAGTAGTAGCACCAATGCCAAATCCAACTGAAGAAAATATTAATTGATACGATCGCGTTTTCTTTTCCTTTTTTGTCCAGCATACGTTTACATTTGGATAATATTTGTTTATTTTTAATAAGAAACACTGCGAAACTGAGCACCAAATTCCGAAAAATTCGGAATCAAACAAAAATAAACTCCGATAAAATCGGAATTTTCGGCAAAGAATAAACAAAAAAAAAAACCTCTCCGAACTTGACGAAAACTAAACTCCGACAACACGGAACCCTACTCATTACTGACCTTATGACCACTTCCTTTCGCAGTTTTCAGCTTGTCTTCGAGATCGGTTCAACTTTCAACAAAAGCTCCAGGGGCGCAGGGGTCTTCAGGACGAAATCTGGGTTTCTCACCTGATACGGATTTGTACCGATTTTTTTTTTGTAAAAAGAAGAGAGTTTAAACGTGAAATCAAACAACGGAAATCAAGAGCGTCCGTAAATGCCGCGCATTGTTTAACACCCCAAGCTTCCGTCTACTAGAGGAGGGAATAAATACGAGTGTTTTATTGTCATTTCTGCCGTCGGCGCGAATTTATTACCTCTCGCAGTCATGAAAATAGGGGAAAGCGCACCGAGCACATTGCTTGCTAATTTCTCCATTTTGATATTTGCCTCTCCGACCGAAGTGGTACTGAAGCTTATGTTCGTCCTGTGTACAAATACGAGCACACGACGATAATGTCCGATCACGATAAGGCCCCAGTGCGTCTTACATAACAGGTCGCGTCGGCTGCCAAGGACGGGAACAAATAAGAAGACCAGTACCTGGTACTTAATATACATTTTGCACAAACGCTTTTAATAATTGCAGTTTCGTTAGTATACTGGTTTTCGTCAATAAACCTAATATAGCTGAGAAGTTTATGAGTCTACAAATATTCACAGCAATAAACCGAAAATTTTTGTTTGGAATAAAAACCGAAAAAAAAAGTGCGCGGAATTTCAAATAATACAAACCGAAAACGCAGAACTCTAGCTATATTGTCAATGTCATGTTTTGACGCTGTGCTATTTTGTCACTGTGCTGTTTTGACGTCGTGCTGTTTTGACGCCGTGCTGTTTTGGCACGTGCTCTTCTGTCGCTGTGCCGTTTTGACGCTGTGCCGTTTTGTTGCGTGCTATTTTGACGCGTGCTGTTTTGTCGCCGTGCTATTTTGACGCTGTGCTGTTTTGACGCGTGCTGTTATGACCGTGCTGTTTTGTCGCGTGCTGTTATGTCGTGTGCTGTTCTGTCATGGTGCCCTTAAACACATGGCTGTCAGTTATTTGAAGCTTTATCTTCAGCCACAGGAAGTGCTTTTCCATCCCCCACAAATGTTTAAACAGTTAACGAAAGAGCAAATCAATATTGCATGAGCTCCCTAACACCGAATATAATGCTGAGGAATACGCACTTATGAATCATGACGATTGGCAGTTGCGTCTGCTCTGCACAAGCACCAAAATAACGGCGCCCACACCGATGTCGGGGAACGGAGTACCAATACTCTAAGCGCAGCGCATTTAGTGGCTCTAGGCCAGCCCATAAACACAGTTCGTGTATACAAAATCCTTGCAGCAATAAGTTGCTATTATATTGCTCAATATATAAAGCACCTGAACAGCCTTGGCTGTCTTGGCTATATATTGAGCTATTGCTCAATATATAGAGCACTTTAACAGCCTTGCCTGTCTTCCACAAAGCCTCGACTTCAGTAGAGGAGACTGTTATCCCGTGTCGTCTGAGGATACTCACATCAGGATGTCGAAAGTGAATGCGAACTTCTACTTGACAAGGGCTGGAGTAAGTATAAAGATGCGAACAGAGTGTAGAATACACAAACAAATTTCATGAACCCACTTTAAAAGAAAAAGTGCACAAAAAGGCAAAGACAAAGGACAGGAACAGGCAGGACGCAGACTGGTGCACACTCGCAACTCGATCTATTGAACACGCAAAAGAAAAAAAGAAAAAAAGAACGAGGATAAAAAAAATCAGAACGGCTGTACTCGGAGAAAGGAGCTGCAGCAAGGTGTAAAGTTGGGCGAGTTGGTTGATGGTCATTTTGAATGGGTTAAAACAGCGCAAAAAAACGAAGGACCAGTAAGAGGGAACGCACAGACACAGCGCTGATAAAAGGAAACACACAGACGCAGCGTTGTGTCTGTGTGTGAGCTTCAGGGCCTGAGGCAAATATGTCAGGTCGATTGTTTTACACACACTGGAATTGACAACAGCCTTTTCATGTAGCAAGGTGGAGGGTTCATTCTGATTACACATGTTGAAAAATAGCACACAGAAACAAGGAATAAAGGAGAGGATTGCATACACAACATACGAGCGCAGACTCTCAACTCACATAAACTAAAAAAGAAGAAAAAAAAAAAAAGAATGCGGAAGGAGCTTTAGCAAAAGTTCGAACACGTTCAAGTGGAACGTGCTAATCCCACCCATATGCATAAGACTGTAAAATTGATTTCCTCGGCAGCTCAGGTAACAGACGAATGTGCGGCCACATTGGTCGCCCATACTACGAACAATAAAGGCCTAAAATAATCCCATTGTATGTTTTTCATAGTTATGAAATATTAGTTATATAGTTTTGCATAGTCATCTGCTAATTATTCACGTTTTTTCTCAGGGATGTCGTACACGAGCAGTGTAAACGGTGCATAGGTAGGTGGCAATCCATCTTAGATTTTAGAGAGAGATTAAACCGCCTTTATGCATTAGCCATCCATCTGTTACCATAACTGACAAGGATATTATGTTTCAAAATCTGCTTTCGCTAACGGGTGAATCAGCACGTTCCACTTGGGCCTGTGATCGAGCTCCTTCCGCATTTTTTATTTCGTCCTTCTCTGATTTATACGAGTTGCGAGTCTGTGCTTGCATGTGATCTACGCGTTACACTCCTTGTCTTTTTGACTTTTTGTGAACTATTGTTTAAGGTGTTCAATTGGTACCAGCTCACCACTTTACTACACCATGCAACAACTAAAAACAACTACAACCTACACCATTCGCTAAAGGCAGCACCAAGCAAAAAGACAGGGTTGGGTGAGGTATGTCTAACACTATATACTTACACTGAACAAAATATACCTTTCATAAACTAGCGAGACACCACATTAATTCAGGAAATGCTTGCAAATTTATCCAGAATCTTGTAAATAATACTTCATAACCTCTAAAAACACCAGTAGGAAGAGAATAAGTGGTACACCACTTGAAGCAACCTTAGTGTTTCTGGAGGTGGGAAATTCGTTACACGTGCATTGGATCATACGAAACACGTGTACAGCAAATAATATTTAAGAGCTCGACATTTATGTAATAGAGCCAGCTGAACTTAGGAAAATAGAATATAGAGAGAAAAAGAGACAGAAATATCGCTGGTCTAGAATATAGAGAGAAAAAGAGACAGACATACCGCTGGTGTAGAATATAGAGAGAAAGAGAGACAGACACCAGTGGTATGTACGCCTCGTTTTCTCTCCATATTCAATCTTCCTCAGTTCAGCGGGTCGTAATATAGTATTATGCACCAACAAGGTCAACTACAGCCCGTTACTCGACATTTCGCGAGGAATTACTTAAACTGCCGGCGTCAAATATTATTTAGCAGGCACAAGTTTTTGCGATTGAGAGTGGTAGGCTGTGCATTAATCACCATGGGGCGAATTCATCGCGGCATGAGTTTTTGGAAATTCTTTTCTGATTACGAATCGCGAAAATAAAGTCGTTTGCAGACGACTGGGCGGCGGAAGCTACGGGCTTGCTCGCTCAATCAATCGCTGCCTTTTGCCTGGCCCAGCTCCCAGCACGCAAGTACGCGCACAGAATCCACCCGTAATGTGAAACCTAGTGGCTGCGGCGATGGAGGGGCACCACGCTCTTCCAGACATTATAGTTTACCAATAAACATTACGGTGGATGGAGGCAATCAAACATCCCGCCCTCCCCTTTCTGCCTTTGCACCCCCTCCCCCCCTTCCCCGCGGCCCATCTCCCAAAGAGTTCCGCCGCCACTGACGGGCCTTGAGCGAGTACGCAGCCTAAATGCTCATTTGTGAACGATAACTAGCGCGACGATGGAGTGCTCTATCGGAGAAAACGGAAGAAAAACAGCCTCGCATAACATCATTCGCGCACAATTAATAATACTTATAAAAGCAAGCGATCTCCAGACAATAACCAGCCTTTGAACGCAGGAAAGAAGAATCTAGCCCTAACGAACAAAAATAACAAAGAAACGAACGCACATCGGAACGACCGTGCCATGATTTTAGTTGTTGAGCAGATTTAACGTAGTTCCACGTCTCACAGTGGCTTTCGTTTTTTTCGGACACATTTGAAACTAAGGCAAACTCCACGCATTATGACTAATGAGGAAATTGAGCTCAAGACACAGATCTGCAAACGCACACGGCAAAATCAAGCAAAACATGGCAACAATAGGCTGTGGATTTGATCGGACTGCATTCAGTGGCTATTATAAATATGTGCGACTTTACGTAAGCTATGTTCGTTTATCTTCAACACGCTTGCAATAAACCGATTAGCAAACCACATGATAAAAGTCATTGGAGACACAGCATTAATAAACTATTGAAAATGTGAAAATTGCTGCAATATTATAGATACGTCCTGAACACGTAGCAAAATATTAAATACGAAACTAACCGTACACTGGTTCCAAATGAATTGAGCCGACATGTAAGCTCCTAAAAAGGGCGCGAAAATCGGAGGGGCGACTCTGGCGTAGCCATTCTACTTCCGGCTTCCTAGCACTATGGTAGAAGAATCATGAGCTCCTCAAGAGCGTTGATAACGGCTTTCGCTGGTCGCGGTTATCTGCTTCTTCGGCAAACTCTAATTATCGTACCGTTCTGCCTCCCCTGCCATCAGGAAGCAATATTGTGAACAACTCTGTGCTACTGTACGGTGACGTGAGTGCTTGCCCATATAAGAGAGGTGATTTCAGTGCCGAGATGGAACGTCTAGGTGTGATTGGGCACATCGAGGCGCTCGGCGCCCACCAAATGAATCATCTCTGGATGGTGACCCTCAAAACAGAGGAAGCCAAGCTGCACCTTGTCACCGCCACAAAACTGGAGGTAAAGGGCAAGCATTGCATCGTCGTGAACCCGGAAAACGCGGACGTCCGCGTGAAATTGCATCGGATCCCCTTTTATGAATCAGACGAAACCATTAGGAGGGCTCTAGAACCCTTTGGGAAGTTTCAGTACCTGACGGGTGAAAAATGGAAGGTAAAAGGATTCACCGACGTTCAGTCGACGACCAGACCAGTGTGGTTAAGCCTAATGGAGGGCGTCACTCTAGAACGCCTTCCGCACCAGTTGAGGATTGCTGGTGGCAACGTTCTGGTCGTGATTCCTGGACGTGATTCATTATGCCTACGCTGCAAAGGTACAAGACACATTCGACAAAAGTGTCGTGTACCGCGATGCGACGAATGCCATCGCTTTGGACATGAGCGAGACAGCGGAGTCCGTACCTACGCTACAGTGACGCAGGAAGTGGTGGCAGATGGAGATGGTGTCCTCGCAATCAACGAGGAAGAGGCAGAGGAGGCCGCACGGGACGTCGAAACTGAGGTTCCGCCACCGCCGGTGCGAGAGAGGCCCCGGCCCGGTCGATGTACTGAAAGAAGTGCACCTTCCAGAGTAGAAGCGCGAAGAGGACGCCATAAAACAAGACCCTTCGCAAGCGTCGAGCAGCATGCAGTCTTGTTGTATCGAGCGACGCCATGATGTTTATAATAGAAGACGTAGAGGCCATCCAAGCCTCGGAATCAAAAGGCACGAGCCAGGCCAGCCTTAGCGACGACAACTCCGACCTTAGCGACGCAAGTGAAACCACTATGCGGCCAGGAGAAGCATTAGCACGCTCCGTGTTCAAGTGTCACAAGAACATCACACGGAGGGAGCGCTTTAACCCGAAGCCCCGCATCTCGACGGAAGAGCGACGCCGGCCAGCCCCTCTGTAGGTCACTTCTTCTGCGTTTTTCTCTTTGCTCCCTGCTGATCTCTCGACAGTGCTCTCGTAGCATTACTTCGCCCGCACACCCTATTCCACAAAACGCGACTCCTCAAGTTTGCAACCATCAATTGTGTCAGTCTTCTGGCGAGAAGAAGTAAGCAATGGCTGCTGGACACTATTCTGCACGAGCGGGTTGATGTCGCCTTTTTGCAAGAGACCAAGATTGCCACAGACGGTCAAGTGGAGCATATGACGCTTTTTTGATCGGCACTTTGTCATCTTCCTGTTGACAAAGCGGAGGAACGGCGATAATGATTCGTTCTAAGAGCGGCATCGCGATCTGCCCCGAGTGGGAGGGAGACAGGAACGGGCGGGTCTGCGGTTTAGGAATGCTGAGTTGTAGACAGCTTCAGAAGCATGTATCTGTGTATGCACCTAATGATGCGACTGAGCGAAGGGACTTTTTAAAAAAATCTTCTCCAGTATCTCGACACACCTTGTTGAATGATTATCGCTAGCGATTTTAATGGTGTGCTGGCCGAGAGGGATTGCTCGAAGCGGCTGAAAGCTGACATCAGCCAAGCGGAACTGCGAAAAGTGCTGCGCGACTTCGACCTGGTGGACGCTAAGGACAACGAGGAAAAAGCCGGCTGAACGTACACACATTGGCAAGAAAATTGCCATGCTTGAGTAGATCATGTTTACCTCTCGGGAGAATTTTCAGCAACGACGCTTGTGTTAGTAGCCCTACCCTTTGCGTTCTCGGACCACGCTCTGGTCACGGTAATGCTGGATAGACCCGTGCCGCGAACCCTGAAGTCGTCATGGTCGGGGGCTGGAACCTAAATGAAAGCCTCACCGAGGAAGAAGAACTGTGCACGCAGATAAAGGAAGTCCTCGAGGGCAAAACGGAAGGTGCGCCCATGAACGCGGTAACCTGGGAGGAGCTGAAAGAGGACGCCAAGCTCAAAGCGTTCCGGCACAGTCAGAAAAAAGTGACGCGCGAAAGGGCGGATAAGCGCCGCTTGACGGAGACCCTGGAAATCCTCATTGCAGACGAAAAACTGTTCTGTGGGACTCTTCACTCAAGATATACGCATCTGCAAGGGCAGAATTCTAGAGCTCCTCGAGAAGGAGTATTGCGGTGCCATGGTCAGAAGCAGAACGCTGTTCCTCGAGAGAAATAAAAAGCCGAACAAAACATTCAAGACGAAGGAACGCCAGCACGCTTCCCGCAACAAGATCGAGAAGCCACAAGTAGGCGATGTCGAGGTTACCCGGTAAGAAGAAATCGAAGACGCGTCTCTGCGGGCCTACACCGACCTGTTCACGGAAGTGGAGGACGACGGCGTTCTTCAAACGACTGGAGTGGCGCTGCCCAAGATATCCACAAAGGTCCGAGAACAAATGAACCGGAAAATAACGGCATGAGAGGTCGAGGAGGCCATCAAGGAATTACCTCCACGCGAGTCGCCAGCAGTGGACGGATTCGGTAGCCAGTTCTACAAGACGTTCTGAGCCCAGATGTGTACTATCCTGCGAGACGTGCACGCCGACGTACTGAAGCGAGAACTGCTGCCGCCATTCATGCGACAGGCGGTAACGGTGCTCATCCAGAAGAAAAACTCGAATGAAACCCCTAAGGTCGACCATTTCTGGCCCATCAGTCTGCTAACAAGCGACTATAAAATCCTAGCCAAGAATCTGGCAAAGCGGCTAGAATTGGGTCTACGGGACGTTGTCGGAGATAACCAGGCCTACGGCATCAAGGGACGGACCATCAGCACCAACTTGCACGTGATGCGAATTGTGTGTGAGGCAGCGCAGGTAGATCTCAGCAAAGCCTTCGACCGGGCTCGTCATTCGTTCTTCTTCCGGCTCATGGATCGGGGCGTGGCTGGTATGGTATGTGCAGCTGTGCTACCGTGACATCACGACGCGGCTCCTGGTCAACGGCCACAGGACGGCTCCCATCGCAGTTACCCGATCCGTGCGACAGCGCTGTCCAATGTCACCTATTATGTTCGCATTGTACCTGGAACCGTTATGCAGGGCTATTATCGGCGACGCGAGCATTCATGGGCTGTCGCTGGCGTCGGGTACGCTTGAAGTGCTGGCCTCCGCGGACGACGTCATGGCGTTGTGCTCGTCAAAGACGCAAGTGCAAGCTGTAACCCAACACATCGCAGACTTTCGCAGTTTCTCAGGTGCGGCGATGAACACAGACAATCTGTCGGCACCTGGCTTGCAGACTGGGACTGGAAACCGGAGCAGTTCCCCGGTGTCACCTGGACGACGAGCATGTCGAACTATCTAGGGCTCAGCTTGAACGCAGAGCAACTGAGCGGCCGATGCGGTTGTTTGGACATTAACCGCCTCAGAAGCAAGGTGCTTCGCTGGCATGCCAGGGAACTCTCTTTGTTCAATCGCGCATTTATTTGCAACTCTGAGGCCAGATTCACGAAGAGCTTCTTAGTTTACGACAACTTCGCTAAGAAGTTCGAAAGTTAAGAATATCGTACAAGAGGAGAAATCGGTATTCAGGAACGCGTACTTAAGTGAGAGAGGGAAAGCGACGTTCTCGTACAGAAAAACTAGAACTTACCGGTGCTGTTGCTATGACGACGGTTTCTTCGGCAGCACGAACAACCAATCGGAGAGCTCAGAAAGGTTCGAAGCAGTTCGGCGGAGCACGCAGATTTTTAACAACAATAAACACTCGGCGCCTTTCCGCCACCGCTTGTCTGGGGTTCGTGTCCATGCAGTGATATGTCGACGCTAACACGATTTAAACGCGCCCTAATGCCGAGGCCGGGGTGCGTAACCGCCGCCGTTGACTGCTACGAGCTCGATTGCTACGAAGTCAACACCTGTCATCATTGGTAAAAGACGGCCCGTGTCAGTGGTTTGTAAAGCGACGTAGATGGAAACAAATTGCCGCGGTGTTTTTCGCGGCCTCAGGGATGCAGGAGCTAGCCGACGCTAAAAACGATACGTTTGAACTACGAGAGTGTCAGCAAGAGCCACGTAGATACCTGTTCACACTTGAAGCGGACGCGCGCGCCTGATCGAAGTACTGGATTCGTGCTCTTGGATCGCCAATCGGTAAGCGCTTCGGGACCGATAATTTACAGTCGCAACTTGATACTGACGTGACACTCGGCAAAGAAAGGTTGGACGGGCATTGCGCAGCTCCCACGAACTGTTATAGCTCGACAGTGACGTGCAGTCGTGTCAGAATAAAAATGGCATACTAATAACAATGTGTGCATACCGTGTCGCGAAGGTGATCTATAGGGCGTTTATTTGAGCTCTATATCACAGATAACAAGGAGATAGAATTCATGAGAGTCCCTTTTCGACGACAGCGTTCGTCTCCGGTGCCTCGGAAAACAAGGAGATGACAAAGGGAAAAGAATGACCTCTTAATCTAAAATTGAGGTTTGTAATCAAACTACCGGGTGAAACAAGGAGACGGTAGGCTCTTTAAATCGACCGGAAAATTAAGTTTCTTAACCTATCGCGCTACGACTTTGTGCAGCGTTGCCCACAGATGGTGCATTTTTTTTTGTAAAATTTGCAAAGAGCGAACTTACCTGAGGAAAAAGTAAAGAAAGAAAAAGGCTTAGCTCCTATGGAAACGCAGCGACGCCACCGGTCTGCAATCAACACAGCGCCGTTTTGCACGGGAGACAAGAGATGGCGCAACGAACGCCGCCAACGAACGAGCATACGGGCGCCGAGAGCCGGCCGAGGTATTCCTCAAAGGCTCTTTAGCAGACGATCTTTTCTACTCAAAAGCGGCGAGCGTTCCGCAGGCGGCGACAGTTGCAGAAACAAAAAAGACAGGCGCGGTAACAACAAGGAACTGCAGTTCCTTGTCTGCTAATTACGCCGGCTCTCGGCGTCGTCTGCTCGTTCGTTGGCGGCAGTTGGCGTCGCGACCGCTTGCGCCATCTCTTGTCTACCGTGCAAAACGGCGCCGTGTTGATTGCAGACCGGTGGCGTCGCTGCGTTTCCGTAGGAGCTAAGCCTTTTTCTTTCTTTACTTTTTCCTCAGGTAAGTCCGCTCTTCGCAAATTTTACGAAAAAAATGCACCATGTGTGGGCAACGCTGCACAAAGTCGTAGCGCGATAGGTTAAGAAACCGAATTTTCCGGTCGATTTAAAGAGCCTACCGTCTCCTTGTTTCACCCGGTATAATACGGGAAGGATCCACGAGGGTCGCGCGAGCATATTCCATTCAGCACGCGAGCCGGTCGTGGGCAGACGGTCTTGGCCAAGGACTGTCGGAGCAACGCTGCACCGAATCGGAGTGCCTGCTAGGCCTACATTCTGCCGAGCTCGCTTGGTCGGGGTTGTAGCGTTAGGCCGCTGCTCGGGCCTACGACGCCAAAGAAAGACAGAGTCCCGCTCCCCAGGCCAAACCAGAACCCCCCCCCCCCCCTTTTATTCGTCTTCCTTACACATATATACAGCCGGGAGCTTGGCAACAGGCTGCGATATTTCTAGAACATTGCTTCATCTTTAGTCAACCTGGCGTAGCCTTGGCCGTGGCCTTGGACTCCGACTCAGTGGCACCTCCGGCCGCCGGCTAACGCGAAACCCCGTGAGGTCTCGAAACGGCCGCGCCCGCTCGGTAACTCGAGCCGGTCGCATTTGCTGGTATCACCACATTTCCCTTTCTTTTTTTTTCTTTTTCTTTTGAACATTTGATACACAAGGAAAACACAAGATAATGTCATGCCCTCGCGTAACTCAACAAAAGTACAAAAGAAAGTGACAGGACATTTGACAATCGCTAAGTACTATCGGAAACAATATGAGCGTGAACGCGCCTCCGCGTGTCGCCGCTACCTGAGGCGCCTCCCTGCGGCGCTGTTGTGAAGTTTTGCGCATGCGTCTAGAAATCCAGTCGCTGTTCTCGCTTTGCCTGTTAACCTCGTCTGTCGTCTGCTATGCGCGCGCTGGCGGCCGCTCGCGCTGTCGTCTGCTATGCGACTCGAGTATTTCCGTCACAACTCAGACAAACGACTTAACATGATTCACGAGTTTCCTGTGCGATAACGCAATGCCCATATTTGATACGTGATAAGTAGCTGGCTTCTTTCATTGGGTCGAGATACAGCGACAACAGACAAATGGAATAAAGGCAAAATATCTGCACAGCTTAGCGTTCAACTACGGTGAGCCCGGAAAACATTCAGAGTATAGTGAAAAAGGGCTAGAGGTCCTGACGACGAACGGATCAACATAGTTGAGCTGTCCCTCCGAGGCTACTCTCCAAGGGCTATATCCAGCATGGCTGGAAGACCGCTGAAAACGGTGAGCCAGATAACACAAGCATATAGGGACGAGCTGTCCAGGGCAAACACAACTCTCGTAGAAAGCGCGTGTGTCCGCCGGAGCACGCAATGTTGTGCGGCAGACGACAACACGAGCGGACGCCAGCGCGAACACGAGTCACATAGGAGACGACAGCGTGAGCGGCCGCCAGCGCACACAGGAGTCGCATAGCATACGACAGCACGAGCGGACGCCAGCGCGGACTCGAGTCGCATAGGAGACGACAGCGTGAGCGGCCGCCAGCGCGCACAGGAGTCGCATAGCAGACGACAGCACGAGCGGCCCCCAGCGCGCGCATAGCAGACGACAGACGAGGGTTGACAGTCAAAGCGAGAACAGCGACAGGATTTCTACACGCATGCGCAAAACTTCACAACTGCGCCGCAGGCTGGCGCCTCAGGTAGCGCGACACGCGGAGGCGCGTTCACGCTGATATTGTTTCCGATAGTACAACCAAATACCGTTGAGAATAATACAGGAAACTCCGGGCTAAAATGGGAGACGGAAGTAGAAAGCGATCCTGGCGGTGTGGAGTGGACAACTCGCCACTTTCCCCGGAAATGAATCAAGTGAGTCTGACTCACTAAAGAAATTGATAGTCTATGAAATATTCCCGTTTTTTGACGGAGCGTAGGCAGCATAAGATCGTGATATTGGACCTCTTGGTATTTTGATGTCAAAATGCAGTGTGTTGTATAGAGTCAGTATTTGTATCGCGATTTTTTTTACAATCTAGATAATTATTAACCTTTTCTGAGCTTGTTGATTTATTTGTTTTATTCCTACCGAAACATGTCTTATTGGATGCCCTTGGCTCCAAGTGACCATAATTGGCAATAGGCATCAATTTTTTATGAGACCGACTTGAAATGACTCCAAGTGACTAGAAGGGATTATTATTGATAATCATGTGATTTTTTTGTGTGCTTACTCGTATGAACAGCTTCAAGTAGCTTTTGTTGGCTATTAGCATCTTCTTTGACCAGATTGACCTGAAATGGCTGCCAATAGCTATTGATGAGATAATTGAGAATTACCCATTTCGGCGTTGTTGAATGCACATGGTTTCAACTGGCTATTATTGGCTATCAATCTCCACTTTTATATATATTTGATAGATATGGCTACAAATATAAATGAGTAATGAAAACTGAGCTATTTCTGTTCATAAACTGGAATGACTTCAGGTGGCTATTGTTGGCGATTAGAATATATTTCTGACCAGATTGGCTCAATGGCTACTAATGGCTGTTAGTCAGTATAATAGCAAGTATCTGCTGTCTGAGTGTTTATGAATGAGAATGGCTTCAAGTGGCTATTATTGGCTATAAGCACCTATTTTCGAATAGATTGGCTGCAAATGGCTACAAACCGCTATTAGTAGATAACTATTGCTTGAGCTATTTTTTTATTTACGAAATGGAATGGCTTGTAATGGATAATCTTGGCTATTTGAAATTATTTTTGACCAGATTGAATTGAAATGGCTGCTGATGGATATTGATGAGATCATTAAACAATTATGCGCTATTTCAGTATTTAAAAATGAGTATGGCTTCAAGCGGCTATTATTGGCTTATGCATCAAATTTTAGATAAATTTGATTGAAATGGCTATAAATGGCTATTAGTGACTAATGTTGATATTTATGGGTGTTTTAGTGTTTACTAACTGGAATGACTTTAAGGGGCTATTGTTGGCTATTAGCATATATTTCTGACCAGATTGGCTTCAAATGGCTGGCAATGGCTATTTGTAAGTATAATTGACAATTATGGGCTATTCCAGTGTTTATGGATGAAAATGGCCACAAGTGGCTATTACTGGCTATAAACAATTATTTCTATTGCAATGGCTTAATTTGGCTACAAATGGCTATTAATGACTACTGTTGATAGTTATGAGTGATTTTTGTGTTCACCAACTGGACTGGCTTTAAGTGGCTATAGTTGGCTTTTATCATCTATTTCTGGCCAGATTGGCTTCAAATGGCTGGCAATGGCTATTAGTGAGTATAATGTGCTATTTCAGTATTTTTGGATGAAACTGGCTACAAGTGGCTATTACTGGCTATATGCATTTAAATTGGCTTAAAATTGCTACAAATGGCTAGTAGTGACTAGTGTTGATATTTATCAGCAGGTTTTATGTTTACTAACTGGAATGGCTTTTAGTGGCTATTGTTGGCTATTAGCATCTATTTCTGGCCAGATTCGCCTCAAATGGCTTGCAATGGCTATTAGTGAGTATAATTGACAATCATGTGCTATTTCAGTGGTTTTGGATAAAACTGGCTACAAGTGGCTATTACTGGCTATAAGCGTTTAGATTGGCTTAAAATTGCTACAAATGGCTAGTAGCGACTAGTGTTCATATTTATAAGCAGGTTCTATGTTTACTAACTGTAATGATTTTTAGTGGCTATTGATGGCTATTAGCATCCATTTCTGGCCAGATTTGCCTCAGATGGCTTGCAATGGCTATTAGTGAGTATAATTGACAATTATGTGCTATTTCAGTGGTTTTGGATAAAACTGGCCACAAGTGGCTATTACTGGCTATAAGCATTTAGATTGGCTTAAAATTGCTACAAATGGCTTGTAGTGACTAGTGTTGATATTTATAAGCAGGTTTAATGTTTACTAACTGGAATGGCTTTTATTGGCTATTGTTGACTATTAGCATCTATTTCTGGCCAGATTTGCCTCAAATGGCTTGCAATGGCTATTAGTAAGTATAATTGACAATTCTGTGGTATTTCACTCTTTATGGACGAAACTGACTTCAAGTGGCTATTATTGACTATAAGCATTTATTCTTTATCGAATTGGCTTGAAATAGCTACAAATGGCTATTAGTGGCTAGTCTTGATAGTTTTGAGCAATTTTAGTTTTTACTAACTGGACTTGCTTTTAGTAGCTGTTGTTGTCTATTATCATTCATTTTAACCAGATTGGCTTCAATGGGCTTGCAATGGCTATAGCAAGTAATTGTGGTATAAAGTATAATTGTGGATATTCATGAATAGCCATTCATAGCCATTCAATGGATATTCATAAATAGCCATGCATAGCCATTCAATAGATATTCACGAGTAGCCATTCATAGCCATTTGAAGCCATTCTGAAAAAAATAGATGGTAATAGCCAAAACTAGCCACATGAAGCCATTTCAGTTTGTAGACAAAGAAATAGCTGCTAATTATGAATACTCGTCACTTTAAGCCGTTTGTAGCCAATTCAAGCCACCGAGGTCGGGAACAGAGGATTATAGCCAATAATAGCCGATCCAAGCAACCAAGTCAAGAATAGATGCATATAGCCAATAATATCCAGTTGAAGTCATTCAAATCTATACGCACTCCAACTGCATAAATTGTAAATAATAGTTGCTGATAGCCATGTATAGCCATTTCAAGCCAATCTAGTAAAAATAGATACTAACAGCCAATAATAGCCATTTGAAGTCATTTTCCATCATACTCACTGAAATAGCGAGAATTGTCAACTACATTCATGAATAGCCATTTGTAGCCATTTGAAGCCAGTCTGGTAAAAAATAGATGGTAATAGCCAAAACTAGCCGCATGAAGCCATTTTGAGTTCGTAGACAAAGAAATAGCTGCTAATTATAAATACAAGTCACTTTAAGCCATTTGTAGCCAATTCAAGCCGCCCAGGTTAGGAACAGATGACTATAGCCAATAATAGCCAATCCAAGCCAACCAAGTCAAGAATAGATGCCTATAGCCAATAATATCCAGTTGAAGTCATTCGAATCTATATATACTCCAATTGCATAAATTGTAAATAATAGTTGCTGATAACCATGTATAGCCATAGCCATCTTAAGTCAATCTAACAGAAAAGCATGCTAATAGCCAATAACAGCCATTTGAAGTCATTTTCAGTCATAATCTGTGAAATAACATAGAATTGTCAACTATATCCAGGAATAGCCATTCATAGCCATTTGAAGCCAGTCTGATTAAAAATAGATGGTAATAGCCAAAACTAGCCGCATGAAGCCATTTTGAGCTCGTAGACAAAGAAATAGCTGCTAATTATAAATCCTAGTCACTTTAAGCCATTTGTAGCCGATTCAAGCCGCCCAGGTTAGGAACAGATGACTATAGCCAATAATAGCCAATCCAAGCCAACCAAGTCAAGCATAGATGCCTATAGCCAATAATATCCAGTTGAAGTCATTCGAATCTATATATACTCCAATTGCATAAATTGTAACTAATAGTTGCTGATAACCATGTATAGCCATCTTAAGCCAATCTAACAAAAAAGCATGCTAATAGCCAATAACAGCCATTTGAAGTCATTTTCAGTCATAATCTCTGAAATAGCATAGAATTGTCAACTATATCCACGAATAGCCATTCATAGCCATTTGAAGCCAGTCTGGTAAAAAATATATGGTAATAGCCAAAACTAGCCACATGAAGCCATTTCAGCTTGTAGACAAAGAAATAGCCGCTAATTATAAATACTAGTCACTTTTAGTCATTTATAGCCAATTCAAGCCACCCAAGTCAGGAACAGATGATTATAGCCAATAATAGCCAATGCAAGCCAACCAGGTCAAGAATAGATGCTTATAGCCAATACTATCCAGTTGAAGTCATTCAAATCTATACACACTCCAAGTGCATAAATTGCCAATAATAGTCACTGATAGACATGTATAGCCATTTCAAGCCGATTTGGCCAAGAACTGCCCATAGCCAATAATAGGAGACACTTGAATCCATTCATAGTCAAAACATCATGAATACTATGTCACTAAATGTCACTAATGTTCATTCTGAAGCAATTTAAGGTGATATTGTTAAGATGATATGCAATTGGGGCTAACAATAGTCACTTGAAGCCATTTTCTTTCATAACTATAGAATTGCAGAATATAGCGACCAATAAGCACTAATAGCCATTTTTTGGCAATTCGAGCCAACCAGGTCAATAACAGATTCCTATAGCCAATAATAGCCATTGGAAGCCAACTCAGCCTGCATAAAATCAAATAAGTCGAAATAGTGACTGATCATCACTGATAGTCACTAGAAGTCATTTACACTCCAAATCCGCCATATAATTTATAAACATGATAATATAGCCAATAATAGCCGTATGAAGCCAAATCAGTCTGCACACAATCGGGCAAGTCGAAATAGTGATTAATAGCCATTGAAAGTCTCTAGAATTCATTTAGACCCCGAATCTGCCATATAATTTATAAACATGATCACATAGCCAATAATAGCCATATGAAGCCAGCTCAGTCTGCACGCAATCAAATAACTCAAAATAGTGGCTAAAAGACATTAAAAGTAACTAGAAGTCATTTGAACTACATATCTATCATGTCAAATTTTGATCAAAAAGCCAAAATTAACCATTGAAAGCCAACTCAGTCCGCGCGCATTCAAATAACTCAAAATAGTTACAAATAGTCATTGATTGTCATTAAAAGTCATTTGGAACCGAAATCCGCTATATAGTTCGGAAATAAAATCAAATACCAAATAATAGTCATTCAAATCCCCCCAATCTGAGACATAACATTACAAATGTCACGAAATGGTGACTAATGGTCATTAAAGTCTATCACAAATGGAACTACCTAATAAACAGCCGTTTAAATAGCTCAGAAATATAATCCAATAGTAATTGCAGTCATTAGAGGCTAACCAGGCCCCCAAACGACAGGTAAAGAGCCAGTCACTGGAGCTAGTAACAGCCTAGCCTTTAGACTGGTCCATAAACTGTCAATTTACAAGAAAGTCGCTAATTGCCAGTAGGTCATTTGTACCAGGTGTAATACATAGGTCTATATAATCTAAATACCTAGTGCTAATATGAAGCGCACCTCATTATCAGAAATACCGTGTATCAGCTCTTGCTCAATTGAAATCGGCCACACCGATTTTCCATATATTCACAATTCCTGATAGTGTGAAGAGAAGAAACGGTGTAGTGAATGACTGTTTTCCTTTTAATTTCGAGCTCATAGTTTACCATCCCACACCGAGAGATGGCAGCACTTCTGTGTCTCCCGACAACCCCATGTATTTTGGCTCGAGTTTCCAGTATTGGTAGTCAATGGTATTTGGTACAACTTTGAAAGGTCAACAAGCAACCCCTTAGCGGTGCGGTTTTCGCACCTCGCGTCCCGAGCGTGTCACATGAAAGGGAGGTGAACCACGGGGCAACGAGCTATGTGACTTGATACCCTCATCGGAATTGCCACCCTGCTCTTCTTGCAACCCAGAGAAACTAGAGCTCGTGGTAGGCGAGTCAACGCCGCCGGGAATATCCCAACTGCCCTCGTTTGGTTTGAGGTACACGAGAAATCTCCGGTTTCGTTTTAATTCCGATCCCGAGGGCATTCTAAGAACGTACGACCTTGGCCGATTTGCAGGTCGTAGGACTATGGCTGCTTCTTTGCAGTCTTTCACCCACACTTGGTCACCTGACCGCAGTGGAGGTAGCCCCCTAGCCGCGTGACGGCGATTGAAATTTTGTTTTTGCTTTGCTCTAGCGGCATGGTCTTTTTGGCGAACACGGTTCTGGTTCACAATCTTAGGCTCCAGCTTGCTGAGATGCAGCGGAATCGTAGTCCGGAGCCGTCGGCCCATAAGCAGTTTGGCCGTACTTTTCCCTAGGGGTCCCGGGGTGTCCCAGTAATCTAACAAGACGAGGTAGGGGTCACTAGACTTTTTGATAAGGCTCTTTAAGGCTCTTTATGGTTTGAACCATCCTCTCTACCTCCCCGTTAGCCTGCGCGTACCTCGGGCTCGACGTGACGTGCTGGAATCCATACTCTCGCGCAAAACACTGGAATTCTGAGGAGACAAATTGCGTTCCATTGTGCGAGAAAACTACATCGGGTATTCGTGCCGTGCAAAAATACTTTTCAAGTGGGTTATTACAATGCCACTGGTGATTCTGGTGAGGCGGGCTAGCTTTGGGTATTAGGACAGATAGTCGACAACTACCAAGTAGTCAGCACCGTCGATTTGGCACAAATCGACACCAACCTTCTGCCAAGGCAGTTTTGGCATTTCGGTCTGAATCATAGGTTCCGCGTTCTGTTCACGGGATTGCGCGCACACCCGGCAGTTGTTTACCAAAGCGGAAAGGTCCGAGCCCAAACCCGGCCACCACACATACTCACGTGCCCTCGATCGACATTTTACAATTCCTTGATGGCTGTCATGCGGTGACGCAGCACCTCGGCCCTTTGACACTGAGGAATGATGAGCCGTGTGTCCTTCGTCAGTACTCCATTACAAATAGTGATTGTCGCTCTTGCTTGCCAGTACGGTTGTAAGAAAACCGACAGCGACTGATAGCTGGGCCACCCTTTCCGGCTGAAGCGAACTAGAGTTTGACAGATTTTATCTGCCGCCTGGCATTGCTTTACTTTTTCGATATGGCTAACTTCGGCCACGCTAGCAATGCAGCCCTCCATGAACTTTGTGAGATCCGATACAGACATTCCACTCGAATCTGTTCGCCTCTCTCGGAGGGGCGCTCTCGATAGAGCATCGGCAGTGACAAGGTTCTTTCCAGGCACGTAGACGACGCTAAAACTGAAGCGCATGAGCCTCTTTCGAAACCGCTGAACTCGCGGAGCAAGCAAGTCAAGTGGAGCTTTCTCCAGCAAGGTCACCGACGGCTTGTGATCCGTTTCAAACTGCACTTCGATCCCTTTGAGGTATCCCTCAAACCTCTCCGCCACCTAAGTCAAGGCAAGAGCCTCCTTCTCAATCTGAGCGTAACGCGACTCAACCGGTGTTAAAGACCTTGAGGCGAACGCCACTGGACGGCGTTCATTCTTTTCTTGCTCTTGGAGCAATACTGCGCCTAGACCAAATGCAGAGGCGTCTGCGTAGAGTATTGTGGGATACCGCGGGTCGTATTTAGCCCTGCCGCGGTTTGAATATATAATTTCTTTTATGCTAGCAAGTGCATCTTCCTGGGCTGGACCCCAGGTCCACTCGCGACCCTTTTGCAGTAGTAGCCGCGAGGGAGCACTCGTTTCCGACAGATGGGGGAGAAATAGTGCGAGGTGATTAGCCATGCCAAGAAACCTACGCACATCAGCTACTGTTCGGGGCATTTCTAAGTTTTTGATAGCAGTTACCTTGTCCGGATCGGGTTTTATTCCATCCCTGCTGACGAGGCAACCCAAAAACGAAATTTCGGTGACCCCGATACAACGTTTGGATTTGTTCAAAGTTACGCCCGCCTGTGCAAGTGTTTCAAGCGTCTGCTGGAGGCGCTTGTCATGCTCAGTCTTTGTGGCACCATAAACCGAGATATCATCCATGAGGTTAACAACGCCCGGCCCATACAAAAATGGTCTATGGTCGGCTATAGAAAATACTTTGTATGGCCGCGGCTATAGCAAATTGGCCCAATTAGCTATAGCCGTTTGTATGGCTGTCTGTAGATTTCCCTATGGTCTACCCTATAGTTGTCTATAGCTTTTTCAATGGAAATTTCGCTATCGAACTCGGTATGGCTCAGTCTATGGGTCTCTTTAGAAAGGATGGTATAGCCGCCTATGGCTTTTCTTTTGGTTTTTTAGCCGCCTACAGCATTTTGTATGGTCTGCTATAAAGATCTCTATGGCTTACTCTATGGATATTTTTAGACACCGTGCTATAGCTGCCTATGGTTTTTCCTACGGTTTCTTTAGCCGTCTATTGCCCTTTGTATGGTCCGCTATAGCTCATTCTATAGCTCGTCTTATGGTTCTCAATACCCATTGTGCTACAGCTTTCTATAGCATTTAATATGGTCCCTTTAGCCGCCTATAGCATATTGTACGATTTGCTATAGAGATCTCTATGGCTTACTCTATGGATCTTTTTAGACACCGTGCTATAGCTGCCTATGGCTTTTCCTACGGTTTCTTTAGCCGTCTATTGCCCTTTGTATGGTCTGCTATAGCTCATTCTATAGCTTGTCTTTTGGTTCTTTATACCCATCGTGCTACAGCTTCCTATAGCATTTCATATGGTCCCTTTAGCCGCCTATAGCATATTGTATGGTTTGCTATAGAGATCTCTATGGCTTACTCTATGGATCTTTTTAGACACCGTGCTATAGCTGCCTATAACTTTTCCTATGGTTTCTTTAGCCGCCTATTGCTCTTTGTATGGTCTGCTATAGCTCATTCTAAAGTTCGTCTTATGCTTCTCTATACCCACCGTGCTACAGCTGCCTATAGAATTTTCTATGGTTCCTTTAGCCACCTATAGCATCTTGATCTCTATGCCTTGCTCTATGGATCTTTTTAGACACCGTGCAATAGCTGCCTATGGCTTTTTCTATGATTTCTTTAGCTGCCTATTGCTCTCTGTATGGTTTGCCGCATGCCGAATTTCAGCTATAATTACTTCACACGTATGTGTGAATACTAATGCGGACAACTAATGGACAATACTATATACAGTTAATACTGACCTTACAAGCCAGGAAACCCATGTAGGTTTGTGGCGCCCAGAACACCACCAGGGAGTAATGAACAAAGTTTATTTTCGCAACAAAAAATATGATGGACAGTTTGTGCCTCGTATATAATTACAAAAACTACAAAACACAAGCACAGTGTATCAAGGATTCACAAACAGTGCATTCTACAAAAAAATGACAAGCATATTATGGCATGCGTGAAAATCTTATCAAACGATTGGAATTACAACTGCAATTGGATTGAAAGCCTATTTTGCATTCTCAAGCAAGTTCCATGCAAGGCGCACACACATATAACATATGCAGCATCAGCAACAAATACTAAAAAACAACTGGCCATGCAGCATCAAAGCTCTTTGATCCAATGCAATTTGTATGCAAATAAAAAGTTCAGCAGAACAATTTTGAGATACGCGATGACCACAATGAGAAAAAAACAGAGAAGTAAATGCCTAAACGAGACTGCCACTAGTATAGATCTACTTAGTTTGCGACATAGTCATTAAATAACGCTAACACAGCCTGCACTGCACCATGAAACATATATACCTTGCTCCTGCTGATTTAAGTAACAATAATGACCAAAATAATAAGAACTGAAAGCCAACCGACGGACTAATACAGGTTTGACGTTCATTTAACATGCAAGTTTTAACATGGCCACTACCATAAAAAGCACACATGAAATGGCTGACAAAAGACTGCTACAAGCAGACTGATGCCCAGTGTACCTGCGCACACAAAACTTGAAAGTATAAAACAGAGAGGACGAGGACGGGAACAGGACACCTGTTCCCGTCCTCGTCCTCTCTGTTTTATACTTTCAAGTTTTGTATCTATTAACCAACACGCTCGTTTTCAACTGTACCTGCGATCCACGCATCACAAATGATTCCACCAAGGCTTGGCATGCAATACGCACTGCCTAAGTAAGTACATCTCACAGGGTGTCTACCAAATGACTTCTTTCAAAGCCCATGATTTTTCCAGGTTTTCTTTGACTATTTCGATCAAATTCCCTGGCTGTTCCTTCCTTCGAAAGATGACATTTTGGGCAATGCTATTCAGCAGAGCCGTGGTGACACCTGATCGCCGGGCTTCGTTCCGCACCGCCGTGCCACTTTTACTGGTCCATTTTCTTGATTTAGCCAACCTTTTAACAGTTTCCCTGATAATTCCCTGACCTTTCGAGGTGATGCAAAATTACCTGAGAATTTCTGGCTTGCCAGGTTCATAGACACCCGGATCTAAATCTCCTTCACGCTTCACATATGTGTCAAGCAGAAACAACGTCCAAAAGAAAAGTAAGTTGCATTCAAATAGAATATTAACAAAGATCAAAATGGGAACTTACAGATTCCACAAGTTCATAATAAGAAAAAACAGACATGTCCATCTAAAAAAGCTGTCACTACAATAGACCAGTAGAGGAGGAGAGTGCAATCTACTTGCTGCGAATAATCCCAACAATTGGCTAGTATGCAGTCTGCACGGTCCAATAAAATCCCAATAAAATTAATTTTACCTTGCAGATATCTTATGAAATGCAACATAAAGTCTGAAACACATCACCAGAATGAAGTTCTACCCACTGAACTCTTCAAGTTGTACAGACGCGAGAATAAAAGCGAACTTTATCTAATTTCCTATTTATGAAACGGACATGCCAGCACAATCGAATCCTGCAAAACATTTTTAAAAACCGTGCACGACATTCTGAAGTGCAAAAAATAAAAACCACAAACAATCTGTTATCCCGTGGAACACGGAAGAGCTTTGTTCCTGGCTTCTTGCGCGTTCTTTCATTGTTTACGCACCAGACTACGCAACAGTAGCTGCCGTAGCCAAACATCCTGGCGGCATCAACTTGGGAACGAAAATAGCACAAGTCAATTTGAGATTACGCGAATTTAGTGTCTTCATTTCATAGCAATTTGGAAACCAAAATTATTGAAGCGACAATAGAGGGTGGTGATAAAGAAAAGCCTTCACGGTATTGCCACATCCCATTTTTTTGTATTTTTCTCGTGAGCGCGCTTTGCTTAGGATGGCCTCGCCCTAAGCAAAGCGCGCATGAAGGCTACCTGTGCCCTGCTTCATACCTGGCGCCAGGTACAACGCTTTCAAGGCTGGCAAAGCTGCTGGCGCGAAAGCCACG
Source organism: Ixodes scapularis (assembly GCF_016920785.2). Classification (NCBI taxonomy): domain Eukaryota; kingdom Metazoa; phylum Arthropoda; class Arachnida; order Ixodida; family Ixodidae; genus Ixodes; species Ixodes scapularis. The sequence continues at coordinate 68,000,807 of NW_024609835.1, read as the reverse complement.
CGCTCGCGCCAGCGACATTGAATGCGATGCACATGAGGCATGAAATTAAGTATGCCTCGAGTGCCTTGACTGGCGCTCTCGCTGCACGAGCGCACGCGCGCACGTGCAACTGTCGAGGGCTTCATTCAGAGCAATTAGCTCGCGCTTTAGCCCATGCGTCCAACTAAACTTTGTTTTATTTTGTGTTGTACCGCAGCAAAGGCTACAAGCGCGAGCTCCTTGCTCTATGGCATGTCTCAGCGGCACAAGCTCTCGTGCACCAAGGGCAGCTGCCAACGCTATGAGCTCGTACCTCTAGCCTTCGCTGCGGTACAACATAAGGTGAAACGGCGTATGGGGAGTATTCACTGGACGCCATATCTGTGGGTGCTCCTCAGAGCGCATGCTCAGAGCGAGCTCCCATTAATAGGCTGCTAAGACCGGCAATCTTGATGGTGCGGAATGCACGCGGCGATAGAACTGTGGAAGCTCGCCATCAGCACGCGCTCAGCACTCGCGCACACAGCTATGGCCGCCAGCTCACGTTAGTATGGACTATTGTTAGCCGCGCGTGCTAAAAGCGCGAGATAGTTGCTTCGAATGAAGCCTCGAATGAAGCGCTCGTGCAGCGAGTGCTCCAGTCAAGGCTAGCCGCTCGCGCTAGCGCAGCATTTGCGGTTAGTCCACGCTAAAATGAGACGAAACTAGTATATAGCCAAAAGCAAGCAAAACACGGTGTCAGTTAAACGACTCACCTTTCTAACAACACAAGAATGGCGAGAAGTGTGCACGAGCCACTCAGGCGCAGCCCAACAGCCCTAACTACCTTTCGCTCGACGTGACCGGAAAGCCACCGTCCACCGAGTCGACCACGGAGTCGACGGCCTCAAAGCCATCTACTGAGCCCCAGCCAAAGCCGCACCCAAAGCCGCAGCTTTTCGAATCGTTTTTAAAAGAATTTGGAGCTGCTATTAATTTTCAAATGTTAGGTTATAGAGTAGCGTTATTTATCACGGGTGAAAACATGATAAATGTCTAAATTAATTGTGTGACAGCAGTGCCACTGAACGGTCGTCGTAGTCCCTAGGTCCTGGGCCGCGAATCGGCTTGAGTGGCCACTCTTTTCGTTTGCTGCGTTACTCTATGACCATGTTGCCAATGGTGTCCAACACAATTGAGACATGCCAGGAGAATGAACGTTTGCTCGCTCGTACTTTGGTCGGCACTTATCGCAATAACTGCAACGTCATTGGGCTTCTTGTCCGCCAGTCTACATGACGCGATACAAACAGGTTTAGAGCACCCCGCCTGGTTTCTACATTCACCTTCGGATATCAGGTCCACATCTTGCTAAGGGCCCTGACTCTGCGAATCACACTCATATCGTCAGAATCATGTTTTTTTTGTGCGCTTTGTCTGCATTTTAGCAGCGCCTTCAAGCTATCTCCTCTACGATGCATTATCAAAATTTCTTTGTTATCAATCTTAGAGATTCAAACAAAATGCAAAAAAAAAAAAAAAAAGAGCGATTCTGACGATATGAGTTTGTGATTCGCAGTCAGCCGCCTTTAGCGGCGGCCCTACTACCTCCCCTTCCCGCGGTCCGGAGATTGGGAATGACCTTCATGTGACCGACTAGTTGAAACGGCTGCCACTAGGATAGCGCGGCTCCGCGAAAGTCAGGCGTTCGAGTTGCGGCGTTAAGTTTGGGGCGCACTTTACATTCAGTGCAAAATGCTTGGAGAAATCCGCCTTTGTCAAATTGCGAATTCATCGGTCATGCTGAAATGCCTTACCTTCATCGATTCCGCCTTCTCAAATTTGCATAGGCGACACTTCTCACCGGGAGAAGGTGGGAAAAACTACGTACCTGTCATATTGGCTTTGTGCTTGAGCATAACTGCTGGCTCTAATTTTAAAAACTACAAAGCAAAAAAAAAAAAAAAAGCTCCAGTTTTAATTATTACCTGAAATGTGCTTGTCACAAAGTTGATTCACTAGCGTTGGTGCTTGAGTAAATTGGATGTCCGTAAATCAAACAGCGTAGGACCAAAGACTTGATGACAAACGAACCAAAACGCTGTGGTTTGATTGTCTTCTGGCCTTTGTCGGTGTTTTATGCGCCATTTGGTTAACTGTAAATTTACGAGAAATTTAAACACTTTCCGGGTGCATTTGGGTGCGTTCTTTTGCTTAAGTAACAGATGTGAATTGCGAATTAATGTTTTACAAAGCAGCAGCTTCAAACCGAGGAAGTGCTCACATTAAACATTGATTGGTCCTAAATGATATACTGGATCTCGTCTCATTATATTGCAATTTAAATAAAAGTAGTTTCAGATTCTGTGAGCGCCGTGCTCAAAAGTAGTTATGAAATATTTTCCCTAAAAGTTGTCTGGTGTTTTTTTAACAAATGTAAAAAAAAAAAAAAAATAATAATACAAAAATAAAAACCGATAAATGCAAAAGCTAGAAGGGAAGAGCTTGGGCCACGACTTTCTGGTGCCCATAAAAGTCACACAACAAATAATGAGTTGTGAAACCAAACCTTTACATACATTCTATTTGAGTTGATTTGGGGCCCCAGTGTCTACAAATTGCTCATGTTAGCGAAGCTTTGGTTTGTTTAGTCCAGGCCTCGCAAAAGAAAGTTACCCGGGAGTGCTGAGCCAATGTTCCATTTAACTGGGTTTGCTCAACACTTCAACCAGACTTTCTTTCTCTCCCTTTCCTTTTTCTAGCCTCTCTCCCGTGCAACGGTGACACCGGACACTTTGGACTGCTGTGGTGCTGCCTTAAAACTCGAGATCTCTGCAATTTTTCTGCTGCGTTTTTAATCAAAAATCGCTCGCTCGGTCAATCATCCCAAAATATAAAATTTGGTTTCTATTAAATTGACACTGCGTGCTGAGTGAAGCCCAGTAGGGAGAACCATATATAAATAAAAACAGCTACTATTTCAATTGATAATGTTGGTTGCTATTATTGGTTTTCCCCGACTAACGGAGAGTAGTTTCATGTTTCGTAGGTCAAACTACATGGGACGCCATTTTTTCCTGCCCGTCAATCAGTCACCCGCACGAGGAGGGCCGGGTTCACTTGAAGTCTTTGAACCCTAAATAGTCGGGCCCTGCTCCATATCATTGTATTGTGACTGGAACGCATCTCCGATTGGTGTGTTTACCACGTTCTTAAAAGCGGTTTCCCGATGCCACCTGATGAAGCCACAGAAGTGTCATTTCTCTCGCCTGCCGCGATCCTGGTGGTGGTAAAGCAGCGGAGGTGTATGTACGTGGCAGGTGTTCTTTTCTGCTGCAGGGCGCTCCTCATTCAGGCAGTTCACGGAAACTTGAACAGCCACGGGAGCTGAGACGTGCGACGACCGCGACTTCGCGCGTCCGCTCGCGTTTCTTGACAGCATTTCTACAACCAAACGACAGGATGGCGACATCCGAGAGCACGAAACGCCGGCTCCTTTAGCATAATTTGTTGCCACTTCGGGACGACTTTGGAAACATATGCGGGATAGGATGGTAAACATTCCAGTCCAAGACGCGTTTCTGCAGGAACCGTAGTATTAGTAACGCGACTACGCAGGCTGATATAAAAGTTATAAACGACAAAATAAAATTGATACACCTTTGGACTCGTTGGATAAATCGTTCGATAAAAAATTGACCATAATTATAGTGACGGTGGTAACTAGTCAAGAAAATACCGAGCGAGACCACGAGGAACCCATTGACGTGGACGACTCTGGCTCCAAGGTAATCAGTCATTGTAAAACACGTTCAACAGCAGCGTTAGTACTCCTCCAAGCCATTCCTATGTTTGACGTCTCGAGGTACTCAGTTTATTTGTATTATAGAAGACATGCAGTGTGTAGTGCGGTGGGCAGCTTCTGTGTACCACTAGTTTACTTCTGGTCTTCTGGTTGGGAAGGGGGTTTGAGGGGGTGGGGACGTTTAATAGATGTAAAAGTCGAGCGGGGAGCGAGTTCGTCAACAAGCCGCTGCGCGATCCTAAAAATGTACACAAAAAATTAAAAACAAAAAACAAAAAACAACAACAAGAACGTTGAGGCCTTCAGTAGAGGATCTTAAAGGGATACAACAACGAAATTGCGGCACTTATTTTTTGGTCTATATATGTTCAAAGGAGTAATATCATATCGAACACACCACTATTTTGTTAAAGGGATACTGAATAGAAACTTAAAATATAAGGAAATACCTAGAAATAAGTCAAATAGAATCAGATAAACCTGTAATTGATAATCGGATAGTCATATTTCAAACGGATGGCTGTATTTTTCGTTCTAAATGCCTGGATTTTGGCGAGCGCTTCAAAATCAGCCGTCGAAGAGCGCGATGCATATCAGGAGATCCAGCGGGGCCTTGACGTCATTATGCCTCGGAGGGCCAAGCGAACCGTAGTTATGAGTCTTGCCACTTGGTGGCGTCAGCGTGTTACAATCTTGCACAGTCGAAGTACCCGAGGGCTGTAGTAGCATATTGCGGAGCCGGCGGAGCGGCTTCGAGTGAATGGTCGCCGACCAACGCCACGAGAGCGGTGGTTAGAGACATTAATAAGGACGAAGATGCCGCCACGCCGCTACATCACCAGGCCATGATGGCCGAGAAGCAATTCTGCCTAGAGTCGTATTTGTACGACCCGTCTGTCTTGTCTTCGTCGTCCGCAACAGGTAACAGAGCTTATTTACAAAACGATCTAACAGCAAAACCTAAGAAAAGTTCCGTATTCACAAAGCGAAATTATCGCAAGTTTTTCGCACGCTACGATGAGATCCTACGACAATGCCTACGACAGCTACAAAGCTTTACGCACTTTTTATGATCAAATTGACATCGCCGGCAACATCGCTCGCTCACGTCGTCGCGACGAGCAACGTGCATTTCTATGTGCTCTCTGTGCGCGTCCCAACGAGAGAAAAGAAAGAAAAAAGTAATTGAAACTGAACGCCGCGGTGGAGACAAACGCTAGAACCACGGATACCTGAAAAACCTACAACGACAAGAACCCACCGACCAAGTGACCACCACAGACGCTAGGCTTAGCAAAACACTGCACTTCGACGATCCGGGATAAGACTATCTGCAGACGATCGGCTGGCTTGATGAATGGAATACGCCCACGCGACCTGTGTGGACCCTCCTCGAATGAATAGTTTGAACCCTGACCTCTAATTTGAGGTAAGAAGGCCAGTTTTTCCCCTCGTCGTACCTAGCTTGTTATCAGATGCAGCGGTGACGAACGATCTCGTCGAGATGGGGCACTCTCCTCGATTCAATCGCCTTTTTTTGTGTGTGTTATAGAGCTCAAATAAAGGCCATATGGATGGCCTTCACAACCTGGGTACGTACACTTTTTTTAGATGTCCATTTTATTTCCACATGATACGCCAACACATGTCGAGTCAGAGGAGTTTTTGGGAGTGACTCAATGCCGGTCCAATTTTTCTCTGCCGAGCGTCTTGTCAGCATCGAGTTGCGATTGTCTATAGGCCCAGCGGTTCATAAAATCGGTTGTAAAAGACCGTTCCTGAAGCGGTTACCGAGAACGCAATGCCAGTGTGGTTCTGCTCCCAGTGCGAACAGGTATTTACGTGGATCTTGCTGACACTCTTTTACTTCAAACGTATCTTCCTGGACGTTGGCTCTCTCCCGCATCCCCGAAAAGCGCCGGAGGGATTTGTTTACATGCACGCCGCTCTGCAGAGCCGTATGGGCCTTTTTAGCAACGATGGTAGTTGTGTTGACTTCTAAGCGATCGAGTTCGTTATCAGTTGCGGTTGACGAAGGCGGCTATCTCGTGATCAGAAAAGGTGGGCATGCGGGCCCGTTTAAACAGACATTTCGTAGCGTGAATATTACATCGCACGTGCACAATCTCCAAGCCACCCCAAAGAAGCGTTGCCGGAAAGACCACCCGATACTAAAGCGTCGGTGGCCAACTCTGCTGTTGCTTTCTTCACCAAAGCGCCTCGGTACAACGTTCAGGCCTAAGTAATGCCTATGAGTGACCGTACTTCCCGTTGTGGCGCTGCTCTTACGGGAATGTTGTCGTCACGACATTCCATCGAAGCTTCACAGACATCCACGAGGTTGTTTTCGGTTATCGTTTTATTCAGTTTAAAATTCGTTTTCTCGCGTTATCCTACGGAATATTGGTATTGGTGAAGTCCTATTTTAGCCCTCTTTATGTTCAAGCAAAGAGATGGGCTCTAGAATTTGGTTTCCGTACCCCTTTAAGAAAGTCACGAAACGGAATTTTAAAACGAATTAAACGATTAGCAAAGAGCACTTGATGGATGTCGCTAACGCCTCGTTTGTATTGCCCGTCTAGGAACCTTGAGAGATAGTGACGGTAACTGTCTCGCCTCCGACCACGACGAGAGAAGAGGGGAAGGAGGAACTTCCCTCTTCCCGAGAATCCTTTTTGTGTGTCCTAGAAGTCACTATTGTTCCTCTACAAGATTATAGAAGATTAACCCGTGACTCAAAATTCGTACAAAAGCAGCTGCTTCGGTGGCTGGAACGATCAGGCCGTCCTTTCGACGTCAGCCTCCCCGTAGCTTTGCTCGTCTAGAGACGAACTACGTCGCGATTGCGTTGAATGCCACATGCTGTCCGCTGGCTGTTCTCCCAGTGCTTGCCAGAGTGGGCCGTTTATAAAGAAAAATAGAGCCACCAGGTTCCTAACACAAACGTGCGATTGCCATTTACGGATATTGTGGATCATATTCAACCTATTTCTGAACACGACGGGTGTATTTCAAATTTCGTTGAAGTATTCCTTTAAATCTGCTTTGCTTCGTCGGGCGCTTTTTATAAGAGTTAGCACTGTGGAACTAGAATTACACACAACTAAATTATAAACATCAGTGACTGCTGGTAGAGAGCACATAAAGAAACGAAACATATGTGTCGTGGTCTTCGCCCTTGAGTTCATTCTTTATGAAACGTAAATTTAATCGCTTCTTGAAAATCGCTCTTTGAGAGCCGTAACGCACTGCTTATTTGCCCTTCGGAAAAAAATAAAACAACAAAAAACACCAGATGTCACTTGAAAGACAAAAAAAAAAAAAGTACTCTTCCCGATGTCTTAACATCACTAAGAGAAAAAAGAAACTAACATTTTTATATCAAATTATTGTTTCAAATTATTTCCAATATAGAAGCAAAAATAGCTTGAAGAATCATGAACGTGCGCGCTTTGTTGAGCACGCGTCGTTGGAAAATGTCTTCGGTTCTAAATAAAACGTCGGCTTTAAGGTAAGAATTGTTGCTAACGCCATATTAGCTACAGCAGTGCTTCTCAACCACTTATTTTTCGCGGACCTCTTCCGGATCGGCGGAGATGACAAAGGACCCCGTTCGTGGTGAGAGGAAGGGAAAGGTATAAGTTAATTATGATAATTAGATAATTGTTTAATAAATGGATATAACAAAATGCTACTGTAGAGTAGACTTCACTCATTGACATACTCACGAAAAAACGCACCCGAAGAACGGAACGTTTCTTCTCAATCTGAAAAAGAACAACTTTTATTGCCGGCCTTGACTGATGAGGTAGTACTTCGCGGATCCCTAAAATGCCTTTGCGGACCCCGAAGGGTCCGCGGAGCCCCATTTGAGAAACACTGAGCTACGGGCTTGCAGCTTCGTCGCTGTAATATTTTGGCATCAGACTGTTTTTTTTTTTTTTTTTTTCACGTGCCTTTTTGTTGTGCCTTTCAAACGCTGTGTCGTTTTTTTTTTGTGTTATTTTGACGCGTGCTGTTTTGTCGTATGATGTTGTGTTACGTTCCTTCGTGGGGTTGCCGAAAAAAATCCCGCAAAAAACTTAAAAAGAAAAAGAAAAAGAGAAAAAAAAATGGAAGGGGACGCGTTAACGTCAAGTGTGTGACCCGTTTTTAGCCGGATTGTGCTCACATCAACAGTAATTTGCGCCATCGCATGCTTGTGCCATATCTCAAAGGGATTCCCGCCGTTCCCATAGAAGGCCATGTATTCATTATAAAAATACGGCATTAACATCGTAACGTTGCATATTCAAGAATTTGGCAAGCCACTGCTCTGATATATGGTATACCGCAGTTTTTGTGCCAAAATGTCAAGATTGAATTTATGCATCTGCATATATAAACTGTAGGTTCCTGAGCCGAATAAACGGTTTTTCGTTGTTGGGCTCAGAAAATATGTTTAGACCAAGAAACGCAGACTGAGTTGTGACATTAAGCAATGCAAAACGTCACTCTTGCATTGCGTAATATCACAACTCAGTCTGCGTTTTTTGGTCTAAGCAGATGTTTCGGCATCGTCATTCGCTGAGCTGCCTCCGTAAGTTGCACTGATTGGTTCTCAGAGTGTTGTGCGTGGAAGTAAACGCACAGGCTTTTTTTAGAGTGCATGCGCGGTCGATTTCCGTATAGAAAACAACAATAAAACATCAAATTATCTCCGGTGATGGGAGGAGCATTGTGCCGGCAGCCAGAACGGCATGTGACCAATGAAAACGCGACATTTTGAAGAGATTGCAAGAGCTGTTATTACAAAATGCGTAGGCTTTTTGTAGATGATAGAAGCAAGTAAAGAGTAGTCGAAACATGTAAATTTTTCACCGAGAGGAAAAGTAATACTGAAATATTCCTCTCAAAAACAACAAACGATTTTTGTTTCTTTTTCGCGGGAGTGAAGTTTGATTATCAGCTCTCGAGCGCTCGAGAGCTGGGAGTGCAGTGGTAACTTTAGCGGCTCACTTTTCCATGCGTTCTAATTCTTCTTAAAATTCCCCGATATCCGTCTTCGAAGACGCTCAGCAAGTTTCTAATTGGAACCATATGTTTATATTTGCGAATTAAAATAATAATCAAGAAATTCTGGTTAATTATCTAATTTATCGTGACAATTATCCCCCTATGTCCTCCTTGATTAAAATTAAAGAGAAACAAAGAGGACTCTGAAGGCTAAAATTAACGTCTTGGAATGTTTATATTATAAACATGTAAATAATTCATTATTATAGTACTTTTGAACGTGGTGTAAATGTAGTATAAGCGATACTTTCTACACTTACTGAGCCAGATGAAAACTAGATATAAATCGATGTGTAGACAATGCTGTGCCTGAAATGCATGGACCGACAATTGATCCTATATGCGTCCAAACGAATTGAACCACTGGTAGTTGCTTACCTTTTATGCCCTAGACACACTCACGGCACAGTTATGTTAATTCGAAGGTACCCAACCACATCACACGACAGCATAACTATAAGGACCCTAGACGATTGCAAGCATAGCGCCTCACTGGTGACTGATGCATGCAAGCATGTGCAGCGTGCGCGTGAGCATAGCATTGACGAGGTTGTAAACGTACGCACTTGCCAGCACGAGCAGAGACATGGCAGTAGCCAGATGCCCTGCTTGCAATCTTCTATTCATGGTGAGGAGCTCGGATGGGGCTCTTCTTTTTTCTAACAATGGGTAGTGCACCCGTGCGGTTATGTTTTAATTTTCATAGTGCGTAGAAGCTTGGCATTGCACGTGGTTGTTGAAGTTGAAGCATCCTCGCTCTGGGTTGTGAAAAACTTCCACCAGGCGGCGATCCCCAAACTTCTCGCCGCGAATATAAATGCTGACGATTAGTCATCCGAATTTGTTTAAAAGTTCCGGTGTGCTCTGTTTGATTTCAATATCCCCATGTGATAGATGGTAAGTAGAATACAATACAACACAACAGAAAAACAATCTTCATTTACCTTCTATGAAAATAATACAATATAAAGCCTACATAAACCATTAATGGAGTGTGCGTGGGACGCGACAGGAGCCTCTGTTTTTTAATGCACAGATAACAAAATACAACAAAGCATACCAATATAAGTATAAATTACTAACGTTTGACCTTCTTTTACAGCTTATAATAGTTCCTCTTACTTGATTAGTACATATGTAAAACTGTCCGATAATATTGAATTAGTATTTACATGTCGTGAAGGAAAATATAATTCGTGACTTACAAGGTAGTTTTAATATTTGAAGAGAAAAGATAACCTTTTATATTAAGGGTTTTTGGAGATACTCCATTATGTATTCCTGTTTTATTTTATGAGTTTCTTTCCCTGTCCAATAATCCATCCTTTTTGCTAGTTTTCTTTCTTTAAGGGATTTATTTTATAATGCATTACATTTTATAATGTAATGCATTATAACTATTAGGTATGTAATATTTCCTTGTGGGCCTCTCAATATTTTGTCCTTATAAACGGTTCAGCAAATTATTTCTTTGGTTTTAATGCCATTTCCTTTTCATTTTCCCACCTATGTTTGTTGTTGAAAAAATGTTTTACAATAATATCATACTTAATTTGCTCTCTGAAACGTAAGATTCCTAGTTGGTTAAGCATATAATCTGAGATATCAGTTTCTTCGCTTCGGTAACCAATATTCCTAACTATCCTTTTTTTGTATGGATTCTGTCTTTAGTTGTAAATACTTGGCACAGTGGCCGTAAACTCTTGTTCCATATTGAAATACAGACTTCCCCAGTGCATTGTATAATATTTTAAGTTGTAGTTCTTGGGTATGGTACATATGTACCATTAATACCCTTAATTTTTTACAAAACTGGTTTATGTGAATATCCCATGCAACATGTTTGTTTAGGTGCATACCCAGGTATGTTACATTACCAGGGTATTTTAAAGGGATGCACAAGCAGTTCTTGCATTTCTGATGATACATTTTAGAGCGCAGCTCTTAGGGGCCCGTTCCCGGCTTGAGCGGCGTCGCCGTCGGCGTCGCCGTCGGCGTCGGCGTAACCGCAACCCTCGTAACCCTCGTGAGGGTTACGAGGGTTAATCTCATGAGGGTTACCCTCACGAGGATCACGAGGGCCACGAGGGTTACTTACCCTCGTAACCCTCGCGAGGGTTACGAGGGCTAGTTACCCTCAAAAGGGTTATCTTCACGAGAGTTACCCTCACGAGGGTTACTTACCCTCGTAACCCTCACGAGGGTCACGAGGGTTAGTAACCCTCATGAGGGTCACGAGAGTTACCCTCACGAGGGTCACGAGAGTTACCCTCACGAGGGTCACGAGAGTTGCCCTCACAAGGGCTACTAGGGTTACCCTCTCGAGGGTCACGATAGTTACCCAGGTCACGTGACCGCGCCTGGGGTCACGTGACCTGGGGATACCCCCGAGGTCACGTGACCCCCCGTTGACGCCATAGCCACTGATGACGTCATCAGTGACGTCACTGATTACGTCACCGGCATCCGCATCGTCATCGTCATCATCACTGATGACGTCATCAGTGACGTCACTGATGACGTCACCGGCATCCGCATCGTCATCATCATCATCACTGATGGCGTCATCAGTGACGTCACTGATGACGTCATCGGCATCGTCACGTGGCCCCAGGTCACGTGACCCCCCGACGTCACGTGACGTCCGAAGGTCACGTGACTCCCATAAGGTCACGTGACCCCCAAGGTCACGTGACCCCCCGCCACCCGAGGTCACTTGACCCACCCCCTCAGTACCCTTCCCTCCTCCTCCTCAAGAGCTGCGCTCTAATTCGGCGTTACAGGGAGTTGTAAACGGCTTTCATTTTAGAGCGCAGCTCTTAGGGTCCCGTTTCCGGCTTGAGCGGCGTAGCCGTCGGCGTCGGCGTCGCCGTCGCCGTCGGCGTCGGCGTAACCGCGCGGTGCATCATGGGAAATGTCCCATAATGCACCGCGCGAGCCCCCCACCAAGGTCACGTGACCTCGTGGGGGGTCACGTGACCCCCCGAAGTCACGTGGCCCCCTCCTCGAGGTCACGTGACCCCCGCCGATGTCGCGTGACCCCCCGATGACGTCATCGTCACTGATGACGTCACCGGCATCCACATCGTCATCGTCATCATCACTGATGACGTCACCGGCATCCACATCGTCATCGTCATCATCACTGATGACGTCACCGGCATCCACATCGTCATCGTCATCACTGATGACGTCACCGGCATCCTCATCGTCATCGTCATCATCACTGATGACGTCACCGGCATCCACATCGTCATCGTCATCATCACTGATGACGTCACCGGCATCCACATCGTCATCGTCATCATCACTGATGACGTCACCGGAATCCACATCGTCATCGTCATCATCACTGATGACGTCACCGACATCCGCATTGTCATCGTCATCATCACTGATGACGTCATCAGTGACGTCACTGATGTCGTCACCGGCATCCGCATCGTCATCGTCATCATCACTGATGACGTCATCAGCGACGTCACTGATGACGTCACCGACATTCGCATCGTCATCGTCATCATCACTGGTGAAGTCATCAGTGACGTCACTAATGACGTCATCGGTACGCGCATCGTCATCGTCACTGATGACGTCATCAGTGACGTCAGTGATGACATCATCGGCATTGGGGGTCACGTGACCCCCAAGGTAACGTGACCCCCCTGGTTAGTTTAACCCCCCCCCAGTGCCCTTCCCTCCTCCTCCTCAAGAGCTGCGCTCTAATTCGGCGTTACAGGGAGTTGTAAGCGGCTTTCATTTTTTTTTTATTGGAATTTCATTTACAATTTTTTTTATCTCTAAAGCATATTACTTGTGGTTTAGGAACGTTTACGATTATTTGGTATTTACGGTACAATTGAAAAATGTTATGTATATTATCTTATATCGTCGTTGCCGCTACTTCGTAATTTCTATGTGCGTATACAATTACCGTGTCATCTGGAAATCGGATGAGCTCACTTTTTAACCTAACTTGTGCTACCTCGTTAACACATATATTAAAAAGTAGTAGACCGAGGGCTGTACCTTGCGGTGCTCCTTGTTTGACCTTAATTTCCTTGCTATATTTTGAGCCTAAACATATACTACCTGAAATCGATCAGTAAGATAATTTTAGCATAAATCGTGTCTTCCCTTGAATCCAAATACTATAGAATTTATCCATTCATATATCAAGATTTATTGTTTCAAAAGCCCTGGTAAAATCTATGAATAAAGCTAGAACATAATTACCGGTATCCATGTTTTCATTTACATAGTCAAAAATGTCTTCTAGAAGGTCACTCTTTCCCCTATATGTTCCCGGAATTTATATTGCGTGTGATTTAGTAGGGTATATTTTGCGTTGTAGCACCTAAGGAATTTATTAATGTATTTTTCTATCATATAATTTGCCACCGAAAGGATGCATACTGGTCTATAGTTTAAGAATTTAGTTTTCTCACCTTTCTTGTATATAGGCCGAACGATGGATGTTTTAAGCCTTTTTGGGATGATGGCGCTAAAGAATATTATATTTTACAACTGTAATAATGCAGGTTTCATTATAGTGATGTGGTATTTAATATCTACAGCCCTAGTTTGATCCAACCCTGTTCTTTATTAGTTTTTAATTGTTTTGCGATTTCAATGAGATCATTTTCATCCATATTAAGAAAAAATATTGAATCGCTATTTGTTTTTTTATTTAATTGTCTTTCTGTTGTCGTACAGCATAGAGGTTCAAGTGACTGCACATATTCTGAATTGAAACTATTTTCTAGTAGCTCTAAGTCTTGTTCGGGACCAAAGTTTGTTTGTATAGTGTCTTCAATCGTTTTTTTTTTTCGCTGTGACTGTTGGTTTACTAAGGACCAGCACTGTGCTTATCTTTTGTACCAGATAATTTATTCGAGTAATAATTTTTTTTGTTAATACTATTAATAATGTAACTTTATTCCTAATTATTCTGTTATTTTCTTTGTACTTCTTATTATTAGAAAATTGTTTCAGTAGTTGCCAAGCTTTCTTTGTTTCTTTGATCATGCCATTAATTTCTTTAGTTATTCATTGATTGTGTTGTTTACGTTTTTTCGTACTGCATCTTTGAGATGACTTCGCATAAGTATCTTTGAATATACTAACAATATTATTGTATAATTTTTTTGGATTTTGTTTTTTGGCGACAATGTTCCACTTTATTTCTTGAATATATTTATCGACGATGTTATTATTTACAAATGAGCCTCCGAGAGCATTATTACTTTTTCAATAGGATCTGCAATAGTAACTGCCACAAAATAATGGTCAGCCACTTATTCAGATATGACTTGTCCTTCCGACTTTCCTTCTTTAGAACGTACATGTATATGATCTATACACGACTGTGTTAGCTTCTCGCCTAATACAAGTATTTCTTCTCTTGTGAATTCATATATCATCGACTCTAGTCCCGCCTGTTCCATATCATCAAGGTAATTATTTATCATTAAACTAGGTTTTGTAATGTCTAGATTAATATCCCCTACAACTATTAAATCTGTGTCTTTATTTAGCCATCTATTGACATAATCTAAATTGTGTTTATATTTCCATCTGGTGCTAGACATAATCCTAGTATAGAAGTTTTCTTTCCGTGGTCTTCAATTTCAATGTGAAGTGCGTTCATTGAGCAAAAGTTTACTTTCTTGTTTCTTTTTTCATTTTTGATTTATCGCGATCATGACACCTCCTCCTTTCTTCCCGTCACTATTATGCGAAAACGCCTTAAAATTTTCTAGAGAGAACATGGTCTCTTCATCAGATGTAATATTTGTTTCATGCAACATGTACCAATAAAGTTATCAGTATATGTTGCAGGAGCAAGGCACTCGCATTGGCGGGAACTTGCACAAGGCGCGACGCAGGCACGAGTAAGTGAAATAGAAGCGCCTGTCGCAATTTTCTGACCATAAGGCGCGATGATGTTCCGGTTCAAAGCGCAGGCTTGAGGATGCTGCGCTGTGTAAATGTACGTTTTCTTCCCTCTTTCCCTGCTTTCACCGAGGCTATGTTTTCAGAAGTGATGGCACGGTGTTATCAAATAAACTTTATCGAATGCTAAGAGAAAGTGCCTGTCTGTCTTTGTCCCTCTTCGTGAAACAGCTTGTGTTTCTTGAATGTCTATACCGACACGCTCGCAAAACTCCACAAATACTATTCGAAAATCATTTTGGGATACAAAAAAAGAGATATCTAACGTCTCTACGACTTGTTTGATGATAACTTGGTGGTGCAACAGCATGGATTTCTTAATCCGGTATGTCTATCATCTGCACAGACAATGGTGTATTTGGAACGAAATCAGGAGTAGCGTGCTTGTTCTTATGACGTGCATTGCGCTGAAACGTTGCGACACGTTATGGAACGTTTCCTTCCACTCATTATTTTGTCTTTTTTTCCCTCCGCTTCTCACCACACAGCCGGCGTTGTTTGGAGAGCGAAGTATACGTACATCAAAACGGCCTACACCTTCTCGCACTCTCAAGCAAGAAGCACGAACCGGCAGCAATCTCGTTGCCCCTCGTGAGCAGTAGCTTGGGAAGAAAAGAAAGAAAAATAACGGACGTACTTTTAGGGACACCTGCCGCTGTTATGTCGACGAGACACTCCTTCGAGGATGGGTGAGCCAGCCTCGCTCTTGGCGGAGTTTCCTGTGGCACGCTATCATGCGCAGGGCCCCGCAATCACACGGATCGATTGCCTCCGGGGCTTGAGTAGCCGGCTCCCACCTCGTCCCAACGAGACGTCGCTCCCAGCGAGTGGGTCTGGCTCGCAACGCTCACGTGGGATTTATGCCTGGTCGCCGACACTCGATACCCAGAAAGTGAAAGGGGCGCACCGTCCCTTTCACTTTCTGTAAGTACGTACGAAAATACGAAAAGTACGTACTTTCACTAAAAATCACTTAGAATTCATCCTTGACGTTATTACCCTACGTAATGCGCATTTGTTCTCCACACACAATGGCACTCGCCGACAAAAAATGTGAACGAAAGTGCGGAAAATTCAACCCCTATACTTCCAGCCAGAACGAGTGGCCGTTTGATCAGGTGCAGATTGTATGCCCGCAGTCCTCATCACAGCTATCCGCTGGTTCTGGCCATAGCCTTCTCTATACTCACAAAGCCTGGCAGTTCGACGACGGAGCCATAGAGTGCCCGGTCGTAGATTTGGAGCTCGAGGATCTGGTACCGTAGAGCATTTCTCAAGGAACCTGGTCGTCAGTGCAAAGCTTTTGCAGCGACGAGGACCCAAAATATGGTTTTCAAACCCAACGAGAAAAGATTCGGTAGCGCGAGGAACGCGAGGAGCACGAACGGACATTCCATCGCTTGGGAGAAGCGTATTTCGGCGTCTCGCCGCAGCGGGGCGCCCGTCACCTGGCTCTCTTCTCATCTGTTGTCTGCCGCTCTACCTTTTTTAATTTCGGCGGCCGCGTCTCGTGGCGACCTGCCAGGCTTTGTCAGTATAGAGGGGGCAAAGTACAGGGCACGCGTTGAGTCACAGCCATTATTAGGATTCGGTTACTCCCGTCACGGCAGAGAAGTCCGAATGCTCGTCGAGGGATTGATTGCCACGAGCCCAAGGCTAGTGCTCATGCAGCGCTCGAGTCTATTCTATGAGCCTCATTTGAATATCGTCACCGCGGGTAATAGCCGCGACTAGTTCAACACTACGATCAAGATGTTGACTTAAAAGATATCGTAGAAGCAAGTCAGTTCTTGTCATTGAAATTACACCGCGACAAAGAAGCGTTTTGTTCAGTGGCGAAGAGTGCTTATGTAGTTGAATCTCGTCAATGCCAATAAACTGGTGTTAAAAAATAAATAAAACATCTTACTGTCTTTCTAAGCACGGCATTTTTAAGTAAGTTTTCAACAAATTGGAGTCTTCAAAAGTTAGTCTGTAAAGAACACTGGAAAATAGTATAACAGTAAAAAACAGCGACACCCCTCATTACATTGAAAAAAAAAAACATAGTTTTAGAGTTTAAATTATAAATTATATCTTTTTCCTTGCCAGGATGACAATTATTTGCGTATTACTTTTGAAGCCGATTTAATGTTTCATATTTCTCACCCTTTCTCTTTCCTAGGTAACCTAATTTTCAGATTGTTTGTTAAAGTGCTTATTCGTTTAGGGGTTTTATTTTCTGTAACTTTTCAATTAGAGGTTACTTATGAACCTTGAAGAATCATTGTGGGTTCCCGCGCATTTTATTTAATATTAACCTGTTGTTCTTTCTTAAATAACATTCGAAGGCGGAATCCAGCAGGTCAAGAAGAAGCATCAGATGAATATCGACTAGCGAAATAATTACATAGAACATCCGTTGACCTCGCGAAAGGCGCTCGTGTATTTGCAATATATTTGACGACTGAATGGCATCGATATTTTTTGTACTGTTCTCGAAAAAATCTGGAACTCCGCCCGAACAATTAAAAGGTTGACCCTTCTCCCATTAGTCGTATACCAAAGACGCTGCTTTGATTCGCAACAGGAGTTCTCTTAGAGCAGCGCGTACACGAATTGCTTCAGGCGTTATGGGCGCTGGAGGATAATCTTTCATTAAACTAAAACACCTAATTTGAACACGTGAGCGCATTTGAATGCTTGGTATAATTAGTGGTGCTAAACTCACAAAGGAGGCGAATGTCTGGGGTTTGATTAATTGCCAGAACGTCACGTAGGAAGCACTTTCGCACCTCGGGGTTGTTAGACAGACTGAAATAGGTTGCCTTACGGTCATTGATTAAAAGAACGTCATTATGTGTAATTAAGTCTTCCGTTAGTTTAACCAGCGAGAGAAGTTCGTTGATGACATGAGAATTTATCGCAGTATCTACAGCTCTATGGACTTTGAATTCCTGCATAATGGCCCGTAATAAGGTGGTGAACTGGGTCAGTTGGGTGACGTTATAACTGACGGGGAAAAGAGCTCAGAAAAACGCGGATTACGAAGAAGAACAAGCACGACAGGACAATGCAGTACTCGGAACTGAAGAATTTTAATGGGGGAAACAGGCAGAAAAAACACACACAGTACCTCAAATTATTACAGAAGATTGCACACTCACCAACCGTGAAGCGTGTTAGTAATCTACATCTGTACTCGTTCACTACGTGACTAATTTTTTTTATTGCAGGAATGACAATTCTTTTGCTGCCAGCGCTAATGAAGGTTCACTAACACATGAATGCCCATAACACGAAATTCGGAAGGCTTCTATAATCTCTCTCGTCACCTTATCCCTATGTGTGCCCAGAATGGTGACCCTGCCAAGATCAGGCCATTTGCAATATGTGCAATGAATTGACAAAAGTCCCCGAGCGAATACGAATTTTCTCTTAATCTATTATTTAAACACCTTCCTGTTTTTCCCAAACAGCACCTGTTACATCACAAAGGTATGTTATACACCACACACGAAACACAAGTGACAAAAAGTTTTCTGTGCGCCTTGGTACACTTTGCCTTCGAACGCCCATCTGCACCCGTACCAACCCTAGAACATATCTGTCCTATTTTTGGGGCGCAGGAAACACTACCGGTATTTTATATCTACTACCTACTTGTTTCAAGTTACGGGACACACGGTGGAGGTAGGGGACCACCAGCATGCGCTTGTTTTCCTTTTGCGCCTTCCGTCTCTCCACCCCCTTAGTTCCTTTCAGAAGTGTGCTGGCTACTTCAACCAAGACTGCTAACGGAAACTGAGGCTCCTTCAGTCTTATGCACGAGGCAACTCTCGCACTGCAGAAACAGTGCGCCGCACAACTGACAAGATTGAAGGGATCTTAGAAAACTGAAGGACTGAAGGAGTTGGGGTTCCCGTTCGCATTCTTCGCGGAAGTAGCCAGCACACTTCTGGAAAAACCTACCAATTGCAGCTAAGTTCTGGGGTTTTTTGATGTGGCCCGCGGCGATACCTTTGGTAAGGTGCTGCTGCTCTTCTCGGAAATTTGTGATAACGACCATAGCGCGCCATTTGAATATTTTGCTACTCCTCGTACGGCTCAGATTCCTCTTTCTAGAAGCAACTGGAGCATTCTTTCGAGCAGAACCTCGCCGCAGAAAGTTTCGTCAATCCCGACGGGTACGAAAACACTTGACCGTGGCGGTAAGTTCACGTGATTTGCGAGGACTCGGACCGCGGATGACGTCGCTTTGGGTTCCACCAAAGGTGGAACAGGTTTTCGTAGCGTCAGCCGGTTAGCTCCAATGTCGATGACGGTGCCATACTCGCAGAAGAAGTCTATTCCGAAGATAACGTCCCTCGCACTGCATTGCAGAACGACGAACTTCACAGGACACGTTTCACCGTGGATCTCAACGCGAGCAGTGCATCTCCTGACTGGTGTTGTGAGGCACCCACCGACAGTTCGTATTGAACGACCTTCCCACGGCATTGTCACTTTTCGGAGACTACGTGAAAGCCTTTCACTCAAGACGGAGTAGTCTGCTCCGGTGTCCACGTGTGCGGACGCGTCGCGTTCGTCAATGGTCACTTTAAAGCTGTTCGGCACAGTTGCAGAGGCGTCGCTCCAATCCACGTCGTCGGTCGAGTGGGAGGCCTCCGCCGTTTTTGGAGGCTCTACTTCGTCGGTCTACGGCAACTCCACCTCCAGTAGTGGCCGCGCTTAGTTTTCCCGGCGCGACAAGGGCGACTGGTTCTCACGACGGGATCGGTGCATCGGCGAAGCTGGACGTCGTGGCGACGGTGACCGGGTCCCGCGGCGAGGTGCAGGCGGGGAAGGCTCAGGCCGTCTGAGGCACTCTTGGATCTTTCGCGGTCACTCAGCCTAGCGTGGGCGTGGGTCGTTTGGGTGGAAGCCGCGCAGCCCTATTTGACGGTAGGGACAACGGCGGGACGGTTAACACAGCGGCAGTGGCAGCAGGTTACGCTGGAACCTAAGCAACGTTTTTTCGCCATTGCAGTATGCGGCAGTGCTGTTCTTCAACCCTCACCGTTGCGACAGCATCAGTCCGAGTCATCTCCGTTGCTGGATTTCTGTTTGCCCGGCGTCGTTTGTGGCGAAGCATTATCACGGCGAGGGAATCAGCTGCCTGCATCAGTGTACGCCCACCTGTTTGAGCGGTGATTGGTCCGATGCCATTGACCTCGGCTGCATCGACAGTATAAAGACAGCGTTTCTCGGTCTTGAGGGACACAGCGGCAGTGGCAGCAGGTTACGCTGGAACCTAAGCAACGTTTTTTTGCCATTGCAGGTTGGTACTATTTTGCTTTGTACAGACTGATATTTATCTTTACCATCTGCTGCTGCTGCTGTTGTTCCTGCTGTTTCCGCTGAAATTCTTGCTGTTATTTCTTGCTGTGTCGCGATACTTGACAGCTACTTCATGGCGGATGACTCGAAAGATATCTGTCTACATTGCAGTCAAGCCTTTCCGGAACAAGACTCGCAAATCACATGCTTAGAGTGCAGTACTCTTACCATATAGGCACTTGTTCCGGCGTTCCGGAAGAGTCACGTGTTGCTTCACGTAAAACCTGGCGCTGCCAGACATGTAAAATAGCCAAGTCTCGAGGCAGTCAGGGCAGCAAACAAAACAAAGATCTAGATGTAGCTGCTATGCTGGTCAGCATGAACGCCAAACTAGACACCCTATTAAACTTAAAACAAACAGTGGATGACATGGAAGAATCACTTCAGCACATGTCGGCGAAATATGATGCAGTGCTGAAGCAAATGGATGAACACGACGGGGAAATAAAAAAAAAACTTGAAGAAAAGGGTGACGCAATTGGAAAAAGCGGAACCAACAGCGGAGATTGACAGGTTAAAACAATAAGTTCACGACTTTAAATGGAAGAGCCGCAGGCAAAACCTTGAAATACACGGGATCCCCATGAGCGAACAGGAAAACCTTTTGGCTAAGATAAATGACCTTGCAAAGCAACTGGAAGTGCCCGACTTGACAGCAGATCAAATCATGGCCATGCATCGCATACCCTCGCGCACTGATAAGAGACCTGGAATTTTGGTTCGGTTTTCAAATCGAGCAACTCGGGATCTGTGGCTCGAGAAACGAGTGAACTTAAAGCGACTTCGTAGCAAAGCGTACATCTTGGAAAACTTAAGAAACCAGGATAAAACACTTCTTTGGGAAACGAGAGACTGGGCAAAGGCAAGACGGTACCAATACGTTTGGTACAAACATGGAAAAGTACTGGTAAGGGAAAAGGATGAGGCGCAAGCACATGTAGTGAAAATTCTAGATGACTTGCAAACACTTGTGTAGTTTTTCGCTGCTGGTAGTTTTTTTCTTTTTCTTTCTTTTGCTATGAATGACAAGACTCTTTCGTTAAGAAGTGAAATCGAATTTGTTTTCAAGAACCAACCAAAGCGCCACTTTCACCTAAATGTGCAATCGATACGGAGTAAATTTGATGACTTGAACATATTTTTGGATGGTTTTAATTTTCTTTTTGATGTTATTATGCTCAGTGAAACATGGTATAAAAATACCGAAGAAGTAGATAGGCTTGATATTTACGAAATATTTAGTGCAAACAGAACCAATAAAGTAGGAGGCGGAGTATGTATACATGTAAAAAGAGGTCTTGAGTGCAGACTTATAAGTGACTTTACAGCTATTACAAGCGATTATGAAATACTAACTTTACAACATGCAAAAACCGTTTTTTTCTGTTGTCTATCGCCCGCCAAGTGGTAATATATCATCCTTTCTTGAGTTTCTCGACGTGTATTTTAATTTTCTTGGTGAAAACAAATTGACTGTTTTGGAGGTGATTTTAACATAGATATGCTTGCGTCGTCCTCACATAAAACTGAACTGCTGACTTTATACCAGTCATACGGACTCTTCAACGTCATATCCCAGCCTACTCGCTTTACACCCCGAAATACGGCGTTGTTAGATTTATTCTTAACAAATATTTCAGAAACGGCCGTAATTGCTGGAGTGCTTGGAGAAACTATTAGTAACCACCTTCCAATATATATGCTTGAAAATGTAGACTACAGCTCCAAAAAATATGTGATCAGATTTATATTAAGCATATAAGCGCTAAAAAACCTTGATCTTTTTGAACAACAGATAAGTTCCGAAGTCTGGAGCGCGGTGCTATCTAGCGTGTCTGCTGACGAAGCATTTAATTATTTTCTTAAAAGGTTTAAAATAATATATGACCGCTCCTTTCCTTATGAATTGCACAGGGTTCCTCGAAAGTCTCGTAAACCCTGGGTTACACGCGAAATAAAAAAAAAAAAAAAATGATAAATAGGAAAAAAATCTCTACCACAAATTCGTGCACACTAAAGATGTTAGCATGTTGTTTGCATATTAATTAACACAAACTTTAAGGCAGGCTAAACACGTGTATTTGAATAATTTATTTAAATATGACAAGAGATCTAAGGTAGTACGAAAAAGAGTAAATGAGTTAATAAAACAAAGATGGCATGCGGATAAAGTAACGGAACTAAAAATCGAAGGCATCGTTGTAAAAGGGGTTGCTTTGGCCAAAAAGTTTAGTGATCATTTTGCTACACTTTTCCAGAGCGTATATGTCCAGAAGGTTTCACATAGTATGTTTCTGTCTTCAACTGACGAACATGAAGTATTTTCTGTTTTCCAAAGCTTAAAAAATAGTAAGAGCTCCGATATATATGATTTTCAAATTAAACCTATCAAGCATGTTTTGCGGCGGATTGTTCCTTGTTTAACATATATTTTAATCTAGAAATCGGGAAGGCACTTTTCGGCAAAAAAATGCAGGTAGCGAAGGTATCTGTGCTATATAAAGCTGGAGATAAAAACAACCTAGAAAATTATAGACCAATTTCTGTCTTGCCGATATTTTCAAAAGCTCTAGAAAAAATGATACATCACAGGCTGTATAGTTTCTGCGAAAAGTTTTCTATTTTAACGCCCTGTCAATACGGATTTAGGAGAGTTTTTCTACCAAACTTGCTTTGTTAAAACAAAAAGAATTAGTTTTAAACAATATTGAAGAAAAAGTTAATAACACTCGGAATATTCATAAATTTTCAAAGGCGTTCGACCGCATTAATCATAACACGTTACTTCAAAAGCTGCATGTCTATGGCATTCGTGGCGTTGCTCTAGATATGATTAGAAGTTATCTTAGTTATCGGTACCAGTGTGTTGAAATAAATAAAAAACAATCGGATCTTAGAAAACAGACTGCCGGCGTACCGCAAGGTAGCATTTTGGGACCATTTCTTTTTAATCTATACATCAATGACATCGTAAATATTGATAAAAATGTGAATCTCATTATTTACGCTGATGATACCAGTATATTCTTTTCAGGTGATGATACTGATCAGATTATAAGTGCCGCAAATATTTTTTTTTTGAAAAGTTAAATGTCTGGACAAATTCAAATTCCTTAAAAATAAATGGCAGTACGACAAAAGCCTATTATTTAGATCACGAAATACGAACTGTTTCTATACGTCCATTCTTTCTCTTGGAACACACTGTATAGGTATAGTTGAAAGCGTAAAAGTTCTCGGAATTATATTTAATTAATACATGTCATGGGACGAAACTGTACAACAGACATGTCAAAAATTATCAAGAGTTGTAGGTATTATGTACAAATATCGCCACATCATCCCGATTTCGGTTATGCTTCTTATATATAATTCCCCCTTGTACTCAAAATATAATTATTGCTTCTTGGTATGGGAGGGGGGGAGGATACGAGCACTACAAGCATAAAACTGCTGCATACTCTACAAAAAAAAAGCGGTTCGTATTATATGTAATACTGAGTATAGTAGTCATACTAGTCCATTATTTATTAAATTGAATATTGTACAGATTCCTAATCAGTATTATTATAAACTTTTTCTTGCATTGAAAAGATCTTTTTGCCAAAAAGAAAATATATTCATATCTATTTCCAACCCTAGGATGAGGGAGGTTACATATAAAACTAGGTCTGCAGACGCATGGTTAGTGCCGCACTCCAGAACGAACTAAGGAAATCAGACATTTAAATATATAGTACCTCTTTTTTTAGATCGCCTGAGTGAGTTGAATGAAGTTTTGAATGAAACCATAAAAAATGTACGTTCCATGTTCGTGAGAGAGTGCCCCTGGAATTTGTAAACTTGGCTAAATCGATTACTTTTCCCCCTTCCCCCTCCCCCATCTAATGCTGTTTATTTTTGTGCTATAAGTGTGATGGTGAAAAAAACATGTGTATGTCCATGCTGTCCTCCTTCGCTGCTGTGGGGAGGCAGAGGCTCGTCAAGCAACAACTGAGTTGTTTCTTTCTGTCTCCCCTCTCCAAACGGAGAGAACTAGAGTTTGAGTTTGAGATATGGTCGGCCTCGCCGCAGAAATAACACAGCGGTCGTCGATCGGCCGTGCGCCACATATCCGTCTTCCTAGACGCCGTTTTGGTGCGGACGAGCTAGGGCTGCCCTTCCCGACGTCGGAAGGACTGTGGCGCTGGTGGGTCACAACGAGGTGGCGTCAGATGCTGCCGGGCAGCTGGCGACGGTCTCCGAGCTACTGCGGCGTGAGTCAGGGTGGGCTCATTGGGTGCTGCTACGCTGGCAGCAAGCTCCAGTTGGATCGCCCGCCGTACTTGCTTGCGGACAGCGTCGGCTGTCGGAGCGAAACCGGCTGGTTAACAGCAGGCAAAAGCGTTCCGAGCTCTTCCCGGGCGAACGTCGCGAGTGATCTCGCAAATGCCTGGGATGCTGAATCCAAGATCGCTGCTAGGTGGCCCGAGGGTAGCGACGCCGGGTAGTCGTTGGTAGTGACTGTCTCGGGCTTGAAGGGAGCGCTCGATGTTCGTGGCTTCGGTGACGAAACCTTCGACTGTTGTTAAAGGGCTGCGGACAAGACCGCAGAAGATGTTTTCCCTCACACCCCGCAGGAGGATCCTTATATAATAACAATAATATAAAAAATCTTTATTTTACGTGCCCACAAACAACTTTACAGTCTATGATGTGGTGCACACAAAGAAAATTAAAACACAACACTAAATCAAACATTAAAATACTTGTCACAATGAAAATATAAACAGATAACAGAAACTGAAAGACTATGCAGAACCCGCCTTACAATAGGTAATTCAAGGACATCCACGTTCGCACATAAAACATAGACTGGTTTGAACAAAGAAAAATGTCAAGGTGGGTCTTATTAAATGCTAATTGGATTCTCGATAAAGGAGACACAGATGACATACAAGAGGGGTAAAAGGGTAGCACATTCCTACTGACCCTTGACGGAACATGAAAGTCTATGAAACGCAACAGATCAATTGAATTCACTTCTCCGTGTACAACTTTGTGAAGAAATATAAAATCTCTGTATTGCCTCCGCACAGCAAGCTTGTGCAACGCAAATCGAACAAGTAACGCTCATAATAGTAAAAATATTTCCTTCCAATACAACGGTCATACACAATTCTAATCATTCGTTTTTGTATATTTTCCACTGAAAGAGCCTGAGATAACGTTAATGAATTCCAAATTATTGAGCCAAATTCTAACCTTGACCTCACTAATGTCTTGAACAAGTGCAGTAAACAACGGAGCGTAGAAAACTGGCGACACAACCATGAAATCATTCCCAACACTCTCAGTGCTGCATTAACGGTTATAGACACGTGATTATTAAAGGATAGTGAACTATCGATGAATACACCAAGATCCTTAATAAAAGGAACCCGAGGAATCGGGGCCCCTCCCAAATTATATAAAAAATAAAGTATGTCACGCTTTCTGGATAACACAATTGATTTAGTTTTGTTCGGGTTAAATGACAAGCGGTTTTTGGCACACCATTCAGAAACACGTTCTATGTCAGCCTGGAGACGGGAGCAATCAGATAGTGACCTCACACTTATAAAAAACTTAACATCATCGGCAAGCAAAATAATTTTTGCATCTGTAATACGGGAAGCAAGATCATTTATGAACAAAAGGAATAAAAGTGGTCCCAGGATGGATCCCTGGAATACACCAGAACTTGAAATAAACTCGTCAGAGTAGCTATCAGAAATGCGAACAGAGTTTCGACGACCAATGAGATACGTGGAAAACCACGCGCAAAGATGCGGGCTGAAACCATGCAAGGCAAGCTTCTGTAGCAGTAAATTGTGACATACACAATCGAACGCTTTCAACATGTAAAAATAAATTGTATCTACCTGTCCGCTACTTGACACCACTGGTGTAGAGTAACTTAAAAACGAAAATAAATTTTACTCAACTGACCTACCCTTCAAAAAACCGTGTTGAGATGCAGATATCATTGGGCTAAGGTAAAAGTAAACACGTTTATATATTACTTTTTCAAAAAAATTTGCAAAACTACATAACAATGACACAGGACGGTAATTATTAACCAATGTCGAATCACCGTTTTTAAAAATAGGAACAACTACAGACACTTTCCAAAGCTCGGGAAAGTGTCCTTGTGCAAGAGGCAAATTAAAAATGTGCATCAAAACAGGGGAAACTAAAGAGCAGCAGCCTTTTATAATAAACATAGGTATGTCATCAACACCGCTCGATAATTTGGGTTTCAGTTGCCTCACGGCTTTACGATCTCTTCAGCGCCAACAGTAAACGAAGACAAAAAAGAATTAAAACCAGCATTAGTGGCACTAAAAAAACTACTCATAGGAGGGGAATAACACGAACGCAAGAAGTCAGCAAAACTATTCGCGATATCAGCCGGCAAACAGTGGTACTCATTATTATCTCGAAGACAAATAATTTCTTTACTTCCATGCATGTGTTGCTTAGTAAAGCACCAGAATTTTTTCGGATTTTTTCTAAGGCTTTGCTCGACGCCATCTAAGTGCAAACGATTAGCTGGTTCATAAAGTCTCTTAACAAGACAACGATGAATACTGAATTTTTGATACCATAAACTTAGTCCTGTTTTCTTGTATAAGCGATGATAGCGCAGTTTTTTTCGTAATGCATTTTTTCAATCTTTTGAGAACCAACTGGGATAACGGGAGTTGCGCGTCAACCGTTTAGGAACGAAAGCATCCACAGCTTTTTTAATTATCGCGGTCAACTTTTCTGTAGCGGAGTCAACTATGCCATCGTTTAAGACAACTGACCAGTCATAGTTCTCTAGAAACTTATATAAACCAAGATAATTTCCGTGAAAATAAGAATACCTAGCAGAAGTACGTTTTACACGTGGCCTACATGATAAGCAGAATTTTGTTTTGAACGGTGGATGATAAACATCAACGGGTACGAGTGGATTTACAGCTGATACCGCCGGCTCGAGCGGTGCCTTAGATAAGCACACATCTAGAACATTTACACAAGAATTTTGAATTTCATTGTACTGATAAAAAGAAAAAAAGTTTATAAACGAAAGCAGCCAGGTGGCTTTTTGTTATGTACCGGCGCCACCGGCAGGTGGACTAAGCAGCCGATGCCGCGAGCCTCGTGACAATCGCGTGCTAGTGAGAGCTCGGGCACTTGTTCCTTGACCGAGAACCGCGATGGACGCACCGTCCACACTCTAAAGCTGACAGTAAAGCTTGTATTTATCAATTGGCGACGAGTGAGAGAAACGAACCTGCGGCTTTGAGAAGATGGCGACTCACGGCACCATGGAAGCGTTCTCGGGAAAGGGGTGGTCATCTTGGGCGGAGCGGCTCATCTACTACTTCGAGGCCAACGGCATCAGGGATGGCACCAAGAAACGGGCCGTTCTGCTAACTCTGTGTGGCCCCTCCACATTTGAAACGGTCAAGGCATTGGTGGCTCCCAGGTCTCCAAGTGAGTTGACTTTCGAGGAGATCGTGAATTTGCTCCAAGCACATTTTGATCCCCGGCCGGCAGAACTGTTCAGCCGTTGCAAGTTCCAACGGCGAGATCAGCAGCCCGAAGAGTCAGTGACCGCTTACGTCGCTGCTCTTAAGAAACTTGCAGCAGACTGCAATTTTGGGAACGTTCAAGTGACTCCGACGACTAGCACAGCTAGCCTTCCCGTCTCAGCACTAGCTGCTGGGGCAGCCGACGGCACGGTCAGCACGGTCACAACAGCGGTTTCCAGCAACGCGACGATGTTACCCATGGACATAATGTTGCGCGATCGTTTTGTTTGCGGTCTTCAAAATGAAAATCTCCAGCAGCGGCTATTTGCGGAGCGGGACCTTACGTTTCTCAAGGCGTTCGACATTGCCGTACGAGCCGAGAGCGCCAAGGACCACCAGCGGCAAATAAAAGCAGATTTTCAAGAAATAAACAAAGCGGAAAAAACGCGTCCGGCGCATCGTCGCCAGGAGAAGACGACGCCATCGTCCACGCCCTGCTATCGCTGCGAAGAACTCCACAGTCCTAGTTCTTGCAAGTTCCGAACATCGCAGTGTCGGTACTGCAAAAAGACGGGACACATCGCGAAAGCTTGCTTCAAGAGAAAGAAAAACAGCCAAAACTCCGTACAGGCACTCGAACCACAGGAAAATCATGGCCCCTTTACAGAACCGTCAGGCACGCTGGGTGACTTGTACGCCGTAACACCGCGGCGGGAGCCGGCAGAGAAGGTTATGATAAGCCTGGAGGTTCAGGGTGTTCCTCTCAGATTTGAGGTGGACTCGGGAGCGGCGTTTTCTTTGATCAGCGAACAAACTTTCCGAGCAGCGTGGCCAAGAAACCCTCCGGAATTTACAGACGATAACATCGCTCTGCGTACCTGGTCTGGGGAAGGCATCGAATCTCTGGGAACAATTCACGTCATGGTCCAGTTCAAGAAACTGAAAGTGAATTTGCCTCTTCTTGTGATGAAGCACCCCGGATGTAACCTTCTTGGGCGGAATTGGTTCACAGCCCTGGGAATTGGCCTCAGCGGCGTGCACCAGGTGGTGTTGGACGGCAGCCTGACAGCCACCATCGAAAGGTACGGGTCAGTTTTTGACGGAAACCTGAACGGCTACAACGGACCAGCGGTAAGCCTAGAACTGGAAGACAACGCGTCACCCAAGTTTCTACGAGCTCGCACTGTGCCATTCGCGCTCAAACCAGCGGTGGAAGCCGAGCTGCAACGTCTCACGGAACAAGGCATCCTTGAACAGACTCAGCACTCGAATTGGGCAACACCCGTTGTAGTAGTAAGGAAGAAAAACGGCAGCATCAGACTTTGTGGTGACTACCGGAGCACCGTCAACGCTGTGACGCTCAAGGCGTCATATCCACTGCCGACAGTGACAGAGGTGCTCGCAAAGCTGCGGGGAGGGAGAATTTTCTCCACCATCGACCTGGCTCAAGCATACCAGCAGTTACGAGTCACCGAGAACACAGCTGACGTTCTTACCATCAACACGATAAAAGGCCTTTATCGTGTCAAGCGACTTCCTTTCGGCGTCTCGGCAGCACCAGCCATTTTCCAGAAAAGCATGGAGACAACACTTGCAGGGATAGCCGGTGTCAGCGTGTATCTGGACGACATCATTGTCAGCGGTGCCACAACCGCGGAACACGCCCAGCGCCTGAACGTTGTCCTGTCAAGACTCCAAGAAGCTGGCCTGCGAGCAAACCGTGAGAAGTGCCTATTTGGCGTTCCTGAGGTCACTTACCTGGGCCACACGATCGATGCGGTTGGTGTTCATCCAACCAACGACAAGATCAAGGCGTTCAGGGAGTTGCCAGAACCTACGTCAAAAGCCACGCTGCAGTCGTTCCTCGGAATGCTCGCATTCTACGACAGGTTCTTAGAAAACCGAGCGACTGTAGCCTGCGATCTCTACAGACTACTAGCCAAGAACGTCCCTTGGCACTGGGAAGAGCGCCATGCCCTCGCTTTCCGGAAGTTGAAAGAGTTGGTACTCCGCAAGACAACGTTGGCTCACTACGATGAGTCAAAACCACTGCTTCTGTCCTGTGATGCGTCACCATATGGCGTCGGCGCAGTTCTTGCGCAGGTCGACCACGAGGGCAGGGAAGCTCCAATCGCATTCGCGTCAAGAACTCTAGGGGATGCCGAGAAAAATTACTCACAGCTTGATCGAGAAGGATTAGCAGTGGTGTTTGGGGCGATGCACTTTCACCAATACATCGCCGGACGAAGTGTCGTTATTATCACCGATCACCAACCACTGCTTGGCATCTTGGGACCGCAGAAGCCGGTACCACAAGTCTTGTCACCCCGAATGCGGCGATGGTGCGTCAAACTGTCGGCGTACGATTACAAACTCGTGTACAGGCCTGGAAAACGACACCAGAACGCGGATGTTCTAAGCCGTCTGCCCCTACCTGACAGTGACGACGAGCCTTGCTCACCGGGAGACGTCTTGATGATTGAAGCCTTGACAAGTTCTCCGCTGACAGCAGATAAGATAGCAGCCATGACATGCGCAGATCCGATTCTGTCCCGCGTCTACGAGGCTGTGCAGCAAGGCAAACTTCATGAGCTCACGGAGAAGGACTTTACCGCGTACAGAAAAAAAGGCGCAGAGATGTCCACTCAAAGAGGATGTGTCATATGGGGATCCCGGGTGGTCATACCAGCCTTGGCACGTCCTGAAGCCATGAACTTAGTGCATGCTGGACACAAGGGGATCGTGGCCATGAAGTCATCTGCACGCAGCTATGTGTGGTGGCCTGGCATCGACCGCGACATAGAGGACGCTGTTGGCAGCTGCCCCATCTGCCAAGAGTCCAGGAAGATACCAAGCAAGGCACCGCTTCCTACGTGGGATCACGCATCACTTCCTTGGGACACGCTGCATTTGGACTTTGCAGGCCCTCTGGAAGGAAACATGTTCCTTGTCGTTGTAGATGCCTACACGAAGTGGCTAGAAGTGCGAAGCATGACTAGTGCCACATCTGCAGCGGTCATCAAAGAACTCCGAGGTATGTTCGCAACTTTTGGACTGCCTCGCAAGATTGTTTCCGACAACGGAAGCGTCTTCGTATCGAAGGAGATAACAGACTTTTATGAAAAAAATGGCGTGAAGTTTGTGACCAGCGCTCCGTACCATCCAGCGACAAACGGCCAAGCCGAGCGCATGGTTTACGAACTTAAGCAAAGTTTGTCAAGAGAGAAAACGGGATCGCTCTCACTGAGAATTGCTAGATTCCTGTACAAACAACACAACTCAGTTTGCAGCTCGACAGGAAAAACACCAGCATTTTTGATGTTCAACAGGGAGCTTGCTACTAACATCAGTAGACTCCTTCCTCGTCGAGAAAGTAGTCACAAGGAACGAGATATGGAAAGGACACCGCCGTCCAGGGTATTTCAAGAGGGACAGGCAGTCTATGTCCTAAACTTCAAAGGAACCCCCAAGTGGATCCAAGGAAAGTTGACCAAAAGACTTGGAATTCGCTCCTGGCTGGTAGACACAGCAACTGGATCAACCCGCCGCCACGTGGATCAAATAAGGCGTCGATTTACGACATCGACTCCATCGGCTGAGTGGTCTGTTCCTGCTCCTGTTTCGGACTCTCAACACGATCACCCTACCGAGAGATCGTCATTTCAAGATAATTCCGAGACAACGCCGGAACATACGACAGACGCCGGAAGCGGAAGAAGGGAGCAACCTCCAAGAAATAGGCACCCTCCAGAACGCTATGGGAGCTACATCTGAGGGGGAAGAGGTGTTATGTACCGGCGCCACCGGCAGGTGGACTAAGCAGCCGATGCCGCGAGCCTCGTGACAATCGCGTGCTAGTGAGAGCTCGGGCACTTGTTCCTTGACCGAGAACCGCGATGGACGCACCGTCCACACTCTAAAGCTGACAGTAAAGCTTGTATTTATCACTTTTCTAGAAGTCACGCCAGTTGTGCAAAAATTGTTGCCAGCGCCCCAGTCAATTCCAGGCAAGTTGAAATTGCTTAGAATCTGGACACGAAACTTAGAAAAGTCGACCTTTTTCTGCAGTGATTCAAAATGTTCGATAAATTCAAGATCGGTGAAAAGAGGAGGGAAATAGTAATTTCCGATTAAATAGTTAAAACCACCGCTGGCAGGTAGTTCAACCCAGACACACTCAGCATAGGATTCGAGATCTTTCTTTCTGTGGCACTGAACTATAGAGTTTACAGCAATCAGTACACCACCTCCGAGTTTCATACCCCTGTTAGCATAATCTCTGTCTTGGCGAAACACCGTAAAAGTTGGAGGAAAATAGCTACTTATAGAAATGCCGGGACAAAGCCAGGTCTCAGTTAAACATATAATCTGAGATGGGCTTAACAAAATATTAGACATAAACTCAACGGCCTTAGAACGGAGGCCCGCGTGTTTTGATAATACATTTCAAGTGTTTAAGCATTTGCAGCTGGTGAAGATGAAGATTCAGACCCAAGTATTCTCGAGCGGTCTAGTTTGCCGAAAAACTGGTGGAAGATTGAACCCCCTGGCCACACTTCTGCTTTGTTCAAGCTTTCAAAAACTGAGAAGTCCCTTGCGAGATGAAACGAAGAATATGAATCGAATTTCGTCTGCAACTTCGTGACACTAGCACTTTTGCTGTCCAAGAGAGGGGCTATAAGGTTTTCGATGTCTGCAACTGATGTTTTTGGGTCTAGTCTTGATATGAAGAGAGCCTTTGTATAAGGCTGGCGAGCCACGGCAAGTACCTTATCAGACTTTGCAGTTCCGGATGACGCCGGAGCCCGCCGTTTTCGCTTCACGAGTGTGAAGCCGTCGTCGTCCAACGCTGAAGCTGCCTGACCAGCATTGCGCCTGTCACCGGCATCCTGTGCTGAGAGGTCGCCCACAACGTCGTCTGCCAAGGGGATGGCTGACGTGGCGGCTGCACCCTTGTTCCATGTGGTCTTGGGCACCGCTCCCGATGCTAGCGTAGGCCTTCCGGCAGAAGATTCCGCTCGCCGCATTCGTTCAGCATCGTTCGCGGTCGCCGTAAATGATGTTTGAGGTTTCAGAGCAAGAGGCAGGCGCTCGAGCACCCTCTTGCTCAAGAGGCCAATTTCAGAGCGCATAAAAGTATTTTCTGCCTTCAGACTCTTTACCTCGGCGGTCAAGATGTCCACTTTTGACGACAGCTTACTCAGAAGTCGAACGAGGTCGGTCGTTGCCTCCGGCGTCCAATTAGCAGCGGCACCCTCCGAACGTGAAGGCGGTTGAAACAGGTCCGCCTCGTCTTGCTTGTCAGTCTCGTTGTCGAGACTGACAAGCTCGGATTGCACCAGGCGTCACCGATGAACCTCGGTGACGCCTGGTGCAATCCGAGCATTTATAAGCACTCGTGCCGCTTTGC
This sequence comes from Ixodes scapularis, assembly GCF_016920785.2. Classification (NCBI taxonomy): domain Eukaryota; kingdom Metazoa; phylum Arthropoda; class Arachnida; order Ixodida; family Ixodidae; genus Ixodes; species Ixodes scapularis. The sequence goes on along the minus strand of NW_024609835.1, from coordinate 67,967,722 downwards.
ATCAATATGTCGTATTCTTCTTGACCTACTCCGATACATTTGCAGTGGTATCGCTGATTGCACGATCCAGAACAAGGCAGAAACTGCTGTTTGGCGTAAAAACGAACGGAGCACTTGTCGCACACGTCTGTCGGCATCGCTATCAATCGTAGAAAGCTTCTCTTTTGTAGCCTGAGGGTCGGAGCTGGCGGTCAGGCGCAGAACATCCTGCACGAAGGCGGTGAGGCTCTCGTTAAGGCCCTGGGTCCTGGTTCGAAGTAGTTCTTCACCTCTCTCTCGACGGTGTCGGTCGACAAACGTTCCGTTCAGCTCGCTCTTGACAGCGTCCCACGATGTGAAAGAGGATTCTTGATTTTCGTACCAGTGCTTGGCGGTCCCTTTTAGTGAGAAGTGCACGTTTTGCAGGCGCTGCTCGTCGGTCCAGCCATTGTAACGTGTAACGCGTTCGTAATGGTCGTTTCAATCTTTGGCTTCTCCGTATTATTCATCGTGGAATGGAGCAGCTGTCCGCGGCGCGACGGGCATGCATATGACGTTGACGGCAGCCGGGGTCTGCGACGACTGATTGTCCATCGTCGGCCTCGTTGACTACTTGGTCTTGGGGGGCCAAAGTCCGAATTCCGGGATTAGGCCTTGGGTGCGGCGACCTCATCAGGTGTTGGTCTCCTCTTCGCTGGGTCTTTGTGAGCTTGGGATTGGAGTTGCACTGCAGGCCCTCGGAGGGGTACGTTGCAAGAGGATGCGTTACATGGCTAGTTCTGATAAAGCTAATTCTGACATTACACAACACTTGTGACAAAGGAAACGCACCAGATATAAATGAAAGCGCATGGGAACGTTGGCACATTCTCGAAGAGCTATTCCACTCTGTGAAGATAGATAACCGGCGAAGCTGTTTAGCACACGACAGATACGTGACAGAATTTTGAACAAAGGTACGAACGCATTTATTGTAGTAGGGGTAGCCGACTTCCTTAGGATTCTTGAACTATATTTAAAAGAAACTGTTGTTCAACACAATAATCGAGATTTCATACAGAAACGTGGAATATGCATAGGTTCGGCAGTTGCTCCAATTTTGTCAGAGATATATTTAAGTTATCTAGACCTAAAGCTCCATGACATCGTCCGGAACCGTTCTCCCAGCGACGTTCTTGTAAGGCGGTACGTCGACGACCTTTTGATATGCAGTACCAATCCTAATTTAGCGGCATCACTTGAAAACGCTGCCCTTAACAGTTCTCCAGAATTAAAGTTTTCTGTAGATAGACCAGAGGGGGGTATCTTACAATTTTTAGATCTACAGCTGAAACATCCATCCAATTTGTGTTGTCACTCAAAACATGTAAAGGCTGGCATAATACGCAATTTGGTCAACAGTGCTCTGAAAAAATCATGTTCCCACTTTAGAGTCTGCTCTCAAGCGCCTGTTTGACCGTTTTAAAGCCGCTGGGTACCCTCAAGATTACGTGTTCGATCAGTTGTTGTTTCTCATCTCCCCCAAGAAAAAGTGCCAAAATGTTCTTCAACCTACAAAGCGTGTAGTTCTTCCGTTTTTTCACCAGATTTCACATACTCTTAAATCTATTGGTAATAAGTATAGTATTAGCACGGTTTTCAGCAATGATTACAAACTGAATCGTTTGACTCCGTTTGCTTCCGCCAGAGCAGGGTGCACTAAAAACACAAGGAAAAAGAGGTCAGTTGTGTGTCAGGAGTAGTATACAGGATCCCGTTTGATTGCGGATTATGCTACATAGGACAAACCAAGCGCTGTATAAACGATCGTCTCACCGAACACAAACGTTGTGTCAAAAACAAAGATCCTTATTCGGAAGTATCAAAACATGTAGTTGAATGCAATAATTGTCTACCCAACTGGGACTCAACAACAGTCATCTTATCAGAAAAGGATGATCGGAAGCGTTTGATAAAAGAATCTATAACAATCATGAATCATGGGAATGCGGTAAATAAGCCATCCCTCACAATAGATAAAGAACAAAGAAAGTTTTTACAAATTTGATGTCTGCGCGTCCTGTCAATTGATGTGTTGAGGCCTTTGTCCGATTTTAAGACTTTTCGCAATGTTGTTTCCTGGTCGTTGGTTCGTTGCGTCCTTCCTGTTATAGTGTTGGTGTTCCTTGAGGACTAATGCATTTTGGTCCTTCTACTTTGCTTTTGTTTTTGTATAAACGACCTGTTGTAGTGTTGGGGTCTCTTGAGGACTAATGCACCTTAGTCCTTCTACTTAGCTTTTGTTTTTGTATAAACTTTTCGGTTCTATTGAAATGCTTGTTTTTGTTGTACTGCTTGTGGCACGGGTTTTCCCAAGTCTCCCTCTTTTTTCTTGCGTCTCTTTTGTTTGTGAAGGTTTCTCCCTCTCTTTCCTTCGTCTCTTTTGATTTGTGTAGGATTTGACGCCTATATAAGCACCCTTCCTTGTCAAATAAAATTCAGCTGTGTTTGAGACTTTGTGTTTGTCCGTCCCTTTTTGTCCCAGTCTCGGGGTTTTTGTCGAAATGTTTAACATTTATTGTCTTGATCGGTGGTCATCGCGAAGAAAGGTACGCATACACACGTGCCGCTTGCCGCCAATGCTGACATTTTCGTTGCCATTCCCGCCGTTGCTCCTCGTTGGCGCTTTGCTCTTCGAGAGTCCAGACTATACATGGCCTCCCCATTAGGACGAGAGGAGTGAAATTGAAAATAGAGATCGGCAACTTGCCTTTCTGTTTTTTATATACATTCGCGTGGAAGACTATTGCCGCCACGAGGAGCCGGAGGAAACTAGACACGCGCGACGGGGCAACCACCTGGCGAAAAGTAGACACCCGCGACGGGACCGCCACCCCGGGAGAGTGGAAGGAAACGAAACTAGGCATGCAAGAGCTTGGAAGGACGACAAAGAGAGGGGGGTGCAAGCGTAGTTTTTGGTTACGCACACAAAATTGCTAAATTGCCCAAGCTTAAGGAGAATGCAGGGAATGGTGTCCCACGCTCTTCACGCGCACGCCTTTTCTGTATAAAACATTCGAAGTAAATAACCCCCCCCCCCCCCCCCCCCCCCAGAAAAAACTTTGACGAATGCGCGTGAAAGATTCCATTTGTTTTAGGCTTTTACTTTAGAACATTTACTGCTGCAGACGCCGGCATGTGCGGCGCGTGGGTGAGGTGCGGCGCGTAGCTGCGATGCGAGCGTAGAGTTTTTGGTCACGCACACGAAAAATCCACGGAACCCTAGCCATAAACAGCTTCGCTGTAAAAAGATATCGATAAAAAGAATGCTGGCAATATGCAATAGTTGTGACAGAGGATAGGCTGTAGGCGCAATGGGCATTCCCGAACGAAAGAAACGCGAACGACGGAACGATACCCTCTTGCGCCCGTCACGCCACTCCACTGTGGTCAGTAGAAGCTCTCGCGGAACTTGTGGTACGTTTCGAGAGTAGTGACGGTGGAAAATGGCCTGCCCGTTCAGTAACCCTACTGAAAAAAAAATTTATGAATGTATGTAAGAACTGATATTAAATATTCAAAAACCGGTGTGCGACATATAATTCGCATACGAAAATGGTCTATGGACGTTTATGGTAAATCCTTTGGTGAGCTAACACCTTTTACGGCCCTCTATGGTTAACCATAAGAAACCATAAGACACGCTATAGCCACCTATAACAAAATCGATGTCTTCAAGGCTATAAATCTCGACCATTACGACTTCTACGGCTTGCTGTAGAATCATTTATGGCTATGCAGCTATAGACTCGCAGCAAGTAGCTGTTGCGGAATTTTCTCGTATGCTAACATCTCTATATCTGTACGTTATTCCTGCATAATTTGTAGTTATGAACTCTTCAGTAATAGACCGTACTACTCAATCTGCGACCCTACCTCGCCGAGGCAGATCGCGGATACTTGCCAGTATTTACAAATGCTTTTCGTCACAGTGAGGCGGAGGTGTCTCGGGAACGTAAGAAGGATAGCCGATGCTTGATCGAAATGCTGCTCCCAATTTTCCGAAATAGGAATTACGCCTCACTACGATGCCTTCGATGAGTTGGGTTGTATTATGTGCACTGTGGAGCCCTGTGAAATGTCGAAGCACTCGTCCTTGCGCTTTATGCCGTAGTGGGGAGTCGCCGGCTGCTACGAGTGTGAGCACATTTCGTGATGAGTAGGGCAGGCCGAGGCACAGCCTTAGCGCCGTTCGGCGGAAAGTTTCAAAAGTTGTCCATTGTGGTCTTGCTATGTCGAGTAGGGGAAGTGCGTGAAGCACTCTGCTTACAATGTGACCCCGATAGAACGTCAACAGCGATGACTGGAAAGGACCCCGATTTGGAATTGGAATGCGGCGAAGAGCACCACATAGATTATGATACTCTCATGACGTGCTTAAGAGCAGGCCGCTAGTTCATTCTGTCGTCTATAAAGACGTCAAGGTACTTCACTCGTGTCCGCCTTCGAATCCGCTCTCCTTCCACGCGAAGCCTTGAGAATTCGGAACGTAATCGCCCTCCTGGTCTGTAGGTGAGTGCGGAAGTCTTAGGCAGTAGACAATATGAGGCCAGCGTGAAAGAGGTATGCCGAGGTGGTGTTAAGAGCCTTTTGGAGTTGTCCTTCGGCTATTGCTGAGAGGAGCGTAGGACCAGCACACCACAGTAAACGTCGTCGGCGTATATTTCACATTTGACTGGAAAGATACTTTCCTTTGGTAAAGCAGAAGTGAGTGCTGCCATGACAGCGTTGAAGACTAACGGGCTGAACACACTTCCCTGTGGCACTCCTTGTGTGCTCTCGCGTGGCGTACTCAAATGCCTGGCCAGTCTAACTAGGAGCGCTCGTTTGTTTAGAAAACATAGTTGCAAAATTTTTTCAAAAGCCGGGATTCATGATTAAAAAGCAAATACCTCCGACTTATATTAGTGGCGAAGCTCCTCAGGGGCTAGCCACGTCCGTATGTCCGTCCGCCGTCGAGTGCACGTGCTCCTGCTCGTGAGCTCACGGGCTCACGTGCTCACGACCACGTAAGCACGTGCTCCCGGGCTCCGTGTAGGACAAAAAAAAAAAAAAAAAAGAGCCGCATCTCCACGTGGTGAACGATGTTGATGGGACGAAGCTCTGGTGGTGCTTGTCTGCGTAGACGGTGAACCACAGCACGCCGAGCCTTTCGTTCGTTTTCATCCATGTCAGAAAGAGAGTATGTGGTATGGAACGTGGTTATATACGCATTTGAGCATTTGACCGCAGCGTGACATGGATGAAAACAAACGAAAGGCTCGGCATGCTGCGGCTCAGCGTCTACGCAGACAAGCACCACCAGAGCTTCGCCCAAATCAACGTCATTCACCACGTGGAGATGCGGTTGTTTTTTTATATCAACATCAACAATTTATATGTAGACGTTTCGTCTCCTATGCGGGAGATACTCTTAGAGTGCACTGGTGATGTCTCCAGCATAGAAGACGAAACGTCTACTTATAAATTGTTGATATTGTTATTTAAAGGAGCTGTGCAACGATATTCAGTTGGAATGTTTTTCACTTTACACGAGCTTACTGGCACTAGTGGCGCTCAAGAATACTCGCACGCAACTCCGCTGGCCAAGAAACTCCTTTGTTGCGATGTAATTTCAAGGACAAAAGCGATCACTTTCATCCAATCTCTCTTTTGCAAAATTTCATGACGTAACGTGGGGATCGCAGAACACCCAAGTGACGATATTTGAATGCTGTTCATAGATTGGACCCAAGCATTGCGTGGGCACTCGATTTGGGCTCGTGCTAATTACTAGCTCGAGAAGCATTCGGGTAGTGGTCCGTGTCCAATCGCTGCAACAACGACAACAGCCGAGCCATAACAATGTCTGGAACTCAGCGCGTGCCCTGTGCTTTGCCAACCCCAGCGCGTGGCTATGATCAACATTGGCGGCATATAGTCGGCTCCAGATCACGTGGCCGCTTGTTCTGGCGGCGAGTTGAGGGGGTGAACGCTGCTCGTTTTTCTTTAATTTTTTTCTGGGACTTCTATTGCGTGGGGTGAAAAACGAACGGGTGTTTCATAAGTCATTAACGTCAGGGATCCGTTTTAAGCGGTATTTGCGCAAAGTACAAAAATTGTTGCATAGCTCTTTTAAGTCGTAGGTATTTTCTTTTTAAGAAAAGATCGTACAAAGGCCAGGGCTCAACTTCCTACCCCGATTATTTGCAATATTTCCAGTAATATGTCGTGAGGAAGAGCGTTGAAAGCACGATATATCTCCAAGAACATGGTATGTAGGACATGTTTCGGCGCTTCGGCCTCTTCAAGAGACAAGGCAAGATCTCCGATGCCATCTGCTGTGAATCGACCTCTTCTGAAGCCCGAAAGTGCGTATCGGGAAAGAGTTTGTATTTTTAAGTTGCCAAGTGAGACGGCGGTGGATCATCCTTTCCATTAGCTTGCAGGTGCAGGACGTCAGCGATATTGGTTAAATGAGGACAATTCGTTCGAGCGTTTTCCTGCTTTCTCGACAGCTACCACGGTCGATTGTAACCAGGCATTGGGTAGTACTCCTCTCTGTCAAATGTCGTTGAAGTAAGCTAGGAGTTCGGGTCTGTCTTCTTCGTAGATGTTTTTTAGAGGCTCATTAGTTATACCGTCGGGTCCTGGGGCACCATGCCGACGGCAGCTTGAAAAGAGGTAATTTAACTCTGATAATGTGATATCGTCATCAACTGACACTTTTGGGAAACGCAAAAAAAAGAAACCTGGGTCAAAAACAAAAACTGTTTCTGGTGAGTGGATGTGAGAGGTGAGTTCATCTGCAAATCGTTTTCTGAGGGCAGCGAATGAGATTTTGTTTTTGATAGCGATTGCTGCGAAGTGGTCTTCAGGTGGGTCTGCAGTGAGTAGGCATTCGACTGTCATCCACGTGAGGCGGGATCCAGCGTCAGTGCTTAGTGAATTACTCCTCTGTTGGCACTGCTAACCGCCTAGTTGTACGGTATATCTGCGAAGCTTGGTTTTGACTTGTCGTGTCCTTGTCCAGTCTTGTGGTCGCATAGAACACCGAACTATTCTTTGAGCTCACCAGTATGCGACGCGAGCTTCAAATATGTCAGGACTGCGTTTGGTTTTGTTGCTGGAAGCGTCATTTGTTTAGTGGCGACTTTGAAGGCTGTGGTTACGGCCTCCTAAATTGCTAAAAAATTTTGGCTTGTTTATATGGTGCTTAGAGCTACGAGAAACATCCCAGTTGGTAAACTAATGCATTCTGGTCATCTGTGGGATGGACGTGATGAGAGCAAGATGGGCACGTGGTTGCATCGGCAACCAGTACAACCACTACTAATGCGCCATCTTCCGAGCTCTGCATGGTGCAGGGTTGGGGTTGACATCTTTGTTTTTGGAGGGAACTCATACCTCGTTGCGTTTGACGCACTTTCCAATTTCCCAGAGGTCGAGAAGCTGACGGACAGAAGCGCAAGAACCACGATTGCGGCGCTCAACTCCATGTTTGCAAGGTACGGCGTACCGCTCGTAGTCTGCTCCGATAATGGACCACAGTTTTCCAGCCACGAGTTCTCCGCTTTCTCGAAGAGGTATGACTTCAAACACGTCACGTCCAGCCCCCACTACCCTCAGTCTAACGGACTCGCAGAAAAGGGTATGCAGATTGTCAAGCGCATTCTGAAGAAAACTGAAGAATCTAGGGACGACTTCTGGTTAGGCCTGCTGGCCTACCGCTCCTCACCACTAGAAGACGGCCGATCTCCGGGGGAACTTCTTCCAGACATGTACAAATTACTCAAAAAAGGTAGTTAAGTTAAGTTACTGAGTATCGACGCCAAAAGTAATTGGAATAGAGTAGAAATTACGCATTTGTAATAGTAATTGAGTAAACTACAAACTACTGTAAAAAGTAGCGAGTAACTTTCAAGTTACTTTCGAAGTTACTTTTTTATGTTTTTGTGGTAGCAAAATGAACCACAGTTTTGATCTGTGAAAAAACCCTGCGAGCCTAAAATAAAGGCAGTCATTTTATGGCTTGAGTGTTCACCAAAATAGTTTATTCTCTCGCAAAAGCAATTGACTTTTAAAGTTCTTGATACGAGAGTTTTCCCCTTTTCCTCCTAAAGACGTCCCAAGCCAAGCTAAAAAGACGTTCCACCGACGCGCTGAATGGAAAGGCAGCGTTAAATTTCAGAAACAGGCTGCGCACAATGTTAAGAATGTTGGGAGGCGGTATGAGGTACAGGTGGTGTTTAAGGCTCCCAACAAATTACTTCAATTGTGTAAGAGGGTCCGAGAGTCGGGGGAGGGGAAGAAGAGAGGTGAATTTTCTTGTGGAAAAAAATATGTGAACTGTTTTGTTCGATGCCGGCTTTGTGCGGTGTATTGCATTCCTCTATCCTGTGGCAAAGTGAACGTGGGCCAAACTGGTCGCTGTGTTAATGAAAGGCTTAGGGAGCACCGTGCCTCTCTCCGAGCGACTCCGTCGGGCCACCTGGCTGTCCACTGTGACAGGTGCGGCTGCTCTCCAGCGTTCGGTGACACAAATATTTTGGGCACGTATAAAGAACAGAGGGCGAGAGAGATCTTGGAGGCCTTTCAGATAGCTTCTCGGGGAGAGGGATGCATAAGCCAACCCTCCCTTGCACTGACTGAGGCCGAGTTGGCGTTTCTAAAGACAACAACACGTGTCAACACGTAAACATCGTGATTCTACAGTTTTTAAGATGTGTAATTTGACAACAAGGAGCTGCGGTGCGCATGAGCGATCTGGGGGGGGGGGGGGGGGGGGCGGGATGGTTTTTGTGTTTTTCTGAGGTTCCAATAAAACCTATCAGTTGCGACTCTTCAAGGCAGGCGTCTTCGGACTAACATTCCGGACTTTGGCGAAGTAACAGCCGCTACAGTAAAGAAACATGTTCAAATTCGAAAAGGGCAACCACTGCCACCGTTAGCTCAAGGGGACATCGTGAGGATTAGAGACACTGCATGGTCGCGGAAAGCCAAGGTGGTTGACACGGCCGCTCCCAGGTCTTACTGTGTGTTGACAGAAGATCACCGAATGCTGAGACGTAACCGGCAGCACCTGCTACATACCAGAGAGCACTATGCGGAAGCGAGTGACGACGACGACCGGAGTACGCCCGGTCCAGACGAGAATGGCACCGAGCTTCCAGTCCAGACAGAGTGGTCCCCGAGCAACGAGGCGACGTCGCAGATCCAGGAAACTCCAAACGTCGGTGCAACACCTACGGCCAACGGAAACCTGGCCACTGTTACGACGACGCAGCCCTTAGCACCGTCACGGTAACAGCAACCTTCAGGTGATGGCGGGTCAGGTCACAAACCAGGAAGTCGACTTGCACGCTGAAACATCCAGAGCGTCTCCATTATGACTCTGACTGTAATCATGTGGCATGAACTTGTATTTTGTACTTTGTCTTTTTTTACCCGTAAGAGGTGTATCGGGCTTATCATGTACAACGCCTCGCAGGACAAGGCACTAGTCATGCGCAGTGCGCCCGGCGCTATCTGATAAATACCACCGACGTCCATTAAACTGTGTTCTTGTTTCTCTGCACACGATCCTGTCGACTACCTCTTTATCGTCAATGATACAGTAGTCACTTCCCCATGTGTCAGGTTCGGCATTCTATACCATCAGTATTTCGGGTGACAAGGTAAGATCGAGAACAGTCTGTTTTAAGGTGAGGACGAATGAAGGTTGGCGATCCGTTCTTGAGGCATCATAAGGTGCAACCCTACCCTTGGTTAGTGTGATTCTGAGCCAGCCGATGGCGGTGGGATCGCCTTCTAGGACTGTACATCAATGCGAGAAATCCTGTGTGGTGGCGCTTCGCTACAGTGGGGTATTTTTCTATATCCTTAATTTGACACCCCTGGTCCCTTGCTTGTTTTTCTCTGCACGAGCTTTCTTTGGAACGCGCACGGCTGCGCCAGTTTTTGTGTAAAGGCCTGTTCACACATGCAGTGGAGCGCTACAAGCATAGCGCTGACCTCACGCTAAGCGCGTGCCGACGGGAGCCTTCACCAGCTTTGTATCGCACCGTCAAAACTGTTGCTTATGGCAGACGATAAGTAGCTGACGGCACGTGAGGAGCGCTACATCAGCGCTTCGCTGCATGTGTGAACCGGCCTCAAGGCTGCGGTCCCACGGCAGCCATCTTGAACAAGGCGTTAGTTCAACCAATAGATGGCGACACGCACCCGTGGGGTGTCCGAAACATTGGTTCACAGTGGGATGGCTCGAGCACCCTCACGTTCCCCTCGTGGCCTTGCTCGCGCCGCTGCCAGCTGTGCTCAGATAGCTCAAGTAGCGTGGCCCAGCAAACGGATGTATGCGAGAATGTCAGGCTGGGTATAAATTGTTCTCTGATATAGGGAGATGCGGTTCGGCGGTTGTAACGGGCTTTCGCAATAAATCTTACCAAGAAGGAATCAAATGTTGATTGACATGTCAATATTCTATCAATAAAAATTTCCTCTGCAGGAATGCACGCTCAGTAGACTCAACCAGGGGAAACGGACGTCAAGTAAACTGCTTCGCGATTTACGGTACTTACCTCATCATTTTAATGACGACTAAAATAATGTCACGAAATATTGTGTTTCACGGGGTCCGGAAGATGTTGTAAAGGTTGTTACATTATAGTTCCCTGAAAACAAACGCCGTTGCAATATTTTCGGAAGTACCGACACACATAATGTTGTAAGCACAGCTTAGGAAAACCGTCAGAAGAAATAGGAAGACGTTTATTTGCAATGAAGACGCTATGAATGAACGGCGTTTAGCGACGCCAAGTTATGAGCGTTCGGGAATTTATAATTTGACGTGATTGCTAACTATGGACATGCGAACAATGAAGACCAGTTTTGTCGGGAGATGGTGTTGCGGTGATGACCTGATATCGGACAACTCATGGCAGACGAACAAGCAAGTTTCTTCTCAGCGAATGGTAAGTGTCCAGTGTCAAGCACAACACGTGGCTACCAACGTTGTCGACATTTCGAACACTTGCCGCTTTCGACAAAAGTCCTGGTACCTGGGCTAACTTTGTGGAAAGACTCGAAGTCTTCCTTGAATCGAACGCCATCATGAACAGTAACTAAAAACGATCCACTATTCAGTCGGTGGGTGGCGAAACGTATCCATCTACGGAGTCATGGGCGATGCGTGCTCTAAGTGGCTGTAAGTCTACACGATGCCTGCCACGACGTCCAAACACGTCATTGACGTTCTACGGTCTATTTTACCTACTTTTGCCCTACCGAAAATACTTTTCTCTAATAACGCGCAAAATTTTGCTTCAAATAAAATAAACAAGGCTTTGAAGAAAAAAAACCGGCATGAGGCATCACATTAGTGCACCATACCATCCTGCAACTAACGGGCAAGCAGAGCAGATGATGTGCGAAACGAAAAAAAGCCCTTTTGAAGCTTACGGAAGAAGCAGTTCAGTGAAGAATCGCCAGGTTCTTGTTCCGGCAGCACGCGACGGTCTCATCTTACACGAAAAAAAAACCCGCCGAAGCAATATTCGGCGGACGAAGAGCCACACCCCTCGATCTCATATTACTGTAGCCTACGAACAAAGATCGAGAGATTCCCAGATAGAGAGTAATGGCAGTTTAATCGGTTGGACAACTCGTCTACGTGAGGAATTTCAGCGGAAGTGGGGCCTTCCATGTAAAACTTGAGTAGAAAAGGCTCTATGTTGGTTGACCAGGAGGTGTCATCTCTCTGAATACGTTGGATATCAATGACCTTCAGTGTAAATATAACTAAATCACAAAACTCTCTTTGTGTATTGTTTAACTGCCCTTGTATTTGATAGTAGAAGCTATAGTGGTGATATGGACCTTTCACACCAGGCTCCTTTTTCTTATTTTTCGCCTCAGACTCCTTTGCGGTTTAAGTATGCTTCAAGAATCTTTTGGAACGGGGACACTTTACGTCAACGAAGCCATTTGTTCCAAGTAGTCAATCAGGGAATGCTGCTAGAAATCCGTCCCTCATATTAACGAATAAGCCGCACTTTTGCACAGTGCAGTTGTCCTGTTCAACATACAGTTGTAAAGCAGCATCCTCGTTGATTCTACCTTATACTGTTGCGGGTGAAGAAAGTCTTTGGGTACACGATACTTGAAAAAAGTCTGGCACTGTACGTTGTCGTTCGACACCCACTAATGTCGCCGTCCTTATGGTGCCTCATCAATTTATAATTATCTCGTCACCTCATATTGCTCTTCATCAACAGTAAGTACAATAGGCTATCCCCGTATTACAATCCAAGAATTGAAAAATTTAATCGTTCAGTCCTTCAACAAGTTTATTATTTATACATTGTTATTACCTTTCATTACCTCGAGACGATCGACGTCCATCGTCGATCTTCAAATACTTATACCTGTATATAAATTAGACGCACAAGAAGGGGGAGGGGGGGGGGGGGGGGTCGGTGGCCGAGTGCATGGTCTGGCGCACACCAGCTCGGAGCACTTGGAGCGAAAGCTCGCGCTGCAGAACCCACCCCGCCCCTGCCCGTTTCGATCTGGAAGAGCATCGTACCGGCGTGCGGTCGTGTATCACTACTGCGTGGTGCACGTTAAAGACCCCAGGTTTGCGGCTGTACCGCACTGGCTAAATTGTTCATCTAAAGCTGAGACACCAGACGCCCACTAAGGCAGACTAACTTCCGGCTGTATAAACATACACACAACAATTTGCAATTAGACGCATAATAACAAAGAACACAGCGTGCCGCATCTTTTCTTTTGGTGCCTTTTTTTTTTTTTTTAACCAGCGCAAGCTCGTGCGTTCTTTCTTTTGAGACGGTTACCGCTCATTCACACTGGAAGCGGATCCGCGTTCGCAAAGCGGTTGCGAACGCGGTTGTATAAAGATCCAGTACAATTGCACGCGCACTCGATCGAGTGCGCGTGCAATTGTACTGGACCTTTATACAACCGCGTTCGCAACCGCTTTGCGAACGCGGATCCGCTTCCAGTGTGAATGAGCGGTTAGAACGGTCGCACATAAAACCCGCGTTTCTCCTACCCGCCCGCTTCCTCCTCTCATTATGTGTATTTTGTTATAACTAAATAAGCTATAATGATGGTGTATTATTCATATTTACTTTCAGTTTCAGTCAGGGAAAAGGAGTTTCGCGGGAACTAGAGCCAATAAATGAGCTGCGCTTAGAGTATCGGCACTCTCTTCCCCGACAGTGCTGTGAACGCCGCCATTTGTTGCTTGTGCAGAGCAGGCGCAACCGGCGATCGTCATGATTCAAAAGTGCGACGTCCTCAGCATGAGATTCGGTGTTAGGAAGCTCATGTAATGTTGCTTTGCTTTGTCGAAAACTGTTTAAGTGGAGGACGGAAAAGCGTTTCTTGTGATTTTAGATAAAGCTTCAAATAACTGGCAACCATGATTGTAAGCCACAATAAGGCCAAGTGTCGCGACTCTGAAGCGTAGCTTATTTAATGACACTATTCATGCTCTTGTTCAAGAGGCTTGTAATACCTGGAGAGGCCATGACGTAAGCACCGTGGATTCCACAAGCCACAACCTTTTGACACCTGCCTCTTCTTCGTTGTTCCCGCTTGTGCCAGTAAATAAGCTGCGGTTCCGAGTAACGACACTTGGCTTAAAATTGTGGCTTAAAATCATGGTTGCCAGTTATATGGAGCTTTATCTAAAATCACAGGAAACGCTTTTCCGTCCCTCACAAATGTTTAAACAACCCGCGACAGAGCATTTCAATATTGCATCAGCTTCCTAGCACCGCATCTAATGCTGAGGAAATCGTACTTTTGGATCATGATGATCGGCAGGTGCGTTTGCTCTGAGCAAGACCCAAAATGGCGGCGCCCAAAACAATTTTGGGGAACTGAGTGCCGATACTTTAAAGCTCATGTAGTGACTCTAGGCATAAAGTGAACTCGGGTGTATTATTTTCCTCTTCGTCTTTATTGTTTATTGATTTCAATCATATCGAATAATGAACGCATTATATCACGCTACGCTTGTGTAATTATTTGTCTTAGATTTATTAGCCTGACCCAAGACTTAAACCATTCATTTATCGATAGTAAATCTTCCAATATATTTTTTAAATGTGAAGGTAAAAAGACACGGAGATTGATGATGATACAGATGCCAACGCCGCCCTCGGAAATTTTTTGAACACTAGAAATCAGCAGTTTGTCTGCCATCCGCCAGGCAGCGCAACAAAACACCCAAACAGTTTTTAATTGGTTTTAAAATTCGCTAAGCTCTACACCTATTAAGAAACCGAAGCAAGATCATTGGGAAAATTTAATACATCGCAATGTATATCTATTCCAAACAATAAATGTTATTAAATGCCAATAAATCTGTTTGATGTCCAAAACAGATATGCGTCAAAAACAGGTAAGTTTGAAGGGCTCCTGGAGCGTTATGTCTTTGAAAATGAAAAAAAAGCCATCGCCCACCTCTTGGGCAACCATTGTAGCTCTAAATGTTATAAAAGATTTTATCATAGTTTAATTATTTCTTCAGCGGCATTTGAACTACCATGTCTCGAAGCACAAAAAAGTGCTACGTTTGATATAAAATATCTAAACAAAAAAAATTTACACAACATTAAATTTTTTTCTGCATATTACCGATTATAAGCACTACATCTGTAGCTAATTTCATTGTCCTAGCTCTTGTCATTAAAAACATATTTGTGCTGAAAAATGTCAATTTTAGGGCAATATTTGGAGGGATGAAAAAAACAAAGTAGTGCAAATATCAAAAAAGTGGATCGTTATATTCTGCTCCGACATCATCTTAACAAAACTGCTATATTGGAACCGTGCTATCTTTAATGGATCGTTCATAAAACATGAACTAGCGGAGCAAGTGAGGGTCCGCGCCATCATATTCGCAACGCTACAAATGCGCATGAACAGTAAAAACCAACACATACATAATATCAAATGAAAGAGGATTGCATTGCCTTTCGAATGACATCAATCCCACAAAACAGTATTTAAAAGGAGATGAGTAATGGCCTGCCAAAAAGTACCTAAACTGCCACATTCAGTGGGACCGCGGCGCTCCGAGTTCACGTCTCCAGCAAATGTGGGCAGAACAAAACGCGAAAATCGTCCTGAGCCAAACGGCGAGACACATGCACAACAAAACCACCGACGCGTTGAAAAATATAAAATTGCCTGTGCGCCGTTATCGAAGATTTCAGAGGCCAATTACACATATTTCATTGTAATCAGATTTATATTGTCACAAATGAAGGTGACGAGAAGACGAACAGTGAACTGAAAAATAAAGGTTTAATCGGCGAACTTGTGCCAAACAGAATCAGTAAAGAAGGAGCGTCGAGGCAGCAGAAAAGCAGACGCCGACTTGGCAGCGTAACAGAGAGCGAAAGCGAGACTGACTCAACAAGGTCGCGGGCAGCTGCTTATCTACGTGCGTCGCTATCTCGGAAGTTCGGCAAAGAAAGTTGGAATATCGCGCTCGGGGCGAGGATGAACTGGCACTTCCGAGAACAAGAAAGCGGGACAAAAGTTACGTCTGGTGCAAGAATGAAGGCGAATCTTCTAGAAGTGCGTGACCGAGCCTTGCTTTCGCTTTCTTGTTCTGCGGGGGCAATATGACGGGCCCGCCCTTTTGTCATGCATGTGTTTGGCTCTTTATGGATTTCCAGGAAAACGTGATGACATGATAGACTTGGGTTTCCGAACTTCTGGCTTGAGGAATTAACTACATAAAAATCAAAACAAATAAACAATTTTTGGGGCGGTCAGGTGTCTCATTTAGGTAGCTGGGAGTCTATTTTGACCAAAACCACGAGACTGGAAAACACAAAAAATAACACTCAGGTTTTGATGTTGAGTTTGGTAAACCCTAAGTAGGACTGGTGCGGGAGTCATAATACAGAATGCCGAGGTTAAAAATGAACTCACAGCAATAAATGATAAGAATTAATTTTAATGCAAATTCAGTGATAAATGCGATGGCTGGCCAGGCAAAGGTTCTAGTTTCAGCCCGATCCGATACCTTATTCGAAATTTATAAGTGATTTTCTGAAAAGTTCAATGTGAAAATGTCGGCCGACGGAGTTTTCGAATACATGGGGCTCTTTGGCACCAGAAACCGAAAACGAGCAAAAATGGGCTCCATTTTCCCATTGAAATTTTCAGAAAATAACTTATAACCTTTGAATAAGGTGTCCGTTCGGGATGAAACATTGGCATCTGTTTGAGACTTAGCATTACCTTTGGGAGGCGGAGAATGAGCGTTAGGCGACGCGTAGTTTATTTTTGCGGCAAGAAAAACAACAAAAAACCTGTACATTTTTTTGTGACATCCTGTACCAGTTTTAATTTGGTGATTTATGCGCTCAAGTAGTGGTGTTTATAAATGAAAAAAATGCAAACGGGTAGAGTTTGATGTTGTATAAAATACAGTGTAAGCACGCACATGGTACGCTGATTAAGAATGAAACAACCCTACATTTTACTCTAGCGTTGAGCATATCGAAAGTTAAGGGTGCATCAAAAGCTAAAGCTTGTACAGATATATACTGCTGAGGTCTATATGTTTGAATGCTCCATAGTACATTATTAAACTCAGATTTGGCGTAAGTTGTCTCCTGATTGCTTACAACAAAAAGAAGGAAACATTCTAACTCTGGGTTGATAGAAAAACTCCACCTGCTGACAACTACCAATCATCTTGGCGCCGATGATGAGTATTCACTGCATGCCATCGGTCGCGTGCTTAGGACGAGATTTGCCGTCCTAAGCACGCGACTGTGCCGATTAAATTGTATTTCATACAATTTAATCGGCACTTTTTCTCCGATATTGTTGTGGGCGCCGCCACCTTGGTGGTTAGTAACATCAAAATGCAACTGCCGATCGTCATGATTCAGAAGTGCGGTGTCAGGAAGCTCACGTAATATTGCTTTGCTTTGCCGCGAACTGTTTAAGCATTTGTAGAGGATGGAAAAGCGTTTCCTGTGGTTTTAAATAAAGCTTCAGATAACTGACAACCATCATTTTAAACACCAAGATATGTATGACGCGTAGCTTATTTAGTGCCTTTAGTTTAGTCCGACCGCATAGGCACAGAAAAAGAACGAACCGCTTGACCTTGCGCTCTTGGCGCTGCTTCAGAGGCTTCATCAGCCCGTAGCGTTGGCTGCGCTCCGAACTAAGGTAACGCAAAGCAAATATTTCAGATCTTAGGGTTTCACAAGTCAAACCATCAAAAATCACTTCACACGCCCCAATAAAAAAAAATAGAAAAAAGGATTGCGGGTTTATTTTGACTAACTGGAGATCATTTGGCGTGCAACCGGAATCTCAGAATGGCCTCCGTCGGATTGCGGGCACCTCGGCCGATATTTAAACCCGACAAATATGAACTCATGCGCCAGCGCGTTGGCTCAGAGGCACTGAGACGATTTAATGTTTTGTGTTTTGTGTAATAATAATTGTCACTTAAGAGCCACCGAGGTGGTTTTTTAAAACAAAATATAGTCAAACCATTCCGACAAGCTTAGTTTGATTGCAAAAATGATTTTGCAAGTGATAAAAACATTAAAATGTTTTCGCATACCTGGCGGAATCTAAAATGGCAGAATACATTTCATGGCGCCCATTTGGATCGCGTCGAGCATGTGTACCGACGCACACTAGAACGCGCTCAAAAGTAGCTGTGGTGCACTCGCAGCCTCGCGCTTGTTGTTCTGACATCCCTGGCTCGCTGTCTGCGGGCATCCAGGCACACCCTGACATCTGGCGCTTTTTCTGTCTTTCACGTGGCGTTCCAAGCGGCACACGACAGGAAATGCACATTAAGCTGTTCTTGAACATGTGTCGCCATTTGTAGTTTATATTAAGAAACTACAGTTTGCCGTAACGGAATGGGAAACGTTTAAGGTTTTATTACATTTTAACGTGTAATATATCAATATGGAAGTTCTGGAAACTGTAATATCGAAGGATGCTTCATAATTTAATGTCTGGTTATTTTGACTAGGTGACGTGATTCCGTTTTTAGCGCCATAATATAATACCATTTTAAACTTTATTTTTTTATTTTAGAATATATCTTATATTTACAGTTTGTTGCTTACTGTGTTAATGTATTACATCCAACTGAACGCTCACGTAAAATGTCGTGGACGGTGAGACGTTATAACTCGAGAAATATTATTTTCAAAATCAGGGACTGTGGTCTATTAAAAGTTGAATAATTAATTAACAACTAAAAATAACCGTATATCGAGACATTAATGTATAGTTGAAAAACAACTCTTTATTTTGACATTAACTTTATAATTGTAAGTTACATAGAAAGAAAGTTATAAGCCGTCAAAAAAGCACCAAACGTCATGCACGGTGGGGTTGCACCTTGTGGGATTTGCTAGCTACCAACACAGGTACCGATAGAGTAACCAAAGGGTTATCTCAACAGCGGCGGCGATCTCAAAGGAGACGTCCAACCTAGTAGCCCGCGGTCCTTACATCTCCGCGGTAATATAGACGAACGTTTTGGGCTACATTGCCGCGGGTCGGTTCGATAAATTACCTCCGTCGGTGCCAATGATCGACTACCTTGTCCCACTCTCTCGAATATAGCGGAAGAGAAGACACACGACCAGAGTAAGGACAGAGTCCAAAAGCATTTAATAGAACACTCTTAAATTGAACTACAATGTCCCCATCCAAAATGCCCCCCGCGCCGGCAAGGTAAGAAAAGGCCCTTACCTGCCAGACGCGGGGTTCCGGAGAGCCAAGACCGGGGAAGCATCGGAGAAGTCGCCGACACACGTCCGATCTCTTTCACGGTCACCCGGACGAGTCCCTTTCCCGAAAGCGGGAAACGTAGAGGCGAAAGCCTCCTCGCCTGTCAGCAGTGATTCGTATCCGATCGGGGGGACGGAAAGAGGTCCCCCCGGGAGGGAGTGAGAGGAGGGCCCCCCAAGCCAGGCGGCCCCCCACCTCACGAACAGGTCGTAGCTCACGGCGAAGGAGCCGAGTGTTCCGACCCGCGGCCGTTATCACAGCCATCGGGGAAGGGAGACCAGAGGAATCCCCACAACCTTAAGCCTAGATCCTTCATTACATCAATAGGCGCATTTCCCCTTTGAGTAATTGTGTCACTTCCCCAAACAGGATGGTTCGCATTAAAATCCACGCATCATATCATTGGCCCAGGACAGCGTTTTCTGATCCTTTTCATTTCATCGGGATCCCATGGTTTGTGAGGACGCATGTAGCTTGAGACAATTAACAGTATATCATGTTTGCCCATTCTTATTGTTACGGCTGTATGTTTATCGTAACGAGAGTTAAAGTCGCTAAGGTCGATTTCCATTTGCTTGAGGTGCCTCTGTATGGATATGGAAGCCCTAGACCTCCCGTCGAGGTGCGGTGTCTTACTGTGATATTGGACGTATAGAAATAATCGATGAGGTCCTAGCTGCACATACATTTCTTGAAGAGTAAGAACATTTGGTTGAAGCTCCAGGAGGCGGCGACGAAGTTGGGTGAGTCGAGGTCGAAGAGTATTAAGACCTGTTTACATATACAGCGGAGCGCTAAGTTAGCGCTACGTGAGCGCTTCAATCAGCGCTCATGTGGCGCTTCCTAGGCGCGTTACTTAGTTCTAATATAGCGCGCGATTAGCACTTTTGTAGCGCTTCGTTAGCGCTATAAGGGGTATTCACACGAGGGAGAAATCCCGGGGATTTCTCCCCGGCAGGCGCATCCCATGACGAAAAGGTCAGGCTTTGCAATGTGCAAAAGCCTCGCGTTTTCATCTTGTGATGCGCGCGTGCCGGGGAGAAATCCCCGGGATTTCTCCCTCGTATAGGGGGATCCACACGAAGGAGAAATCCGCCACGTTCCTCCGCGGATCGCGCATCACGTGAGACGTACGTCATCCCTTTTTGACGCCTCGCGGCACGTTCTCCTCCGTGACGGAGGCGCGGAGGCTTTGTGCTGACAGCACGAAAGCTCCGCAAGTGCACGCGGCGGAGCCGGGGACGGAGTTTCCCGGGTTGTTGACGTCACGACATCCGTCCGCGGAGTTCTCCTTCGTGTGGATACCCCTTATGAATACCCCTTTAAGGTGTATCCACACGACGGACCGAATTGCTCTTTTGGCCCGCGGGCCGCGCATCACGTGATCTTACGTCACCGGTTTTTGAGGTCCGCCGGCGGTCCGCGGCCCGCGCTTCTGAGAAATGCCAAGCGACTTTTCTTGCCCGGACCTTGGCGGCGGACCGCGGCGTTTTTAGTATAATTGAAGCGCTAAGTCTGGTAACAAGCTGACTTTTGTTGTTTAGACTGGAATCCAAATGCAAAGTCGTTTTCTTTTGAAGCCAACTGTTGAAGACGAAGAAGACGAACCTTTTGTTATGCGACGATGCAACTTTTTACTTCATCGCGCTCATGGAACAATACCCCGCTCCGTGGGACAATGGTCGCGACGACTACCCATATAATCATCTGAAGATGTTCCCCATGCCTTTTTCGGTTGACTTAAGTCGTCCTCGTCCTCAATATTCAACGCCAGGGCCACCGCGGCCAAACGTCTCTTTCGTTCAACCTCCATCTTGGCTCCTTACAAATAATCGCGAAACACATGTACGACGAAACCGTCCGATCCGACGTCCGACCGCGCAATACGACGGTCGGAGGCGAGGGGTTTCAACGCTCTCCGATGCTACGAACACCCTCTCGCCCCAAGGTCACTCCGGCAGTCCGCACGTCGGATCGGAAGGTTTCGTCGTACATGTGTTTCGCGCTATAGCCTCAAAGCAGCTCGCTGCATGTGTTTGGCGGAGCTGTGAGGTCGAGGGTTAGACCGGCCCGTTCGCTCTGTCGTCTGCTCTTTTTGTCCGCCGTGTGGATGCTCATTGCTGCCAGGCGGCCCGCGGGCCGCGCATCACGTGATCAATCGGTCCGCGGCCCGGTCCGTCGTGTGGATACACCTTTAAGCCCGGTTCAGACAGTTGCGTTTGACTGCGTTTGACTGCGTTGCGGCAGCGAGAAACCAGAACATCCCTGCTGCTTATGTCGCGTGCCAAGATGATTCCTTGAATTGGATTCCACGCTTCATACGAAGCACAGATGTGCCGGTGACTCGTTTTCGGTTCTCGACGCAACGCAGTCAAACGTACTCAAATGCTGGGGGGATCGGTGGCCGAGTGGTCGAGCGCACACCAGCTCGGAGCACGTGGAGCGAAAGCTCGCGCTGCAGAACCCAGGGATCCTGGGTTCGAGCCCCACCCCTGCCCGTTTCGATCTGGATGAGCATCGTACCGGCGTGCGGTCGTGTATCACTACAGCGTGATGCACGTTAAAGACCCCAGGCTAGCGGCTGTACCGCACTGACTAAATTTCTCATCTACAGCTGGGAGACTCGTCGCCCCTGTGAGGCAGACCAAGTTCTAGGCTGTATAAACACATACACAACCCAATTTTTTACTCAAACGCAAATGTCTGAACCGGCCTTTAGTAGCGCCTTGTTAGCGCTTGGGTAGCGCCTTGTTAGCGCTTCTAGTACGGCGGTTATTGCTGCGGATTAGCGCGTGCACTGCGGTTCCGGTTCCTGTGGTTGGCTGTGTATCAACAGCTCCATGGCGGACATGGTGGACGCTGAAATAGAAACGCGACAAATGCTCACATGCAATTAGTGCATATGTGTGGACGACTTCACACCCAGAAGACACTTCTAGGTGGGCGAAATCTTTCGCCACCGAGATACCGACGGGTATCCGGCGAACCTTGTTCCCAGGTTGAGGGGCCGAGAGACAGAGCTCTTTCGAAAGTGATTATTTCTAACTGCGTGTCTTTGGAACCAGGGTCACGCATATCGAATAGAAAGGGATGAGGTCGTACCCAATCAATTAGTCGCTCAGAGTTCATGATCCTGGATCGTCTGCCCGACCCTTTGCTGTAGGTACAGTGTACTAGAATACTTGGGTAGTGTTGGGACTAGTTGGGACTTTAGTTGGGACCAGAGCGGCACGGCAACGGGAGCTCGTGAGGGCGCGTGTATTGACAGCTTGTGGCGGCGCTGTAGTCGAGTTACCCGGAAAAAAATTGCGCAGCCCGCCACGTTTGGCGAAATATGCGTTCGAAATCGACGATGTTATTGCTCTTTTTTTCACTTCGAGCGGTGCGCGCGTCGGGTAAGCCGATTACGATTTCATAGTTCCGTGTGTTTGATTGAAATATGTTTTGAATCGTGTGTGTTCTGATTTTGCGGATGGTGAACGCGCAAGGGTAGCGCCGTTCGATTCGTACGGCGTAGATTCTTGCGTTTATTTTGTCGCATAGTGTCGGTGGAAAAACAATTATAGCGGAAAATGGTGCGGTACCGTCCGGTGCTTCAGTGAAGATTGAATTGTGTCACCAGTGTACGGCCTAAATTTAAAGGAGCTGTGCAACGATATTCAATTCGAATGTTTTTCTCTCTACACGAGCTTACTAGCACACCTGGGACTCAAGGATACTCACACGCAACGCCATTGGCCAAGAAACTCCTTTGTTGCGGTGTAATTTCAAGGACAAAAGCGATCATTTTCATTCAATCTCTCCTTTGCAAAATTTGATGACGTAACTCGGGGATCGCAGTACACCCAAGTGACGATATTTGAATGCGGCTCATAGATTGGACCCGAGCATTGCGTGGGCACTCGACTTGGGCTCGTGACAATTGCTATCTCGAGAAGCATTCGGGTTGTAACCCGTGTCCAATCGCTGCAACGACGACAATAGCCGAGCCATAACAATGTCTGGAACTCAGCGCGTGTCCTGCGCTTTGCCAACCCCAGCGCGTGGCTATGATCAACATTGGCGGCATATAATCGGCTCCAGATCACGTGGCCGCTTGTTCTGGCTGCGAGTTGAGGGGGTGAATGCTGCTCGTTTTTCTTAAATTTTTTTCTGGGACTTCTATTGCGTGAGGTGAAAAACGAACGCGTGTTTCATAGGTCATTAACGTTAGGGATCCGTTTTACGCGGTATTTGTGCAAAGTACAAAAATTGTTGCATTGCTCCTTTAAGTAATCGCTCGTGTGGATGCGTCGTCTGCTCTAGGCAGACGTTGGGAAGCATGGATCACCACGACGGATGCCTGTCTCCGGGTGATCTGCACTATTTATATATATATATATATATATATATATATATATATATTGGTTTACCAGCGTGGGAATTCTGCAAAATAATGGATTCCGACCCGGATAACATAATAATGGTACTGTGGGCTGTGAAATCCCAGGTTCGATGCATTTTTTTAACCTTTAGCTTTTGCAGTAATATAAATATTTAACATAAAGAGAAGTCAGTGCTGTATCGAAAATTGCCGTGCTATTAAGTTCCTCTGCAGTCAGTGTTTCCCTTTAGTGTGCCATGGTGTGGGTAAGCTTTTCAGAGTCTGAACAATTATACTACGTTGCGATGAGGAGAGAGTGCCTCTTCTAGTTACGATCCGCTAACTGCACGTTGGCAGCACAACTGAAACACGTGTAACAGACTGTTCTAATATATCTGCCGCGAGTGTAATGAACACGTGCAACCGAGCAACGCAGCAACGTTGGTGTTATTAAATGATCTATCTGTAGTGCGGGTTCACCCGCTTCAATCATCTTGGTGAGAGCCACGGATGTCAATAGGCTAATATTATAAGTTTGACTAAATAATCTTCTATACAAACACAGTAGACTCTGAAACTCCAGCAAACAACCCGCACCACGACAGCCAGCATTGGCCGCAGCCACACTCTTTTACTGATGAGGGCTAGCGACCTTCACGAGACTTTCCGATTACCCTCCGCCCTCACCTAACACATATCGGGACTGGGCGGTTCATTGATTAATCTTTAGATTATTCGCGTAATGCTTTGATTGCGATTTTTTTTGCCGTTTAATCAGAATCTTGTGCTGGAGAAAGTCAGCAAAAAGTAAAAGATGCCTGTTCGAATTTTTCTGACGTCTTTGTCTTTTATGACACAGGCTTGCGCGTTAAACCACTTCAACGTGCTTGTCATTGCCACCGAGGGTGATTATACTGTTCAAATAAAAACTTAAAAACTACTTCATATTAAAGGCTTCTCGTGTTCATATTTAGGCGTCACAACGAGAAGTCTAAAATTAGAATGAAATGTGCCATTTATGACACAGTAACATAAGTAAAAACTGTGTAGTTTTAACTTCTTTCATGCAATATGACCGGCGAAAAATCAACGAACGGATTTATAGGTTGGTTCGTCTATTAAAGGGTAGCGATCAGTCGGGTTAAGTTTCTAATCAAACCACAGCTCCAATGAGCATTCAATGTTTTATGAAAGCTATTGCTTGTACGAGAAAACAGAAATATGTGGGACAAGCGGTTGTATACGAACCAACACACTAAGATTACGAAGCTTCCGACCTAATAATAATCGCTTTGCTGTATTTTCACGGATGTGAAACGATACAACACAACTTTTACTAAGAAGAAACAACAATTAAAATATCAAACATTTAATAAGGAGGGTCAAGCTCAGCCGGAAACGGGCTTGTGTCGTCGATGTCCACACTTCTGAATGTGCGCTTGCGAACTTGCGAAAGCGGTATCCCCGCTTTCGCAAGTTTCCAATTTCTGCCGCACGGTGGCGACACGGTTCGATCTCGAGGCGAATACAGCGCGAGCTTTCTCCCCACGTGCTTCGAGCTTGTGTGCTCTAAGCTCTAACCCCCTCAGCTACCGATCCTTTTTTTTCTTTTCTTTTTTGCACTTGACCACCGGTCCCTCTGTGGCTACGTTTACATGGATGCGATCGTAGCGCATCAAATCGAGCAGGAACCAATCGCACGCAGCCTGTCTTCCTACTTCTTCCTCTTCTACTTATCTGGTACCAATCAAAATAGTCAAATCTCGATTCGATGCGCAACGGTCGCATCAATGTAAACGCAGCCGTTGACTGTCTGGACCACGGTGTAAGATAATACTCTTCAGGTGAGGACAGCGCGCCCCTCGCGCAGTGCATATAGAGTTCGCTTTTCACTCTCCCTCTTTCTCTCTCTCTCTATGGTTTCAAGCGGCGCCGGACGATGACTCGTCGACCCGTGGGCACGGCAAGGAAGGCTCGTGCCGCCTCATATACTCCACACGCGCAGAGCTCCAGCGAGGTTGTCGCTCGTACAGAAAGACCACGGTGTACCGGGGTCTCATGGCAACGAGATAATTTTCTTGTAATTTTTTTCGCTCTCACACAGTTTTGCCGTTTGGCCGCCGGCGACACTGTCAGCCGCGGGCACGGTGGCCGCGGAATGATACAGCCTTTCGGATGCGCGTCGAACGAACACTATCTGATTCCTCGCACCGTGTGTTCAGCCCCGCCGTGTCCATTTATCTTACACCGTGGTCTGGCCTAAAGCCCTTTGATGTGTTTGCGTTTGTTTTGCAAGTGGCATCAAATGCGCCAGTGCACGGGGCCCGTGTCTCCAGCGGCCCTTGGAGGGAGTTGTCGGCGCAGTACTGAAATGAGCGTCCCTTGGAAGCGAATGGCAGCGGAGCACCCGCTCCTCGCACGTGTCTTGCGCGCTTCCACTACAATGGTTGGCGGTATTTGTAAGCGTAAATTTTATCAAATGAATTTAGTCTGCACTTGCCGGCAGCGCCTTCAACTTATGCAATTTACAAGGATAACTCGAGAGAAACATAGCTTTGTCTATTTGAGTGTTTTTTGTTTTTTTTTTGCTGACAGGCATACAGACGGAAAGTGTCCTTTCTTGCCATACCCGTTGCCAATCTAGTCAGCTGCTGTGCACTTGGCGCGCGATTGTGACGAGTAGTAGAGCCGCGCCACTTGCTTGGACAGGGAACTCCTCTGTACAGTTCGCGGGGGTGTAGACGGTGGCTTCTTGCTTTTGACTCGACGCGCAGAAGTATGGACCTCTTCGACAAGGTCCACACCTCTGGACGTGCAGAAGTGTGGACCTCGCCACTAAATGAGCTATGCTTAGGGTAGGCACTCTGTTCACCAATATTGCTGTGGGCGCCGCCATCTTGGTGCTTGTACAGAGCAGACGCAACTGCCAATCGTCATGTTTTAAAAGTGCGACTTCCTCGGCATTTGATTCGGTGTTGGGAAGCTCATGTAATATTGCTTTGCTCTGTCGCGAAGCGTTTAAACATTTGTGGAGGACGTTAAAGCGTTTCCTGTGATTTCAGATACATTTTTGGATAACCGGCAGCCATGATTTTAAGCCACAATATGGACAAGTGTCGTTACCCTGAAGCGTAGCTTATTTAGTGGCACTAGGGAAGATCATGGCGGAACAGCGCAGCACTGAGCTAGATTTCAGACGCCATGTTCTTCTATATATACTGCCACTAAATAAGCTACACTTCAGAGTAACGACACTTGTTCATATTGTGGCTTAAAATCGTGGTTGCCAGTTATCTGAAGATTCATCTGAAATCCCAGGAAGCGCTTTTCCGTCCTCCACAAATGTTTAAACAGTTCGCGATAGAGCAAAGCAATATTATACGGGCTTCCTAACACCGAATCTAATGCTGAGGAAGTCGCACTTTTCAATCATGACGATCGGCACTTGCGTCTATTCTGCGCATCCACCAAAATGTCGGCGCCCACAACAATGTATGAGAACAGAGTGCCGATACTCAAAGCGCAGCTCATTGAGTGGCTCTAGTTCTTCCCAGAAGTGGCGCGCGGCACGTGTCTCTAGCATTTCCACAAAATTGATTGGCGCCACTTTTCCCAGGATAGATGGGCTTTACTCCACACAACCTGGTAGCGGGTTTGCAAACCAGTATTCAGACGAAGAGCAGGCAGATATAGGGCATAGGAAGTGCAAATCTGCCAGTTTATTTCTTTTTTTTAGCTCTAAATTAACCTCCGAAATATTTTTTTTTTTTTTCAAATTGGCTTTGGTATTAAATGTGGTGGTCCAAACGGCCGCACCGTCGCACCCTGAGCTTTCGATAATTTCGAACGTGGTTGGAAGTTCGAATTCAGTCGGAAATCAGAGCTTGTTCTACGTTATGTAAGCCACTATAATCTACGTGTATACTGGCTCGTACCTCGCGCTGCCCGTTGACCGCTTCCGGCAGCGGCGGACTTGGAGCGAAGAAGATCTAGCTCGAACTCGGCGGCGAACAGCCCGTGGCCCGAGCCAACCTCGAGCGCCCGACCTGCATGCGCAGCTGCGAGCATGCAACTCGTTTGTTCCGGAAAAATTCTGCGCCATCGATGAGAAAAAGGGTACAAATAAATAGCTGTTGAATCCCCCTTAAATTCATAGGTTAAAACGCGTGATAAAAATTGTTATGACTTATAAGCCATTTCTTACAAATGAACGTCGGGTGGTCCTCGGATGGTCGTGGCAGCGATGAAGAAATATAAGATTCCCATCTCTTTGCGACCGTCTCTTGGGTAATTTGTCGCATAAATGAACGCAAGACTGAGTGACAAATGAAGCGAGCTAATTAAGGTGAAGAAGAAGAAGACGGGCAGAAAAGAAGAAAGAGAAGTTAACCTGCGGTACTTAAAACATACTAAAACAATCTCGGGTTTCAGTATGTGCCGTTCCGCTTCACCAAACAATAAAATAGCAAAAAAAAAAAAAAAAGAAAAGACTGTTGCCGAGTTTGTTTTGTTCCCGGCAAATATCTTATGTTTGGCCTTTTGCAACCAAGGAAATGGACATTTCATTTAAAATGCTCACCATCCGACGAACCGAAAGTCGCAGCTAATTCTACGCTGAAACAACTTGCAATCCGCTTCTCTAAAGTCGCAATTGTATTTATGTGAAGGCCGTGTACCGTCCAATAAATTGAATGTACAATGTACCGTCCAATGCATTGAAGCAGAGCCGTTTATACTGAGAGAGTTTGGCCGATGGGCGGAGCTTGTTGGCCGCTAGAACAAGCGGATTTCGCGATAACACAATATGGCGTTACTTCTTTGTCTTGTTCATTCCTGAGAAATCGCGTAGAGTTCCTATGAGTCAGATCCACAATATGGCGGACGGAAGTAGTCATCCCCCGGTTGTCAGACTACGCTGCTGTGGTTGTCAGACTGTCAAAATCTCCTTAAGAAGGCCAAACTCTCTCAGTATAAACGGCTCTGCATTGAAGCATCCTGTTGCCAAAGGTCGTGCCGCAGCGTAATTGATGCCGCGGTGCGACCGCTGGCAGGTCGTAGCTGTATCAGAAATCCTATGTGCTCTCTACCAAAGCGGCACCGAAAATTCATATTTTCGCGCCTGCAGCCGCGCACGCGCACTCCTTCTGGGTAACACGCCGGTGTCGACACCTGTCGCTATCAATGCCACGCGCCTCAGGCGAACCACTGCGGTCCCAGCACTACCCAAGTATTCTAGTGCACTGTACTGTACCTTTCCTTGGAGCACCGTTACCAATAACGATGGCTTGGAGAGGAGCTCTTTTACTTCCTCTTCTTTTAATGCCAAAGGAAGAACAACTTGAACAACGGAATCACCGTGTACGCGGTGTTCCGCAGCAGCAAGCACGGCACAGAGAGCGCCGCGCTCTCTGTGACGACACTGCGCTCCTGAAGTGCTTACCGAGCGCCTACGGAAGCGCTTCTGAAGCGTTAACTGAGCGCCTACTGGAGCGCTTTAGAAGCGCTAACCGAGCGCTACGTCATACGCAAGTCGGTGCCACATGAGCGCTTCGTCCAGCGCTCATGAAGCGCCAACTGAGCGCTCCGCTGTATGTGTGCACCACTGGATGATCGAGGGAAGCATCATGACTCAACCTCGCGCGATTGGCGCGCGAAGATATGATTCCGCAGCGTTGCTCACAGCCATCTGTGTATTGATATGTTTTCACGATTCCGACGATAGCTGTCTCAAGGTGCATCATTCCTTGTAAAATTGTCTCCAACATGCTTGGTGGCATTTCTGCAATGGCACTCCTCAGCGCAGAAAAGTTGAAGCATATTATTCTATCGGCGGATGTGCCTGATGCTTGCGTTGGGTCCTTAGACACGTGCCGGCTGGAAAGTACGTCAATGTATGTAAGGTTTCCCTTTGGTCTAGCTTGAGTCATTTGCTGTTGGCCATTTTTCGCATCTGACTTTCCTGAGTTTTCTTTATCAGTAGATGGACAAACCTTAGAAGGGATATGCTTTGACCTCGATGTAGCTCTTTTTGACGAGTCTTTCCTAGGTTGTTTTTTTCATCCATCTTGCATATGGGAATGATCCGCGTGGTTTGTTTATTTTTGGAGCGCAGGATATTCATCTTGTGCTTCAGTCAGCTCACATTGCGTCTCAACAAGCTTTCGACCGTGAATGGAAGATTTGTTTCTTGAAATTCTTGCAATTTGCATACGAAGCAGGATGGTCACCGAAACAGTTTGCACACTTGGTAGAAAGTGTGCCACAGCATGCTTTGGTCGAGTGTTGTTCTCCACACCTCTTGCATTTTGTTTTCTCATTGCAGTACTTTGCAACGTGGACGAGGGCCATGTGAAGCCGAGGTTGATATTGTCCGGTCGCTCGGTGTTTGGATGGATTGTTAGTTCTACTCGTTCGGTTGGTTGTGCAGGATCTGTTGCATTTTCGTGTCTCTGGTAGAGCCAATGAGCGGCAATCACGCCGGTTGGTCGAAGGAATTCGTTAAGGTCATTATTGGTGTACAGCTTTTGTACGCCCTTGATGAGTCCGAAGTTTTGCAGGTACGCTTTTGGTATTGTTGCTTGTACTGGCATCTCACAAATTCAGGGATTGCACTTTGATAAGTTTATGCACAGTTAGTACTTCTCAGACATCAAGTACAAAACCTCCCCTCGCTGTAAAACGTTGTCTCACGATGGGCGCGACAGCCAGTGCCTCCACTTCAGCAGACAATTTCAGCGAGTTTTGCTGGTGCAAATACTTGTCCTCTTGCAAGGGCGTTAAAAGGACTTGAACACCTGTCGGCCTTTGTCGACGATGTTGCACTAAGCTGCAATCAGCACCCTCTCTGGCTTCCACCTCTTCCATTTTTTCAGAGTCGTCGGCCGCAGATATCTTCTCATCATCACCGTCTCTCTTATATTTGGGGGCTTACTTGTGTTCCATTGGAGGTGTTGTCCGATTCAATAATATCCGAGGAATATCCGGCTTACTAGAACAGCTTAGACGCTGTTCTAGCAAGCCGGCCCAGAGCAAACTGTCACCGATACTCCTACTGAACAAACATCAGCAGTGCAGACCAAGGCATGGGAACGAGCGCGTGACTTTGGAAAGTGCCTCCTATGCACGAGCTCTCGTACAAACAAAAGCCTTTCGGTGAGCTCGGCTCACGCGCCTGGGCCTCTGTTTTTACTGCAGACATTTGTGAAATGGAGTAGAGAAGCCGATATTGAACGTTTCTATTTCACACTTTAAATGTCGTTTGCAATATTGCGACGTCGCGGTCTCCAGATTGGTCGACGCATGTCGTTCCTTTAGTTTACGCTCTAACCGCGGGGGGTGTTTTCGGCGCTGGCGGCGGCCTTTACTCCGCCCATTGTTCCAACTTTCCTAATATACGGTTCTGATCTCCTCCGCAATACATCGTGCAAACGACACTTCGCCAGACATCAGTCACCGCCATATCCGTGGTTCGAATGACGCGCGACAAGTTTCTCCTTGAACTCGTCGCCATGCGGCATTCGAAGCCCGGATCTCGTGGTGGCTTGCGTTCGAAATTTTTCAGACTGTTTTTTATATAACGTATAAGGAGCATAAATTCGGCTTTAGACTAAAGTCATGGTCCTCACGTGAAGATCTGTGATCTCGAATAATACAGCCGTAAGAAAAAGCGCAAGGAGGCAAAGGCGAAACTTTTAAGGGGGTACTTCAACGAAATTTCCGCGCTTGTTTTTTGGTCTATACGGCTCCAAAGAGCATTATCTCATCGGACACACAAATATGCTGTTAAAAACACACGAAAAGGAGTATGAAAACAAATTTAACGATTAGGAATGAGCACCTGGTGGCTCTCGCTAAAGCCACGTTTGTAATGCCCGTCTAGGAACCTTGACAGGTAGTGACGATAACTGTCTCGCCTAGAACTAAACACGATTTGAATCTGACGTCCTCCCTACAATTCTACGGCCAGACCAAGAGAGGAGAGGTGAGAGGAACTCCACACTTAGTGGTATTCCCTTTGTGTCTCAGACGTCGCCATCCTCCCTCAGCAAGATTATAGGAGATTAACCCGTCACAGAAAATTCAGAAAAAAGCAGGTTTGTGGTTAGTTGCGGTGGCCCGATCGCTGGCCTCTTGTAGTGTGTGAGCTAGCTCCATCTAGGGCAGCTATGGGCAATGGTTGTCTTGGAATGCAACACTGGCAGATGAACGGCATCGCTCTTTGCCACGTGCCGTCTGCACGACGACAGCCAGGATGCCGTGATTGGTTCTACCGCTTTTACAATGTTCAAGGGTTAATAAAAAGGGCAGCGCTTGCGGAGCGCGAAAGATTTTGCCTGAACCGCCGCCTGGACGAGATGTCTCGTTCATCGAACCTATTGATGGTTTATGGGAATCACCGGGCCGTTCCACGGCATAGAACAACGCTTGACAACTCGGTGAGTTCTGCCTTACCGGCCAGCTTTCGATCATTATTGGTAGTCAGCTCAGCATACACTCTAAGAAATGAGGGGAGTTCGAGGGAGTTTGACGGCGTGACAACACCCACAGCGTGCGCTAGCACCCCTTCGGAAGGAATATCCTCTCTTAAATAGAAGGAGCGAGCAAGGGGAAAGAGAATGGGGTGCTACAAGAGTCCCCTGGGGATTCGATAGGATTATTGGAAGAGGAAGCCTGCCCTCAGGCCAGGCTCCCTTTGCGAAGGGGGAAAGTGGATGACTATCCTTGAGAAAGTTAAATCCGATCCTGGAGTTTATGCTTTTACTTTACTCCTTTTTTTCTCACAAATTCTTTGAAATTGCTGACCTTCCCTTTTCCTTCGTTTTTTTCTTACGTTTTCTTATTTACTTCCAAGTTCGAGAAGTTACCTGACTGTTTCATGGAGAGCGCTGGCGGGCAGGTTGACAGACCGACACACCATGCCGTGGCTTACATTTTGCGAGATCGAGTTTTCACTAGCTTACGGTTGAGCATGTAACCTTCAAAGTAGGTTTAGATCGGTCTTGTTTACGCTTCTGATACAAATGTCTTTGTCGCAGGTCTGATCCTGTAAGATAGAGGACACAAACCAATGTGAGACAATCTGGGTAACTAAAACGATAATAAAATTATCTCGCCATTAATTTGTTTAGCGGTGGAAGACACTGAAAGGTGCATTCCGGTGACAACCAATTTAGTCAGCTGCACGCGCTGGCGACCGAAAAGGTTTTAACTTAGGAATTATATAGCAAAAAGATAAAAATCGTGGAGAAAGCGTGAAGACAGCATTTATTCTAGATTTGAAGTTCCGCGGGCACGACGTTTTTGCGAACTCTCAAAGCTTACCCAATATTAAATTCATGCCACGTTTTTTATATCATACAAATAAATTGCGAAATAAAAAGGCCGCGAACGTACTCATTGAGGGCACAACTTTTCACAAAGTTTTTTGTTACACAGTGCCCTAACCCGCTCAACCTAAGTTATTAGTGCTGAGGAGTCAGGACATCGTCGGAATTTTTCACTTATTATGATGACCCTCTCTGTTCGCGTTAGGATATTTTAGGGTAAAAACTTCTGGGAGCCATTTTTTTTTAAATTTTGTCAGTTTGAGAAGTTTTTTGACAGCTTCATGTGCGGCGCTGGCGCACTGCCTGATGGGCCGAGACTCCGTTCCGTAAATTATGTTTTGTGTGTTCCAGTTTCGACAAGCTTACGGCCCTGGCGTAAACTGCGAGCGGAGTTTAGGTCGTTTTCGTTTATTATGTCCCTGTTATACGAGAGATCCGACCGAATAGAGGTAACAGTCCAACGTGAGACGGGCTGGGTGGTGGATCAAAAACAAGAATATTTAAAGGGACGATGCTATGATTTTAATGTTGAAGGAATTTGCAGCTTGTAATTTTTGTATTGTTTATCTTAAAAAAAAATAGAAATCAGGTACATTTTTTTAAAATAAATATCGCGATTCCGTTTCGTAAAATCCAAAGCGAAAAACGGTAATATCTCGGGTCTTTAAACCACGCGCGGCGGCTGGTGTGACGGATATTTGGGTACATCTGGGTGAGTTTTCGTGAAGCCATCTGCATGAGACGTACAAAACCATTCTCTATGATGCTGTGGTGAAAGAATGCGAACACACACACGTTCAGATTGACACAAAAGGGAAGATGAAAGGGGGCTCGACCTTAAAAAGACTATTTACAGAGACCAGACACACAGGTTAAACCTGTGCTCCTGTTTTTATGCGAATGACTTTAATGTAGATACCTGTGTCTATTTAGGTTTTCAAGTAGAACAGGATGGCGCCATTCCACGCGGGTACGAATGAGTGCAAAAGGCTTATTTTGAAAAATCAGTTTGTTGGAACAGTGTCGTGTATGAAATATCTCTAGCTTGTGGGTCTACGTATGTAGGTCAAACATAAAGACGCATTAACGACAGATTAAATGAGCATAAAAGGAATGTCAAGACTAAAACAACGACCTCTGAAATAGCTAAACGTGTTCACGAGCAACTCTGAAGTTGTGGTTGGGGTCCTTTTTTGGGGAATCAAGTGTCCAAAACGCAAAACATGACTTTTTTTTTTTTTTCTGCAGGGTTGTGTTTTCATTTTTTGCTTCACGATTCCGGGGTCTGTTAGGGCTTTGTCACAAAATCCGGCTATGTTACGTTATTCATGTCACAAAATCCGACTGTGTTACGTTATCCATTCTCCCGGGCCAGACGCGTCCTTCCAACAAAAATTCGCGGGGAGTGAGGTCTGGGACCCCCCGAAAACGAAGCGATGCTCCCTTTGGGGGAGGATGAAGGGACGAGCGGGCCAGCGTCCTGGGGTTTGGTGTCTTTCTGTTTTGTTTTCCACGCCTGCGTGCTGGAATGCGGGGGCCCGTCCAGGGGGACTCTTTGGGGCAAAGGCGAGCAGTGTGAGCGGGAAACTCGGAAGCAACAGGCGGGGAATCGAAGCGCCGAGTCCGTGGAGCTCAACGGTAGCGGGCCAGGTCCGGACTGGGGAAGACTTCGACGACGAAGTGTGTGTGTGTGATTGTGTGGCTGCTTCAAGCCGCCCAACCCAGCGTGGTACCACCGGGACCATTCCTTCCCCCTTCGGACAGCGCCTCGCAAGACCGTCACTCCCGGACACTGTGAGACGAGATTTCCCCTCCACTCGCACTTTCCTCTTTATAGTAATTAAGGAAGCGGTATTTCTGTAGTTGGTTTTTATTCTCACGGGTGTCCGATTGTATTATTTGATAACATTTAAGCTCCGAAGTTATTTTCTTTTTTTCCATGTTCGGGGAAGCTCCCGCGTAAGAGATGGTTACTGCATTGTATTGAGCGGTAGACTTTGGGTTTTGCCTAATTCGTTGTGCGTTGAGTGATTTATCTTCGCCGCCCGTGCACCGGCCGGGTGAAGTGCGTTCGAGTCCTGTTGTTTTCGCAGCTCGGCACTTGTTTACCTTTATTGTTTTGTTTTGTTTGTAGTATTAAATTCGTTTCGTTGCAAAACTGTGGTCTCCCCTTCATTGGCAGGACTCCACCGAGGCGTGGACCTATCGCCTGGTCGGCAGTCCTTTGTGTTTAAACAGAGAATATCAGCAAACCTGTGACAAAACTGGCGTCCGCGACAGGACTTGGCTGACTATGGTGGAGACTTGCCTTTGGAGGGCTGCGAGTAGAAACCGCGTGGTTTGAGGGAAGTGTGGTTCCGCAGTTCGCCCAGCGGCGAGCTTGGGTAGGCCAGACATGGAAATTGAAAAACTCGTGGCACTGGGAACCAAACTAGACCTCTCGGGAGCAGAACTAAAAAGGTGGATAGAGGAAGAGACCGCCAGACAAAGAGAGGAGAGAGCCCTAGAGCGAGAAGCTACTAGGGAGGCTACCGAGCGGGAACAAGAGGCGGCGAAAGCAGCCGCCGAGAGGGAGCTCGAGATATTGAGGCTGAGGCTAGAGCTTGAGAACAAGAAGGAGGGGAGCCGCTCATCTGGAGCAGGAACTGACGGCGAGGGTCACAGCGTTTTGAAATTGAATCCGAACAAGCTCCTACTCGCCTTCGACGAAAGGAAGGACGACCTCGACGCTTATATAAGAAGGTTTGAAGGAATTGCCTTAAGTCAAAAGTGGCCAGAAAACCAATGGGCCACCGCCCTAAGCACGTGCCTCACGGGGGAAGCCCTTAGTGTGTATGGGCGATTGCCACCCGTAGATGCCGCCGATTACGGCAAAGTGAAAGCCTCGCTGCTCAAGAGGTTCCGGTTCACCGTTGAGGGCTTTCGTGATAAATTCCGTGATGGGAAGCCAGTAGATGGGGAGACGGCCACTCAATACGCCGCCAGGCTCGGCCACTACTTCGACCGGTGGGTCGAGCTGGCCGCAGTGACCAAAGATTTTGAAGGTCTCCGGGAACGGTCATCAAAGAGCAGTTCTTAAAGGGTTGTCATCCAGCGCTGGCCATCTATTTGAAGGAAAGAAAACAGCCACATTTGGAGGGACTGTTGGAGATGGCGGACCAATTTTTGGACGCCCAAGGTCATAGTAACCTAGGGAAAGCGGGGAAAAACGAGGCCGACCCCTCAGCGAAGAAAAGTAGCGAGGGGGGCGGGCCTCCGCGGCCTGCTATGAGGTGCTACCTCTGTAATAAGACGGGGCACAAAGCTGCACAATGTCGTAGCCTGTACAACACCGGACAGGTGCCCACATGTCAAAGGTGTGGCAGGAGGGGACATAAGACGGAGGTCTGCCGGGGCCAGACAAAACCTCAGGCGTCGGGCATCTATATGCCCCGACCAGACAGAAAGGACGGAAACGTGACGGATGGGTTTTTAGAGCTGAAGGATGGGACGAAAATTCCGGTCGTCAACGCGGTAATGACCCCGCGTCATAAGTTCCTGGTCGAGGGAATGCCAGTCGTTGAGGGCACAATCGGACAGAAAAAGATAACGGTTCTGCGCGACACGGGTAGTAACACGGTCATCGTAAGACGAGGATTGGTCGACGACGGCCTCCTCACTGGAACCAAAAAACCGGTGTATCTCGTGGATGGAACCGTGAAAATGCTTCCCGAGGCCCATATCCACGTTAAAACGCCCTACTTCAACGGAGGACTCAAAGCCCTGTGCATGGACGGGCCCCTGTACGACCTTGTGCTCGGCAATATTCCCGGCGCTAGGGAACCGGACGACCCCGCGACTGACGTGGAGGTGGGGGACGACCCGATACCGACAGAGCGTGTTCAGGAGGACCCGGCGGAACTTGACACACAGGAGGGCCAAGACGAGCCAGAACGCGAAACCCGGGCGGAAGTGGAAGATCCCCTAACTCCGGCGTGTGCCGTGGAAACCAGGACCCAGAGTAAGAAAAAACAAACTGGATTGAAAAAACTACACGTGCCTCAAATCGAAGGGCTGGCCATCGACACGCCGAGCTTTGCAAAGGAGCAGGAAGAGGATGACACCCTGCGCCCCTGCTTTAAGCGGATTGGGGAAAGGGCCAGGGGAAAGACGGCCACGATCACTTATACAACCGGAAAGGGGCAAGGGCTTCTTTATCGAGTATACCGGGAGCGGTCGGGGAGAGAGACGCGCCAGCTCGTGGTGCCTCAGGCCCACCGAAAAACTGTGCTGCAGGTTGCCCATGAAAGCATTATGGCGGGACACCTGGGGCAGGCGAAAACGAAGAGCCGTATCCTGGAAGAGTTCTTCTGGCCGGGATTGGGCTCGGACGTACGGCGGTTCGTGCTATCGTGTGACGTGTGCCAGCGAACAACACCGAAAGGAAAGGTCCCTCGCGTCCCACTGGGTGGGAGCCCCTTAATAGATACCCCATTTCAGAGGGTTGCTATCGACATCGTGGGACCGATGGCTCCGGCATCGGGCCGAGGGAACCGGTACATACTGACAATGGTAGACTACGCGACTCGCTACCCGGACGCCGTGGCTTTGCCCAGCATCGAAACCGAAAGAGTGGCAGAGGCCCTGGTCGAGATGTTCGCGCGGGTCGGAATGCCACGAGAGATATTAAGCGACCGGGGCTCGAATTTCACTTCCGAGCTAATGAAAGAGATCAGCCGGCTCCTGTCGATAAGGCAGTTGCACACGTCCCCCT
This sequence comes from Ixodes scapularis, assembly GCF_016920785.2. Taxonomy (NCBI): domain Eukaryota; kingdom Metazoa; phylum Arthropoda; class Arachnida; order Ixodida; family Ixodidae; genus Ixodes; species Ixodes scapularis. The sequence continues at coordinate 67,930,452 of NW_024609835.1, read as the reverse complement.
ACCACCCCATGGCGAATGGATTGGTGGAGAAGTTCAATGGAACACTTACCCCCGAATTCATAGATGTGACTTGCTCTGAAGTCGAGCTTCAACTTGCTCAAGTCCGTCTTGCGACGAGCAAGCGCGCTTCATAAACGCACCTTAACTTGAACCGATCTTGAACGGAGCTTGAAGCGAACTTGAAGTGCCCAAATTTCAAGACTGGGTTGGACCTATCTTGAACGCGACTTCGTAGTCATTTCAACATGGCGGCTTGCTGATGTGACGTCGCATATGGGATCGCCGCGTTCAATATTTGTGTCCTGTAATTGCGGTGTTGCCCTCGGTGACGGGTATTTTTCGCCGAGAGAAGTGGCCATTCCTCCGTGATTGAATGCATCCCACCGGGATATGCGACGACGAACGGCAACGGCGCGGGAGCTGCTCGGCCGCGACTTGACGGCCTGATCCGAACGGCGACAACAGGCGGCTGCCGCTGATACCCAAGCTACAGTTGCTCGTCACGCTGCGACTTTTGCTGGCAAGATGTTTCTAGCTGTCAACATTTCACAACAGACGGCGTGCGGCGCAATCGGGAGAGTGACGCGTCTCACCGTAAGGCATCTGTTGCTCAGACTGCTCGGACTCGTCCACTTCCCCGGCGCTCCCGGAATCATCTGCCTCCTTCGAGTAACCGGGTTCACGCACGCGTGTATCAAGAGCCCGGGCCCCGGTGGCGATTATGCGGACATTTATGAGAACTTCAAAGCAGTTGCCTGCATAAACTATCAGGTGGGTTCCCCCGCTTACCGAAAATAAACAAGTCTCCAGAGCTTCTGGCGCGAAGGACCTGAGCAAGCATGTGTGGTGCGCACGCACGTTTGCTGATGCAAGCTCTTGACCCCTAATATGTAACGTTCCCTGTATGCATGCTAGCAGTTGTTAAAAACAAAAAGCGCAGAAAAAATACAAGGACACAGAAAAAGAGAAAATGGACAAGGCGCCTTGTCCTGTTTCCCTTCGTCTGTGTCCCTGCATTTTTTCGGCGCTTTTTGTTTGCAATGAGCCAACTGCCCCAAATATCCACTTTATTGCAGCAGTTATTCCCACTTCTTTGTTGTTTGTGCTGGATTACTTGTTTTAAAAAAAATGACGTGTAGTATGTACTTGCCCCCTGCGTCAGTAAAATAAATATGAAAAATCAGGAATGCTTTCTAGTTTGGTGTTGCCATGCATTTCAACTTCTCAAGTGATCTCTGAAGTGTCAAATGGCTGCTTAGAACAAAATTGGTCATATAGCTGCTGAAAACTCACTCGAATCCATTTACAGATGCGACACATTTCAACAAATTTTTTTTAACAAGTTTTGATGCGTTGTTTCACTACTGTATTTTTCAGTAGCTGTTCACCACAAAACATTATACTTCTCGAAATACATCTCGCTTAAAGTTAGTCGAAAGGCTTTGCTGAAAGGCATATCTTCTTTTCTTAAGATTTCTGCAACATTTGACAAGTGGATGTGTCGAAAGCATTGTTTAGTACTATGCTCAGGAGTGTTTACCAACTTCCCCCAAAACAATATCTAATGAAACAATAGCCACCAGTTTAATTTTTTTTTGCTCTAAAAGATTTATTACTATGCACAGGTTTGCACCAAGCTCGATTCGCGGGCACAACACTTTTGTGCCCAATCCACAATCAAAATATTATTGCCTCGTGAAGAAAAAAATACATCACAATTCTTCCACTGCAATAAAGGCGAGACAAAGTGAGTTGACCTTTTTTATGATTGTTCACTCGCACTAAACTTCACACCCATGCACATATTATCTGCATGAAACCTCCATAATGAAGATGTTGGGATGATAATTTGTCAAATTCTTGAAAACATCATATATTGTCTCTCTGACTCGTAACATTTATTAACTCATTCAGGTACAACACCGCCCAAATAAAGACTCGCAACACTGCTGAAAGAAAAAGACAATCCCTTTGCCTCGTTGGGTAGTTGAAATCATCACTGTGTGCGCAGCATCACATAACCTAGGGAAAACGAGCCATCCTTGCTGCTCTGCCAGTCATACGAGCCAGGGGACAATGTTGAGAAGATCAGTGCGACTACCACCTGAAAGGGGTAGAAAAACAAGCAGTCTGAAGCCAGAGTGGTACTGTATCGGTATGGTGCCTGGAATGCATCTCCGACTGGTGTGTCTAGAGTGTCCAAAGAAGTGGTCCCTCAATTTCTGCCCGGTGCGTCATACAAGTGTCATACTGTCGCCGGTCGCAATCCTCCCAGCGGCGGTGGTTGATGCGGCAGACGCCTGTTCTGCTGCAGGTCACTCTCCAGTTCGACAGTCCACTGAAGCTCCAGCAGCCGGTGGTTGGGACGCCGTGACAACAGCGACACTCGTGTTCGCCTCGTGGTACTCGCGGCTGCTCTTTAACTTTTCAATGGCCAACCGCCAGGATCGCAACATCCAATAGCGTGACACTTCGACTTCTGTGACGTCATTCGTTGGCTCTTCGTGACCACTTTTGATGTATGGGCAGCAAAGGAGGCTAAACACACCAGTCGAAGACTCGCTCCAGGCACCATACTCGTCAGTAGTTGAAATGGTCACTCCGTGCACAGCATCACGTAACCTAGGGAGACTGAGCCATCCTTGCTGCTCTGCCAGTCATGCCAGCCAGGGGGCAATGTTGGGAAGATCAGTGCAACTGCCACCTGAAAGGGGTGGAAAAACAAGCAGGCTAAATTCAGAGTGGTACTGTATAGGACTCCCCTTCCTCGTGGCACCAATGTGAATGGGGATAATACGTATGTTGCACAGTGTGCACATTTTCAAACTTTTGAGCACATAGTGAGCCACAGTTCATTAATCACAATCATTCATATAATCCCTAACTGAAATGCTTTGTTTAACTGATGTTTATGTATATGATGTTTATCACAAATATGATGTGATTTATGCTTTGCTTGGGCACAATGACCTAAACCTAGAACAGTCGAAATAAGATAAAGATGAAGGAAGGTATGCAAAGCGACCATCCATTTCATATGCGCACCTCCCTCCATCCTTGTCTTGTTTGCATTTTTGTGATCTTCTCATTTATTATGGGATCATGCTTTTTTCATTATTTTACAAGTTATTTTCTCTGATTCTTGCATTTCTAAGTGGCATGCCTTGTGAATGCTGTGTCCTGCATGTTTCTTTCCCCAGTGAAAATACCCGTTTTCTTTTCTTGATTGTGTTTAGAACTAATGTGAACCCTGTGCTAAAAATATGGTGGAACGTATTGCTTCCTTTGTTTACGTTTCATTACTCGCTGCACACTTAGAAATGTATGAGCCTCAATATTGCTGTCCCACTTCCGAAATAAAAGAATTTTAATGGCTGCAACCTGTGCATTAGCCTCCTTGTTTGTCTTGTAATCATGAAACACTACCGACATAAAACCTGCAAAAAGGGAATGGCTCAAGCTGTTGACAAACAAACATACAGACCAGAGCTGCTTATTTAGATACATATCCCAACATGCGGCTCTGACGGGCAAACACAAAATAATTTTCTGGAGGTGGCCCTGCACGTCTAGAGGCCCTGAAAGACTCCAAGTTTTGTTTACAGATAGCTGAGATGCTAACTTATAGAAAAAAAATCATTCTGACCAACCTCGTATAGCCTACACCAAATGCTGCACATACATTTGGTGTAGGCTACCAAAGCTGTTTCTTCTCGAGCTGTTGCTACACATACCTGTAGCAACAGCTCGAGCCGAGGCCACACCGGCCTCGGCTCGAGCTGTTACTACAGGCTGTTCTTTTTTCTTCCTTCAATACATTGAATTGTGAGTTTGTGCTTGTCTCTTCTCTCTCCTCTGTTCCTTTCTATTTGTGCACAATTTTAACCATGTTCTATCATTACCAACTCACCCAACTAACCACCTTAATTCAGTCATCAGGTTTTCTAGTTTATGCAAATTTTCATAGTCACTAAACAGCTTTCTCAGGTTGCTTATATATTTCCAAGCTTAGACGTTGTGCGAGTCGTAAGCTTGTGAATGCAAACTACTGTGTCACAAGCTTCATGGTTGTGTGGCGCAGAAGAAAAACAATGTGACGAGGACACGAGAGGAGGGCTATGGTCGTAACAAAAATGGCTCGGGTCCTAAATGACTTTCTATTAAACAATTACAGTGGTGCGAGCATTTACTGCCGTAGCCAAAGATGTTCAAGCAGCCAAATAAACACGGCACTGAAGAGTACAGCGACGAACTGATGGTTGTCACTGAACTCGACAAACGATCAGGGTGTCACAGTTGTCTTGAAACAGTCCGGCATATGTTTTTATGAACAAGTAGAATGTCTTGCCGTACTGAAACATGTTATACCAATCTCTGGAACAGTGTGTCGCATGCAGGATTGGGTAGCCACAACTTTTCAATCAGTGAAGCAACTGCAGCTCTGAAACATGGTCGCACAGGCGGAAGAGCGATGAGCGGCCTTTCACATCCAGACGACGGTTGGCCATAAAAGCAAATTTCTGCAGTCACGTCAGCGGGAAGAGATGCTTTCTGCTGTTTGTCCACTCGTTTGCAGCATTGCTGACATTGATGTGGTGCTGCTACCAGGCATCATAGTCACTCATTTATGAGAAGACAATGGGTACCGACCTGTAATGCTTGATAGACATCTAACAGGAGGTCGCCTAAGCCCTAAAGTGCCCTTTTACGAAACCACAGCATGCAGCTGCATTCAACAGCTTGAGCGCTTTACTCATGTCCTCGTTACTTCATCTTTCTCCTGCTCAACAGACGGTTCCCCTTCCTACCAGTGCACCATTGGCTGCAGCAGCACACTGACTCGTTGTGGACAGGGGGCACTCACTGTGCACAGGGGGCACAACATGACCATGCTCATTTACTTGCCTGGGAATTAGGTCCAGCCCAGACCGCATTCACTGGCTGAAAAAGCAGTTCCCTTCCTAAAAAATGCGTTTATGTAAGGCACTTACATGAAATATACAAGATGTAACCACAAAGCTAATATTTCCTAAGGTGCTACTCCTGCTCCTGGACTTCATCTTTAGGGAAGAGACTTCTGCAAACCGTATAAAATGGTTTGACTTCAATCCACGGCTGTCACAAATGAGAGAGTGGCAGCGTCGAGACTATTAACAGCCGAAATAATCAAATAGAAATTAGAAAAAAACTAAAATTTTAAAGAGAGCTTTTTGATTACAGAAGGTTAACAACCCTACCTCTGCGCACCAAACATCAGTGACAGTTCCACTGCCTCATGCACAACATGTTCTGGGCCAGAGTTTTTGCCCGCGAAAGCCCGACGAGGTAAACATAGCTGCGAAAACTATGATGCCCGGTAGCTACTTCCTGGTTTCGATCACCGAAAGCACAGGCACCGCGCCCAACGCTTTATGTAGTGGCGCCCATCAACACAAGCCTTCGTAGAAACATGTAAGCAACACAAAACAACGTTTAAAACAGCCGAAAGAGCGCTTAGGCCAGGCCGCGTAGTTTACAGTTTACATATCCGAGAGTACTACGCCGCATAGTTTGCAGTAAGGAAATGTTGTAGAACACTTACCTACTTTGAGCTCCGCTTCAATTCACAGTCCTTTACCTTCCGCATCGGGAGTTCCAAGCGCTTTTTCGTTACTAGAGTCCCGTAGGAAGATCCTATGAGGATTTTAAACTTTCTTGTTGAGGCGTGTGGACGCGGCACCGGAGTCAGGCACTCACTCGAATACCTTTTCATGCTTGTTGAACCCAGATAAGCATTTGTGTCTCGTCTTCAGTGAATCCTAGTTCAAGCTTCTCCCGAGTTTTCATAATGAAGGAAACGTCGAAACTCACTTGACGCCAAATATGTCCACAAGCGAGGGACGCCAACGAGCAAAACGAAAAGAAACAGGCCAGGAGCGCCAGGAGCCATCGCTCAAATGAGCCAACGTTGCTAGACGGAAAAGCACGTTTGTCTAGAAAACGCGTACAACGTTAGTTTCGAAACCTGCTAAACAGCATCTTTCACGATTTGCGTTTCGTAAAGACATGCTATGAAGAAAATTTTAAGAAGCAACTTCTTTTTGACGTTTGAAACCCTTTTTAAGAGAAAAATTGCAACCTACTCTCGCTCCCAGGCGGGAAGCAGCGCGAGCGCTCGCGACTTGAACGGGACTTGACGAAGGAAGTTCGCGGGAGCGTCTATGAAACGTAAAAGCCAGCTTGAGCGTTTTCAAGTCGAACTTGGTGTTGAGGCGGACTTGAGCAAGTCGAAGTCCGGCTTCAGTTGAAGTCACATCTATGAATTCGGGGGTTAAACTCATGCTGAAGCGAATGTGCTCCGAGAGACCCAAGGATTGGGACCGGTATTTGCCCGCATTGCTGTTTGCCTACCGGGAAGTGTCGCAGGCGAGCCTCGGCTTTTCGCCTTTTGAATTGTTGTACGGTCGCCACGTCCGGGGCCCGCTAGCCATTCTGAGAGAGGTGTGGACCAACGTCGAGCTCGACGCAGAGCTCCGGACCACCTATGAGCACGTGCTCGACCTCAGAAATCGCCTCGAGGAGACGTGCAAAATCGCCCACGAGGAACTCGCGAGGTCGGGAGCTCGTTACGCTCGATACTACAACCGGAAAACCAAGGAGCGGAGTTTCCAGCCGGGAGAGAAGGTGCTCCTACTGCTCCCCACGGACAACAACAAACTTCTGCTGCAGTGGAAGGGGCCCTTCCTCGTTACGAGAAAAACAGGAGAGGTCGACTACGAGATCCAGACCGCGACCGGCCTGAAATTGTTCCACGCTAACCTACTAAAGAAATACGAGGAGCGGGGAATCGAGAAAGAAGACGAGCGACAGGCCTGCGCGGTTCTCTCACTGACGGAAACCGAAGACGACCAGCCGATCCCTCTACCAGCATTCGAGAGAGAGGAAGGCCCCGGACACGCGAAAGTTTCATCGAAGCTTAGTGCTGAGCAAAAGTCGCCGCTCGACCGCGTAATGCGCAGCCATGAGAACATCTTCTCTGACGTTCCGGGAAAAACCACATGGATACAGTGCGAGTTGAAGCAGACTACAGATACCCCCATCTATGTGCGACAATACCCACTGCCATTTGCGACCCACACGAAGGTTGAGGAAGAGGTGCAGGAAATGCTCAGGCTCGGAATAATAGAAAAATCCAGCTCTGCGTACAACGCACCCGTCCTGCTCGTCAAGAAGCCGGACGAAACAAATCGGCTGTGCGTCGATTTCAGACGTCTAAACGGCGTCTTAGTTCCAGACTCCGAACCCATGCCACGAGTCGACGCCGTTTTCGCCGCCGTCGGAAACAAACGCTACTTCTCAAAGATGGATTTTGTGAAGGGCTACTGGCAGATCCCACTCAGCGACGATTCCCAGCCCAAGACCGCATTTTCGACGACTTCGGGACTGTACCATTTTCGGTACATGCCGTTTGGGGTCAAGACCGCTCCGGCGGTATTTGCCAAACTGATGCGGAAGGTGGTGGATGGAATCCCAGATGTGGCCCATTACTACGACGATGTGTTGGTGGCTACCGACAGCTGGGAGCAACACCTCACAGCTCTGCAGACACTGTTTGGCCGTATCCAAGCAGCAGGGCTGACCATTCGCCCGACCAAGTGCGAGTTTGGGATGGAACAAATTGACTTTCTGGGTCACCGCATCGGAAAGGGACAGCTCGCCCCCCTCGGAAAGACGCTCGACAAAATCGAGAAGGCGAGTGTGCCGACCACCAAGCGCCAGGTGCGGGCGTTCCTTGGACTGACGGGATACTACCGGGATTTTATTCCCGACTACGCAAAGATCAGTGGGCCGCTAACGGACCTCACGAAGAAAAAGGAAAGGAACCAGGTTGAGTGGAGGACCGCTCATCAGTCGGCGTTCGACGAGCTGAAAGAACGGATCGCCAATCCGCCGATCCTGAGACTCCCAGATTTCGGAAAAGACTTCGTCCTCAGGACCGATGCTTCCGACACAAGTCTCGGAGCTATGTTAATGCAGCAGCATGACAGCCGCTTACATCCTGTGGCTTACGCTAGCCGGAAGCTGCTCGCTCGTGAGGCCGCCTACAGCACCATCGAAAGGGAGTGCTTGGCATTGGTCTGGGGAGTGCAGAAATTCAGTCCATACCTTTACGGTAGGAAATTCCTCGTACAAACCGACCACCAGCCGCTGAAGTACATCAATCAGGCGAAGCATCTGAACAATAGAGTGCTGAGGTGGAGCCTCCTCTTGCAGGAATTTCCTTTCACAATCGAACATATCAAGGGCAGCGAAAATGTGGGCGCTGATTTCCTAAGCCGCTTGTAAGTCCGCCTCGATAATGAGGCTTTGTTTTTCTCTATTAAGCCAATATATGTATGTTATGTTTACTCCGTACTTCGTTTGTGTCCTCCGAATATGAAAACTTCCCACTGTTGGAATGTGCACGGCTTATCTCATACGGAGCGCAGTTTGGTTTGCTTAGTATATGTACTCTTGATTTTTTTTTCTTTTGTGCGCTATTGTTAGCCGAGTTTTTGTGAAGAGTAGTTTAAATATTCACGGGTGAATCTTCTTAAGTGAGGGGCAGTGTCACAAAATCCGGCTATGTTACGTTATTCATGTCACAAAATCCGACTGTGTTACGTTATCCATTCTCCCGGGCCAGACGCGTCCTTCCAACAAAAATTCGCGGGGAGTGAGGTCTGGGACCCCCCGAAAACGAAGCGATGCTCCCTTTGGGGGAGGATGAAGGGACGAGCGGGCCAGCGTCCTGGGGTTTGGTGTCTTTCTGTTTTGTTTTCCACGCCTGCGTGCTGGAATGCGGGGGCCCGTCCAGGGGGACTCTTTGGGGCAAAGGCGAGCAGTGTGAGCGGGAAACTCGGAAGCAACAGGCGGGGAATCGAAGCGCCGAGTCCGTGGAGCTCAACGGTAGCGGGCCAGGTCCGGACTGGGGAAGACTTCGACGACGAAGTGTGTGTGTGTGATTGTGTGGCTGCTTCAAGCCGCCCAACCCAGCGTGGTACCACCGGGACCATTCCTTCCCCCTTCGGACAGCGCCTCGCAAGACCGTCACTCCCGGACACTGGGAGACGAGATTTCCCCTCCACTCGCACTTTCCTCTTTATAGTAATTAAGGAAGCGGTATTTCTGTAGTTGGTTTTTATTCTCACGGGTGTCCGATTGTATTATTTGATAACATTTAAGCTCCGAAGTTATTTTCTTTTTTTCCATGTTCGGGGAAGCTCCCGCGTAAGAGATGGTTACTGCATTGTATTGAGCGGTAGACTTTGGGTTTTGCCTAATTCGTTGTGCGTTGAGTGATTTATCTTCGCCGCCCGTGCACCGGCCGGGTGAAGTGCGTTCGAGTCCTGTTGTTTTCGCAGCTCGGCACTTGTTTACCTTTATTGTTTTGTTTTGTTTGTAGTATTAAATTCGTTTCGTTGCAAAACTGTGGTCTCCCCTTCATTGGCAGGACTCCACCGAGGCGTGGACCTATCGCCTGGTCGGCAGTCCTTTGTGTTTAAACAGAGAATATCAGCAAACCTGTGACAGGCTTGTCTCTCTAAGTTTTTGATGTGTCGCGGGTAGGAAGTAGGCTTACAACGTGTCGTAGTAGGCTTTGGGTTTAATGACGCAAGTTATCGGGAAGGGGCGCGGCATGCAGTACAGGGAGGGCGCTCCTCAACGATAGAAGGTGGCCTGCAGGCGGACATTCTCCAAGAGAAACAAAGGGCCCGAGCCCCGCATGTTCACTTTTCCCCGCTTTTCTCGCGTTCATGTCCGCCCACCGTCTTTTCTGCATCCCGATCTACATTATAACGTTAACAGAACGCCCTTCCTTACCGATTCGGGGAGCAGGCTGCTTATGAATAATCCCCAAGTCACATTAACTAGGAACCCATCACTAAGTTTGGCCTCGACAACGGGCAACCTCTTTGCTGTGGTATTGCAACCAATATAAAAATATGACTATTTTATATTATTAAAAATTGCAATGGTTTCAACAGGTGTGGATGTATTCCACAGCAGACTATTTTATAAAATTGCCGGTTCAAGAGATAAATATGTAAATATGTGTTCAAGCGAGCGCGGGCACTCCCTCGATTATGAAAGCTAGATCCCATTGGCTCCATTGAGGTGCAGTGACCCCCAACATCCCTTTGTGCTTATTGTTGGCTATCTTTGGCCCCCGAGGTCGTTCTAAGATGCTTCTTTCTTCTTCTTCCTGATGAGAGTATTGTTTCGTCCTGAAAATCCCCGAACCTCGTTTTCGGTCAGGTTGCACCAGTTATTTCAACAATGGAGGATTTCTGCACAGATAACATTTGTCTGAATTGCTCAAACTCTCAAGCGATGTTGCTTTTGGGCCATAGATCCCAATCTACTATAACTACTCAAGCGATGGCATCTTCCCGAAGGAAAAAAAAAAAAAACTGTTTTACATATCGTATTCACTGGGATTTGGTGTCTCGCGTAAAAAAAAAAAAAATGTCGACACAGAATACAGTTTATTCTGATTTCTGCCATAAAACACTTGAAGCGTCATGGGAGCTCATGCAAATGTGCTCCCTGGACGCCGTTCCGCTTTGCGCACGCACCAGCGGGGAGCAAAAAAATAAAAGAAAAGAAAATCCTGACGAAAGTTGAAGACTGCCCAGTTCAGTGAGGACAGCTCTTGACTCAGATAACGTATTTCGAGGTCATACGTGTTTACAACCACGACATATTGACCGTGTGGGCAAATATGCGGGTATTTTACCTAGTGGCTTACTTTAGAACTACAGTGTTGGGGACGACAAAAATGACGCAGCGCTCGGCTGACATACCCGATCGCTGAGTGAGTGTTCGGCTCAGACTTGTATTCTCCCGACGCATGGGGGGAACGCGCGAGGGGCCCTCCAGCCTGTGTGAACAATGCAGCGCGCACTGTGCATCTGTCCAGCATCTGCTCACCATAAAGGCCGAAGTGGGTAAAGCTCACATTTTTTGACAACTGCTTTCGGGAGAGAAGCAGCCTGTAGCGGCCAATCAACGTCACTCCGTCCATTATGGGCACTGCTTGTGGGCAATATATTGATTGCTATTTCATTTGAGGTACTGGGCCGTCCCATGCTTTATTTTTGCTACTCAAAGAACCCCCTAAACAACCATGTTAAAATGCAAATAGAATCACCTAATTTTGTGCGACTTGTGAGTTTCATACACTGTCTCTAATAGCTTCGGCTATTATTTCTGGTGGTACAAGCTGTCAAAAGAGAGGGGAAATATCAGAATATTTACACGGTGTTCATTATAAGAAACAAGGCATCTTATGTTTCCGCTGAAAGGGAACAATTTGGAGGACGTAATATTTTTTGCGTGGTTTACGCCTTTACTTTTAGAACATTTCGCTTTAGTCTAGAACCTAGGAATGCCACGCATTCATCGAAAGTTCGAAACAGATGCTCCAAAAACAAAACAAAAACAACACCATGATTAAGTTGAACAAATTCAGTTTATGTTTTCGGGTGTTTGCTGCAATTCACTCTATTTGACGGGTTCCGGAAGAAATGTCCCCGGAAAAAACGTCCCCGGAAAAAATGTCCCCGGAAAAAAAGTCCCCGGAAAAAATGTCCCCGGAAAAAAAGGCCCCAGATAGAAAGTAGGAAAAAATGTCCCCAAAGGGACATTTTTTCCACTTCAAGTACAATCCGTTTTTGACTTTTGTGTATGAATCAAGAGTTTGTCATTTTATTCCTGATTTTGAAACATTGCATCTCAACTATTTGTGTTTGTTTTTCATTGTGAATAAAACATTCATAACACTTCTAGCTAAAACCAAATTATTGTGTCGGGAAATTTGAGAGGTACTTGTGTACCCTTTTCCAAATAGGTACAAAGCGCGACACTTAACACGAACAGGCAATCGCTAGTTTTTTTGTTTTTTTTTAAGGGGCGAAGCTTTTTAGTGTCTAGCCTTGTCCGTCCGGCGTCCGTGCTAACATCGATTGCCATCCCATCTGTCTTCTTAAAAAAAGAAAAAAATTTTGGCACAGTCGACAGGATACAAACCTGTGCGGGAGACCCCAATGGATTTCTAGTCCATAGCCTTAACTGCGGGACGAGTAGGGGCTCTGAGATGTGATAGTAACTCAAGAGCTGGGGATGTCATGGATGAAATGTTGCATGTAGCCGCTCAACGTCTATACAACAAAGGGCGCTGCGGTCAAATGCGTATGTAATGGCGTTAAACTTTGCATGCATTGGCTCAACGTTTATAGAGGAGAGGGCGGAGGGTGCTGCGGTCAAATGCTCAAATGCGTATATAACCACGTTCTATACCACACATTCTCTTTCTGACATGGACGTGGAGATGCTTTCCCACGGCATTCAGCGGATGCAAGCTGATCCGCTAGAAGAACCACTGGCTCTGCATTTCACCGACCATAAAGCAGTAATAATGAAGTCGAAACGCAACCCGGAACTCAGCAATACCTATGAGCAATAAAAAAAAATCAGCACCATCAGCCCTACCTATGAACAATAAAATCAGTATCATCAGCACCACCAGAGCTTCGCCCCAATCAACATAATTCACCACGTGGAGATGCGGTCATTTTTTTATAGAAACGAGAGGTTATTTGTCGTCAAAGTTATTATATGTATTGAAGGTGCTTATTTGGGGATGTAATGCAAACGGTAAAATTTCGTTCTCACTAATCCTCTTTCGGAGCCGTTTTCCCCTACCTGTCACACGGTGCCTTTTTTCCCAGGACATATGACCGGACCGCCCGAAGCACATGAGGATCAGGGAAACCCAGAGATAGAAAAGCCTTTGGGGACATTTTTTCCTACTTTCCATCTGGAGCCTTTTTTTCCGGGGCCTTTTTTTCCGGGGACATTTTTTCCGGGGACATTTATTCCGGGGACATTTTTTCCTACACCCCTATTTGACATGTCACAAACTCAAAGGTACATATTTTCTGTGAGGAGGTCTAGGCAGTCAAAAGTTTTTCTGGATTGAAACTGTCCGTACTGTAGACGAATAGTTTTGCCAGCGCAGTGCGGAAGCTAACGTGGGATCTTAACGTTCATCATGCAATAATAATAAATTTTGCCATGAAACGATACTGAATTCAAAGGTTAAGCACTTCAAAAAAGAATGCTGACAGAAGTATGTTAACTTTATGCTCACATGCAATGCCTCTGAACTGTGCGGTTTTTTGTTTTCGTATAATATTAAAAGTACAAGCGAACTCCTCTTGCAGTCGCTCCGACGCAAAGCTTGCTGACGCAGTTTCGGGAAACCATGATGTTGATATACCACGGGCATACCTTCGGAACTGTAGTGACTGATATTTGAATGGGGTTCACGTGTTGGACTCGAGCACTGCGTTGGCGCTTAGCCGCAGTCGATGCCTTGCGGGACATTCAAATTTTGGCTCGAGCTCAATCACTGCAGTGACGGCCGGAACTGCCAAACGTACGAAGTGGGGAGTGCATACGGAGTGTGGAGTGCGGCGCGTGCACCGTTCATTGACAACCGCTGCGTATTGCTCTAATGATCATTCGCGGCACATTATCTGCAAGAAATACATCGGGCAGGCGAGCCGGTTGAAAAAGAACATGCTGTATTTGTAAACCCTGGGACGGAGAGAATAGAAAAAAAAAAAAAACACAGCTTATAGTCTTAAACTTGTGGCCGCTTTTTCTGTTCAAAGTGCAAAAGCAAGTTGTTTTTATTAACATTTTCTGCGACTAGTCGCGCGTGGCCGGAAACGATAATAAGTGTTCGATAGGTTATGAACTGGAGGTATCTGACGATAGTAGAACAGTTTTATTGTCCCTTTCGCACTCCTGTACGATGATAATCCGAATCCAATCGGTCAATGGCCGGGATCTAACTCAGTAATTCTACAAAAACTAACCATTTTTCCCATTATATAAACAATATTACGACTTAAAGTGAGAAGCTTAAAATAATTTTAAAAACTTTCATAAATATTCGTTTCTCGAGGCAGGAGCTTTTTTTTCTTTCTTTTTTATACACAAGACGTGGTTCAATATACAGGACGTCAGAACAAGTCTGGTCAATGTTTTATTAATTGCTCTGCTCTCCCATAGAATCACGATGGAGAATACAGAGCGCAGCCTAAAGAAGACGAAGTAATTATGAAAACTAACGTCAAGGGGATTTCCCCCGATGCTCTCAAATATTTTCGCTGAAGCTTTCCCAGCGTACGCTCACAATGGATTCAGGTGCGCGAGCACCCGGCCGCTCCTCTATAATCCCTTGCGTCCTCCAACCCGATTTCGCTAAGCCAGGGGAAGGACGGTCTCGACAGGTTTGTTGTTTCCTTGTGCCCTTGGATGGGCATTGACTGTCCTCTAAAGTCCGGTTCACAGCCGTATTATCCCGTACCCGTATGGCGTCACCAACGACGTGGTACGGCTATGGGTGTTGTAAAAAAAAAAAACAAAAAAGAAAACACACTCGGTTATAAAAAAAAAAAAAAAGCAACAACTAGAGGTTCAGGGCCAGGGAAAAGTACGCTGGGGAGGGGGGAGCAGGCGGAATGGTGGCGAGTGGGGATGTTCCCTCCTCTCCTCTCCAGCAATCCGTCTGCTTCCTCCTCCCGTCCTACCTTCAACGGCGTGCGCCAGTGTCACTTGTTCGTGACTTACGAGACATCTACAAAAATCATCGTTGTTGGTGGCAGTCGAACAGAGAAAGGAGTGCGTCAAGCGTTTTTAGAATCGGCCCTCAAGGAGTTCGTCAACGAGACTGATGATTCAGGTAAGGTGTGGCGCTACATATTTCTCTTAGTGCAAATTGCTAAAAGCGTACTGTTTCCGTCAAATTATATTTAAGGCGATCGGAATAGTCTGCAGTCGACTGGTGTTATAGTCGAATAACTGATGTTCGAAAACAAAAGTCGCATAGTAAACGGCTTGCCGAAATTGGCGAGCTAATGTTGTAAGCAGGAATATCCCCGGAATATTTATTTAAGTTGACAAATGGTAAATACGGAAATATTGGCATAGATATTGGCTCGTCTAGAAAATTCTTGCTTAAGAGGGCGCGGTACCTCTATTTATTCGTCCGTTTCAGCCACCAGATGGCGCGCGGCTCGAAACGTGGTTGAACGCGCAACTTCTAGATGGCGCCAGTATCGAGGTGTGAAAAGGCCCGCGTTATCCGCTGCGTGAAATAGATCCCGAAATCTGCCGTGTTCTCCCGGCGGAGGAAGTTTCTGCATCCCTCGCGCGCGCTTGGTATGTACGCGCGGTGACCGAGTCCGGCCTCTGCGCTGTGTGATGCAGTGGGTGGCGCTCGTTTCTGTTCGGAGGTAGGAATAAAAATGCCGGTCCCCTTTTTTACGACGCTCGTTTCTATAGCTTGTTTTTCTTCTTTTTTTTTATCTCAAGTGACCTACAGTACCGCCTGTTCGAAATCGTCCTTTGCGGTGAGCGATTGAGAGTCAGGTTAGCATTTTATTTGGGTCAGCACTACACGTTTAATGGAGACCTCGGGCGGCGATGTAAATATGCATTGCTTCCCAAAGTGTGTCCAAGGTGCGCAATGACAATTGGAAAGGGTATTGAAGGCGCGCGACCGTCGGTTGGTAAAATACGTGCGTTAGATTGACTTATTCAGTCTAATCATTTTTGCCAACGTCTTTTATCCGTTTCGACAAATGACATGGTCGAGTCTATTGATAACCTTAGCTAGATTGGACGTACGGAGTGTCCGGGCTTTAAATAAATTTGCTTCGTTTATGCGAATGAATAACTGTTTTCTCTTTTCCGTGCTCGGTGCTATGCAAAAATCGCTGAGATGTTATGGTAGCTCAGTGTGGCGGCGTTTTGCACGCTGACTCGCTATTGCATTCGCTGTGCACAATATGTGTTCAGATGGAATGTGCCAAATCGTATTTCCGATCGATATGATAGATTTACTTTGCTACAGTGTTAATTATATTTTCCTGATTTAAACTGGTTCGTCCCTGATCTGAGCCTAAGTTTAAATTCGAAGGGCAGACAGACTTAGCGTCGTAACAGCCGTAATGCGCAGAAAGAAATTAGTACCATGAAAGAAAAACAAAAGGATACGAGGTGGCTCAGTGTTATAGAAGTAATGAGTGTGCAAAGGATGGGATACGGTCCATTCGTCACATGCACACTCGTCACAGGACGATTGGTCACAGGACGATTCGTCACACAGGAACATTCGTCATAGGATGACTCGTCACGCGGCCAACCGGTCTCACAATAGTTCGTCCCCCCAAAAATGTATTGTTCAATTTGGTTCGGGCGGACAAAGGCGAAGAATTTGTAAGGAACGTTTTAGCTTCTGATTCGGTCCCGAACATTGAATGTTGGTTGGGCCTCAGAAAGTCGGTCACCTCTTATCTTAGCATGTCTTTCGCTTCTCGAGGTCAAAGAATTTGTAACAGACGTTCTAGCTATCTGGGTCCGTCCTGAACGGTGAATGCGGAGGCCATAGAAGAGCGACTATTTTTGAACTACATTCAAAAGGATGGAGGTGATCGCAACAGAGAGAGCCATGATGCTGCACGAGGGGTACTCGTACACATTCGGCAGAAGGAATTCCGATACTTGTTGGTTTTGTCGAATAGGTGTATGCAAGGCAAAACTAAAAACTAATTTGGCTGCCAGTCGGATTATTGCTCGTTCAAGCCTGCAACTGAGATCAACCTGCTGAAGACCCGTAATATAATGAAAGGAAAAGCGGATGAGTATTGTAATATTAGTTTATATAACCATTGGTTTACGTGACAGTGGAAAATTGTGAAACTCCTCATCAGGGTATGTAGGCAGATGTTGAAATTTACAATTTACTATCGTCCCCTGCTCGATCAATGAGACCAGTTGCCCGCATGACGAGTCATCCTGTGACAAATGTTCCTATGTGACGAATCATCCTGTGACCAATCGTCCTGTGACGAATGCGCATGTGACGAATCGTCCTCATCCCGCAAAAGATGCCATCGTACGTTGTTTTTTTTCTTTTTTTGTTTTTTTAACTCTCCGCATTGCTGGGAAACGCTCAAGGTACCAGCAAAGACAGCGAGCTGGCGTGAAATTTCCATCGAGCGGAAAACGAGTGTGACTTTTATTTCATCATGCGCTTTCATTTTGATATGGCTCAAAATGGGCGCGAAATAGTAACAGGTAAGGCAACAAAATTTAGATGTTAGGTCTGGAGCACCGCCATACTCAGCCGTGTTGGGGGCATCTCTCGCGAGTCAATACGGCAAAGGTATTGCGCGTCGAACTGTACGTGAGAGTTATCCATTTCAGCGAAACCTTGATTTCGCAAAACTATTGTGGCTCGAGTCGTGGCTTCCAGTACTTGAAAGCCACGAGCGAGAAATAAATGACAGTTGATTTTGAAGGACAATCGCGACGTGGAAACCCATAAAAGAGAGTTCCAATAAGACGAGAGCTTCCCCTTCTCTTCAAGTGCGTGGGTTACGCTCTCAATCCTGCACCTGTGGTAACACCGCAGGCTCCTAAAATGGCTTTGAAAACGTTCCTGATCGCAACAACTTTTTTTTTTTTTTTTTTTTTTGTCGAGGCGCTATTTCATTTTTTTTACTTTTTGTCTACCTTGATACCCCATCAGCGCAAAAACTACAATAAACTAAAAAAAAAAAAAAATAGTGGGCATACAACGACAACGCACCCACTGGGACCCGAGTCAAGGCAAGAACAACTAACTACTAAAAGGGGAAAAAAATCATGTTCGCATACACAGACAGAACGCCTCCATCGAAAGAAATGAATCATGCGCTTGTTCTGCCAGTCTCGTTGTGCGTCTGTCAAAAGCCACAAAGGAGGAAGACAATCAGCGCCTACACCACTCCCCTCCACTCCCCCCCCCCCCCCCCCCACCACCCCTAAAAAGAAGAAAAGAAAGGTTTCTTGGGCGCGCGCGCGGTCGCCCAAGCGATGACCTTGGAAGGGTATGCGATTGTAGCACGTTTGTCCCCCGGTTGTGCCCCTGTCTCAAATGCCACGGTCCGTTTCTCCCAAGTGCCCGTCTTATCTTCCCGAGTATCAACTCCGCAGTGATTCTGAATCATTCCGATGCTTTCCATCGTTGCAAAACTGTTAGACGAATATTTGCACAGAAGTATACTCTGTTCGCAGAACTATCTACGGCGCTAAAATTCAAAAGCGCCGAGTTGGATTGGGGAACTCGTGTAGGTTTAGCTCATCGTTGGAACATTCTTATTCGCTCGATGAACTCCACAAAACGTGTAAATATTAGAATGAACTTTCCAGAGAACGAGAGTTGTTGTCGGGGTTCCAGGCGACCGGACAGGTCGCAATTATTGGCTGATTAAAAATTTTATTTCATAATCACAATCGT
Source organism: Ixodes scapularis (assembly GCF_016920785.2). Lineage (NCBI taxonomy): Eukaryota > Metazoa > Arthropoda > Arachnida > Ixodida > Ixodidae > Ixodes > Ixodes scapularis. The sequence continues at coordinate 67,912,073 of NW_024609835.1, read as the reverse complement.
ATCAAGGGCACGCCATTTCCTCATCACTTCTTCTACGAAAAGAGTTGCTGTATTCGTAGCACACACAGACGGAAACGGTTGAGACTGCCCAAATAATACCTTCTTTTGGCAGGTACTGCGCAGCGATTACACACAATGCCTCTAACATAAACATGCTGCTCCACATGTCTATTCACAAGATGCAATACATCGTTCTCCCAACTTTGTTGAAATGGGCATGAAAGCGCGTAACCGTCACTTTTTTGAAGTTCTACTTAGAGGTGAAGTGTTTACCGTAAAAAGTCGTTAATTATTTATTTTTTTCCGTTTACTACAAAGCTCGATTCCCTTAAATTTTTGTTTTTATATCGTCTCTACAGCGCTTTTACGTCGGTACTTTCGTGTTAGAGGACATCACATAATGTGCGAAAAAAACAACAAAAAAACGGTAGGATCGATGCTGCATAGCCTTTTTTTTTTTTTGTGGACATCAAGAAAAAAAAAAAAAGATAGTAGTTGTCTTCACTTCGCACTGCATGTTTTGGCACGGAAGTTCCTATTTGGTTATGATGTCTTTACTTTCTTAAAAATTATATACAGTAATTTAAATTACCGAATTACAAAAACGTCGAAATTGTATAATTGCTTTTCGTTGGGACGCCATGACGACAGCGACACTCGTGTTCCCTCGTGGTTTTCGCCAGGATTTCTACGATGAATTGCCAGGATCGCGAGATGCAACAGCGTGACACTCCGTCTTCTGTGACGTCATTTGTTGCACTTCGGGACAACTTTTGATGTATGGCCAGCATAAGACGCTAACCACACCAGTCGGAGACGCGCTGCAGGTGCCATAGTACTGCTCGTAAAAGTAGCTGTCACGTGCTTTGCTCCGCGACTGAGGGTTGCCAAATTACGGTGAAACGGAGTATAGACAAAACAGACTGGACGACATTTACCGGGCATCTTTAGAGCTGCGAAGCTCAAAATCACGCGTACTCATAAGATTTTTTTTTTCTCGCGTGTTTGTGATTTTTATGATGTCCTGCAAGCAAGAAAAAAATATATATGGTGAGGTCACTCCGAGGGGGTAGCGATAACTGCGAGCCACGAACATGAAGGACTCGCTAACATCCGCCAGGAGTGTGAACGGTAAATCGTCACGCAAACATATTCTCACAAGCTGCAAATATTTATTTGGCTTAGGAAGTAGAATACTAGTATACTAACGACATGTGATTATTGTACACAAGATACCATTTCTCGGTTCTTCAAAACCATTTCCCAAGTCTGAACGGTCGCGCTACGGGCCGCGGCTAGCCGTGCCCTCGATAGACTACGGAGCTGCGTTGTGTCGTCTGCTACTGTACCGCCAACAGGAGAGCGATAGCTCTGTGTGTTCCACAGATGCGTGTTGCGGTATAACTCTGTACGTCTGTCCTAGAGGAAGACAAAGAGATAGGCTCTGTGACCCCCTCCTAAGCTAACAAAAACAAACAGAAGTATACTCGTTTGGACTGAAAGGTTTACAAAATAGTGACCAGACATTGGAAAAGCATATGTCACAGAACTTGGTTTATGAAATGGCATCATTGTTTCGAGCAAGAAATCACCTGCTCACCACTGGGACGATGAAATCGTCACTATTTATTGCGTCAGGTATATTTGCGCTCATGAAGAAAAATCTGAACACATCCTTCTCCCAAAGTCCTATGTCGAATAATAAACACTTTTTTAAACATCTATGCACAAATAACTCATTTTTTTCTACACTTGTGTATGCACGTTAATTGACGTCAAACCGCATTTTTGATTAGATCTTGATGTCTACACCAACTACATTCATATTTTTTAGGGCTTTATTGAACGATAACTTCAACTATAGTTAATGGAACACGATGGCTCGATCTCGACAAAAACCTCAACGTGCAAAGCTTCCACAGACGGTCGCTAGCGAGTATTCTCAATGTGAGACTTCAGAAGCTTTCGCTTGCCATAGGGAGCTTGCTTTCGACTACAGCACTGCACGGGCCCGGAAAGCGCTGCTGTGTGGAGAGGTTGACTTACAAGATGACGTGTTACGTGGTCACGTAAGATGGCGTCATTTCGTGCAGCGTGATCACGTAAGATGACGTCATTTCGTGTAACGAGATCATGTAAGATGACGTGTTTGTGTCACGTCATCACGTAAGATGACGTCAGTTCGTATGAACTGACGTCATCTTACGACAACGCCAACAACATTAGTGCCGTCCGGAACCATTGACCTTAGAAACGCGCTTCTTCGCTTGAAGAGCTGATATGCGTTGATTGTTATTTGTTTCTTTTGCCTACTACAGACCATTCAAGAACTCGCCTTCTGGGTGCCACCAACTTCGTCTACTGGGCTGTGAAGCGCGTTCGAGCGTGCGCAATACCTCTCTAGGCCGAAAGATTGTACACTGAGTATGCGTTCACAGCTCAATGACTTTGGCATTTTTCGTCAGGAAAGATGCTCCCACGAGAAGAGCGTAATGGATATGTGAATAGAATTGGAAATTTGAAATGTTCTTGTCCAATCGCATTTTTCTTTGGTTATCAACGCTTTTTAGCGTCATCACAAGACGTTCAACCCATAATACACTGGTGATTAAAAAATAAGCACCGAAAAACATGCACCGATTTTCGCTCAAAAATAAACACCGAAAAAAAACATACCGTAATCATTACCCATGTCACCTTTTTGGGTGATATGTGAATTTCCAGAAGAACAGCGAGTTATCACCCTCCCCTAGGAATACCCTGACTACAGAGCAGGCGACCCGTTTTTCCCCGCGTTAGATTGTGGTGACCACGAACCGTACGGAGGTCACAGGACGTCCGTGAAAAATAAAAAGGAGGCAAACAACGATCTACTCTGTGCACGCTTCATCCCCAATTTCCACGACCCCAAGGCCGAAGGACGTTTGTGTGAAGGATAACAATAAAATAAAACTTTGCGTCAAAAAAAAAAAAGCCCGTTTTTAAAAGAAAAAAAAAAAAAAAGTAGAAACAAGCACAACGCGTTGACGGACCGCGATGTTGTGGAACACCTCGCGGTCCGCTTGCCACAGGACGGTTGTCTTCGACCCATAGCTCCAAGGTGAATTTGCCACTTGCGAAAACACGGAGACCTACCCAGCGAGAACCAGGAAAGCAAGACACGCACACTGACGCCTCGGCGTGCAGAATGAAACAGGATACGGGCGCGGAACACGGCCGCGGAAGAACACCTCGCACAGTGCCGATCCGGCCGATCTCCGAACGGACGATTTCGCATTTCGTGGACAGCGAGCGCCACCGCACGGGAGAGAGAGGTACCTTAAAAACGACGAAAACAAGCACCGACACCTTGGTTCTTTATATTTGCTGTAGTTACGGAACAAATCGACTTACATGAATAATTTGAATATTATTCGATTCCGTAACAAATTTAGAAGACATTAAACGCAATTCTTCTTATGTTTGAATTTAGATAATTTTGTAAATTCGCTCCGAACGCAAGAGTGCCGAATTAGCCGATTTTGACCATTTTCATGATTTTTTTAAAGAATATAATTAAATTTATGACGAAACATCTGTTGCGTTTAGTGACTCGATAATGACTCAATGTCTTTAAAGCCGAAATTTTCAAGAAGATCCGCGCAGCCGTTATTATGTGAGAATTTTTTTAATTTGGTGAAAAACCTCATGTATTCTCTATGGGGCTCTGAGGTGCGCCCCCTCTTAAATAGAAAGACTACAAAATGAAAGAGCTCTCAGGGGAAATTCAGTAAACCATTCATGTATTAGTCTTTCAAAGCACCTCAATCGCTTGGTTACTAGTAGGGCTGAACATCTGTAAAACAAAATTTAGCACGATTAAGTATTTTCTCTTATTCGATTATTTAATTGATTATTCGGTTTCGTTTATTACCATAAATAATAGATCAAAAAATTCAAAATTATATATTTTGCTTTCGCTGTATATTGTTATAAACGGCGCAATATACAATTCAGGATTTTAAATCAACCTTGCTGTGTAGTTGAGATCAGCCAAAAGGCATTCACACTCCCAATTTATTACTCCAGCCGCGGAGGCAAAGAGGTTCCTTCATATTCTCCGGCAATAGCGAACTGCTTTGATTATGCGCTAAACGGACTCTCGCCAGGCGCTGAACGCTACTGGGACACGTATAACTTCCACTTGCATTACGGCAAAGAAGTGACTGTCTACCATTGTTGATCTCTTCAGGATTTTGAGGGAATGCGAAGAGGTTGTTGTTTTATTCACTAGGGTCCTTGTTTTTTCTATGCTTCACATCTACTATATTCAACCTTTTACGCTTCTTCAAATGTATACTAATTATTTCTAAGAACGATATTAATTTCAGACAATCAATTTTGTTCCCACAGATTCTCTACAAATTTAAGCAGCGCAGTGATAAGATGCTCTATGAAAGCCTCACTGTACTTTTCGAGCCAAAGTCCTAGCAGATCCTCGAACTGCACATGGAGAAGGTGAGCTCACGAAGAACGCCTCGCTATTCCTAAAACATGCGCAGCTGGAGCAGAGTAGCTAAAGCAACCGATCAAGAAAACCTACCCATCACAAAAATGCAGCGAAACTCGTGTCGATGTCCTCACAGAATACGCGGTGGGTTAATCACTTTGATCTACAGAGCTCTCCAAGCGGATGACGCAGCTCATAACACTTTTTAAATCGAAAACACGATCTGCGCAGGACAATATTTCATTTTCCTGCGTGTCCTTATGGGCCCTGAAAAAATTACGAAGTTAAACTGGCCCAGTTTTCTAGCTTAGTACATGACCAAATCTTGTGCCGCGTTTCGAGAATTGGCGTTGTACTGATTGGGTCAAATTGAGCTAAATTCATATTCGAACTACTTGCATCATCTAAACATTTGTCCGCTTCCTACTAGGCACATCAAGGTCAAATTTATGTTAAAATAATTTAAACACTACCTGTTCACTGCGTCTTGTGATATGTGACCATTTCGTGAAAGGCCTCAAGAGTCTAGACAAAGTTAATTGCTGCGAACATCGAAATCCCTACGTCACATTAAAAGAAAAATTAGGCACTCACACAGCATACGGAAGCAGGCAATCTCTGATTATTATATCTAAATATGAAAAATAATATACCGTATAATCATGACCCATGTTTGCATACTTTCTTTTTAATTGTGGTACTTGATTATATTGCAGGTTCCAGGAGATAATAAACTCATCCGACGGTCCTATTCTCTACAGAGGACGTCTTCTATTCTGCAGCTGTCCAAGTCCAGGTGGAGGACCTGTCGGTGGATGTTGGCGACGTCATCCATGGCTTCAGCCTTATAATCTATTGGACTTTTGATATTCAATATGCAACGGGGATCAAGTCCACCTTGGCTCTCTTCGAACGCACGATCGGGCTGAAAGAAACACCACTGGAAAGGGTTGCCCTGAAGCTTCTTGGCAGCTACAAGCTTCTACTAATTACTATTTTTTAAAGCTTTTGACCTGTCTCAAGTTTTTGATTTTACAATAAAAACGTGGTTGACAATATTGTTGGCTGACATGACTGGCAGGACTTTTTGTTCAAATGTCTGGATTGTATGTTTCTAGAATTTTTCAGTTAAAGTTTGGTGCCGGCACGTTGCCCGTGAGTATTATTCACTTATCCCTGAAACCTCCTTGAAGTGCCTCCTTAAGGAACTTGACACGCAAAGAATTCAGAACTCTTGTATGACAGCTGGCCTCAAGAATCATCGCCCCTCCAGCACACCTGGACAAGCCAGTTAGCTGAGTCTCGGGGTCTGAAAAAGTGCCCTCACTATTTGGAGCTCTGCGAGACCCATGGTGTATAAAAGCGACCCCAAAAGTGAGGAGTCGCGGAAAACCTCAGGGGTTGTTTATAGTGTCCGCCGGCACTCGCAATTATGGCGATCACGCGAGTCTCTAGGTGTAAAAAAAAGGGCACCAAAAAGCACCCAATTTAGGGGGGGATCAAGTGATTCCCTGAGAGTTGTAAGCGGTACTAAATAATGCCTGGATTTACGGGTGTCACATGAGTACCTGGGTGTAACAAGAGGAGTCAAAAAGCACCCTATTCAGAAGGGATCCATTGACTCCCTGAGAGTTGAAAATGGTTCCAAATAATTCCTCTAGTTAGCGGTGTAACATAAGTACCTGAGTGTAACAGAGGGCGCCAAACAGCACCCGAAGTACGGGGTGTCGGTTGAGGCCCGTGGACTTTGAGGGGGGTGCTAAGTGATCCCGTATATCTGGGGAGTACCTGAAGTCCCCAACTTGAGAGGATACCACAAACACCCCAGGGGAGTCACATATGGGACACGGTCTAACTCCCCTGAGGGGAGTACCCGTATACACCCTTTTTTCTTAGAGTGTAGACTTTAGATGAAGCATGAAACAAGGCGGCGTTATGTGCGCACCAGGGTCATTCCCCCTTAAACATAACCCCTGTTTAGACCGCTTCAGTGGCTGGAATGGCTAGGGCATCCTGACGACGTTAGCCTCGCCGCAGCTTTGCTCATCGTAAGACAGACTACGTCATGATTGCGCCGGATGGGAATGTCTTTTCTGCGGGCAGCTCTCCGAGAGCTGCCCGCGGAACAATAAATACAGCCATAGGGCTTAAAATACAAATGTGGATCATTTTCAGCCAATTTCTGAACACGACAGGTATATTTCAAATTTTGTTGAAGTATCCCTTTAATAAAGAACTTGCGAAGATATCTAAGTAAAGCAGATACCCAGCCAAAACCATATATCTCTCTTTCTTTTCCTTTCTCCATTTCTCTCTGTATTTCTCTTCCTCTCTCTTCCTCTCTCAGGAAACAAATAAGAAAAAAATACAATGAATACTAGCACGAATCTTCACAAACTGCAAAGAAGCGGTGCAAGAATGCAACAAACACAACAGTCACAGCAAGACCGTCAGGCCAACCAAGACAACGGCCATGAAGCCTCGAACCGAAGGCTATAACATCAACATTCGACGGATCCCTGGACACCAAAGTATCCAAGGGAACGACGAGGCGCATGCAGTGGCACGGGAACACCTAAAGGCATCCCTGCTCGGCCGAGGCTCAACTCGCCCGTCGAGAGAAAGGACACAATAGAAGAGACCGAACCTGCTGAACTTAAAACACAAGAATGCCTCAATAAAATCGTTTCTCTCTCCCTTTCTGAACAGAAAAGACGTCTCCACAACAAACATCTCCCTCGAGACCCACTCCCCTCAACGACGTACGGTCGATAGGCGAGGGTGTGTTTGCGAGAATTCCGCACCGCAACGGCCACAAAAAAAAAAAAAAAGTTTAGAAGAAAAAAGAAAAAAAAAAAAAAGACCCACAAGCCTGATTATGCGGGTAATGCCTTGTGCCCGCGGGCACAAAACATCATCTGGGATTGTCCCAGTCGTGAAGAAGAAAGAAACAACGCATTGGAGTCTCTCTCCCAGCATGTGAGACCAAGCTGCCTGAATTACTGGATCCTCCCTGTCGGCTGCCCCAAACACCGGGAGGCAAAACGTTAGCAGGTCTTGCACATTGTATATAACTCGATTCACCTCTTTCCTCTTCCTCCTTATCTAGGAATGGAGGAGTTGTTATTTTCGAACTTTTACAAAACTCCGTATTCCAAAAGAAAATATTTTATATCATACTTCATAAAACAGAATTATCCAACCACAAGGAACCAATAGACTGTGCAGGAAATGAAAATAAACTAATTCAAATGACCACGAAAATGAATAGTTTAATATAGAAATGCAACCTCCACTTCTCCGAGAGGTGAAACAATTGTGATTTACAATGGAAACAAATATCCTTAAATAACAGAAAGCCTTAATTAATATAGAAAAGTCTTTAAGACCACCTTAAAGGGGCACTGAAGTCGATTCTGAGATCGTCCTTTTGTGGAAACAACTCAATCTAGACGCTCTAGGCATCCGAACAATCCCGAAATTACAATCGTGTGCAGCTTATTTCTTCTTTAAAAACGTGTTCAAAGATCGCGACACGCCTCTTTTTTGGAAGAATCTTCTTCCGGGTGAAGTGAACGACGAACGGCGCGTGTCGGCGAGTTGCAAGCGATGGCTTCGCTCTCGGAGAAAAATAGGAGGCTCATCCAAATGTGTACTTATCAGACGGTCTTTGAAACGTGTTATAATAAAATCATTCGGAATCTGCGCGTATTCTAGGGCTTTCATTGATCCCCATGATGTAGTCCGCGAGAGAAAGGGGTTCGTATGTATTTTTATTTCCCTGAGATGAATAGGCAGTTTTGTAATAAAGAACTTGGTACATGTCATATGTGGGAACTAACACATTTTAAACAATATAAGATCAAAAATGACCTTTTTCAAAAATGACTTCAGTGCCCCTTTAAAAGGATCCATGAAACGATTTTCCTACTTCTTCCTCCTTAGCTTTAATCCTCAACTGAAATGCAAATTGTGAAATCGCGTCGTCGTGACATTCTTCGGCACCGGTGCGATGACTCCTAGCTTCCACCGTGCTTTTTATGCACACCATAGAACTTGTCACTCCCCAGTGACGATAACTTCCGTCAGGGCACTCATTGGTCACGAACGCGAATCCAAATATACGTCGCTGGATTGAGTGTTGACGAGCGCATCCGTCCGAGAAACGCAGTTCTCGTGTCCAATTGCGTGAGCTGGGCTTGGCTGACGTCAGGTTGGCACCGCTGACGCGCTTTGGGAACCCCGGATGTGTCATAGTGAGAAGGCGGAGAGCTTTCGAAGGAAAGAATAGGTACAAAATAGTCGGCTATATTTTCAAATGTTCGTACCGAAAAGCTGGCTTTTGACTTTCTACCCTCTTCCTTTTGGCCAACTAAACCATATGCGATTATAGTCGGTTACAAGTCAAGAAGGTAGGAGAAGCTCCTCCCACAAGTGTGATGCGCCCGTTTCAAATCTCTCCGCAGTCGAAAGAAGAGTTCACTGGAAACGCTCCTTGTTCCGCTTCAATGGATTCCCACTTGTCTCCGATCCCACTTTTTAAGAAAGCGACCTTTGTATTCATCGGAGAGGGAACCGAGCCCCTGAAAGCAGCCTTTGTATCCATCGGGGGGGAAGCTAATCCCCGAAAGTCGTATTTTTTTCCGTCGGTGGGGGAGAACTCTAATCTCCCTCTCGTGGCTTCCACAATGCTAAGTCAAAGTCGAAAGATAAAGCAAATATGTACAGGAAGGCAAGACCCTCCTCGCGCGTTGGCCGCAACGTCACGGAAACGGTGGGACGCTATTTGATGCGGAGGTGGCGGAGGGATATCCGATTCCTTTTGAGGGGCATTTGCCGCTACCTTCTTGACCTGTAACTGACTATAGTAAAGTCCCAATTTAAAATCATTCACCCCAGCCCAAAATTTGTTTCATGTCCCCTTTAAGTAAACAGTACTACTGGTCAGACTTGTACACGTTACTGAAAAATAGTAAGGAATTACATTTACAATTACTCAAGGCTGAATTGTAATTTATTACAATTACAATTACCCCCTCATAAAAGTAACTAACCGTTACTCCAAAAAGTAATCCGTTACTTTCGTGGCGTTACTTTTGACATTATTGTCCTCAAGTAAGAAACAAAGGGAAGAAGGTTATTCAAGTTCTTATTGGTTGCCACCTGTTCCATTTAATGACCTTGAGTATTTTGAGCAACTGCTGGCTCTCGAAAGTCTCGTCAGACATTTTGCGTTATTTCTTACTCAGTATGCCGACTGCTACGCTGAACACCATTTGAGCTGAGGCGCTGGATGGGAGCGCCAGCTTGTTCCTCACGAATGCTTAATGCTCTGCATGGAGCTTTTTCAGCGAAGCAAGGGAAGTACTGTTTACCTCGAATGTAGAGCAAAGCTTCGTCGTTGCAGCCGTTGCTTGCTATTCGAGAGATTTAGTAGATCCTTTCGATACTTCCGATACCCGCGATAACGGTACCCAATAACCATATGATGCATACGGAAAGACGGCGGCGAAGTATCGGATATCGTTATCGGAGTTATCGGACCGATCTACTAAAATTCTCCATTGCCTAAATCGCGAAGCTGTGGAAGTCATCAACAGGAAAACATAGTTGTAACAGTAAGGTGATAATTAAATAATAAATAAGGTTTGGTTCGATATTCTTCTTCCTTTGGTTCTGAACAGTTCGAGCCTCACTTGAGACGTTGGTGAATAAAAAAGAAGTTTCCAGTATACAAATATAAGTAATTAAAGAAAACGAAGGACACTCATAATAACAATTAATTAGAACGTCGGTTAAAACAAGGAAATGTAAATGTGCGTTTGCCGTGTGTACCTTTCTTGGTGCCGTTCAAAAACGCACGGAGCACGAACCGACTGCAGTTTACTCCGGTGTCCTCCAGATAGACGTCCGCTGATGCCACGGGCAGCAAAGGGTAGAGTACTAAGCAAGCGACGCCTCACGAATTTCACTCTCTTCTCAAGCCCAGAATATCAAGTCTACGTCAGTCACCAATATGTTTTATTTGTAAAAATATCTGCTTGAGATAAGATGCGTCCTGCTGGGGCAAAGCAGGACGAAGAAGAAAGGAAGACTATTACCATTTTCTAAGTGCTCGCAAAAAGCTGACTCACAAAGAGGGTAGGGTAGATGGAGCGTTGTCTCCTGTTGTGACATTATGAAAATGGTCGTAGTCACTATAACCGAGAAGGACATTGTTAATTCTTTTCAGTGCACTTAGCGCCTCGAGCTTCTCGAAGAGGAGCACAATCACTTGGTGTCCTCTTCCCGTCTTTGACCGCAAAGAAAAAAACAAAGTGACTAAAAAGAACCGGAAATAACTTGCCCCCCCCCCCCCCCCATTTTTTTTTTTTTTGTAGAAATTTCTTATGGATTTTTTTACATTGTTGTTAGGGTCTAAAAAAATAGTTTCAGGGGCTTGGTGTTGCAAGAAAAGGCTTTGCGGAACTGAAGAGTGTCAAGCCCCACTTTGCGCTGGTCAATTCGCGTGAGTGTCACTGCGCTCGACTTTACAAAAATGAAAAAAAAAAAAAAAAACTATTTAGAATGGGGGGGGGGGGGGGGGGGGCGGGCGTGTCCTGACAAAAAAAAAAGTAACGGATTACAAGGAATCCGTTACGTCAAAGATGTAAGGGAATTACTTTAAAGTTACTCTAGAAAATATGTAATTATTCCGTTACAAAATTACTGAGAAATGTAAGAGATTACAAGTAATTTCGTTACCTTAACGGATTACGTACAAGTCTGCTACTGGTAATATAGAAAGTTTCTAAAATCTAAATGAATTTACTGAATCAAACGGGCAATTTCGTAAATAACTTCGAGTTCGTCATCGCCGGAGAGTGGAAAGGTTGTCATTTGTAACGATAACGAAAAACACTCGTTTCAAAAAAAAAAAAAAAAAAAAACTACTTAATTTAAAAAAAAGAAGACATAAAAACAGATTATATTCGACATCAAGATTAAGCTAATGCTGTAACCTAAAAAAAATAATTCAGATCAAATATCGGATTAAGATTTTGACGAGCGTGTTGAAACAGATGTAACAGTAAGAAAGCACAAAACGAACCGAAGGACGAAACAGACGAATCCCGGAGAAAAGCTCACCGGAGAAAAGCTCACCGGAGAAAAGCTCACCGGAGATAAGCTCACCGGAGAAAAGCTCACCGCAAAACCGGCGGATGCGGAGAAAAGCTCACCGGCCATTGAGCGTATGCGCAGAAAAGCTCACCGATATTTGTTCTTTTTATGTGGAGGCTGTTGGATCGTGCGTAACATATATCAATTTATTATCATTAAAACTCGTCAGCTTTGTAAAAAATAAAATGTCCTCTTTTGTAATATTTGTTAAGCTTAATTGGTATATTGCTCCCAAATTAATAATCGCGGGCCAGTGTTTTTTGTGGCTTACCCTCTAGGCAACGAAAGCCTAACTAAAATCTTTATGAACTTGAAGAACAGGAAATAGTTAAAAAAAGGTAATGATGACTGCCTAAAACCTAAAAATCAAAGGTGTAAATGCCGAAAATTAAAAAGTGCACGCGCAACACCGCGGTGCCTGAAATTCTCATTGAAGCTTTTGTTAACATCTGAAAACAGGATAAAACAGTCAATGGGATATCGAGGCTTCTTTCCTCCACGGACATGCACGCTTTCTAACCGTTCGTGCTGGTGTTTCCACATGTTCCTTTTGTGTGATAGTGTCCTTCTACGATGCGCCAGCCATGACCTTCAGAGGTGCACACTGTCTCCGTTGTTATTCGTGAGCTATATAAGAACTAGTCATTTGTAAGGTAGGTAGCGAATTGGGCGAGTTGGTAAACGTATACATGATATAAAACGCTCAAACGACGACGACGGAGTGAAGACAAAAAACACGACAGGACGAAGCTGTTCTCGCAACTAAAGTTTTGTTAGTGAAATTAACAGAAAGAAAACAGCGTAGCCGACACTGATTACATCCACAAACACCGACTTATCGATTAGGCACTACACAATATTTGGACCTCAAGCGATTCACACACCGCTATTCATATTAGCTCGCAAAATACAAACCTCTTTATCTGACAGAGCTACCGACGGCGCCATCTCAGCTGCCAATAAATTGTTGCCTTTTTTACCGGTGTACGATGTTCTGATTTGATACTTGCGACTTCATTAATTTGCAGAATGGGTGATTACTAATGTCTGGGGAATTAGTAAATATGCCCAATGAACCTCAAGAATATTACAAAAATGAGGACATATTTTTAATGAAGTGACGAATGCGAGTTGTGTTAAATTGCTACGTTTTACGGAGAATCGAGCTAAGCTAAAAAAAATATCGGTGAGCTTTTCTCCGCATCTGCCGGTTTTGCGGTGAGCTTTTCTCCGGTGAGCTTATCTCTGGTGAGCTTTTCTCCGGTGAGCTTTTCTCCGGTGAGCTTTTCTCCGCCGCCCGAAACAGACATGTAAAAGCTTTCAGTTTACAGCGACATATATTTGACGCCAGCGAACTCTGCTCCAATAAACGTCGGGGGATGCCTTCTATGAAGTTCCCCGTCAAGTCAACTGTGGCGGAACTCCGATCGTCCAACCACAAGCTTCTTGAGGCCGACAGGAATGGAGGTTTCGTCGACATGGGTGAGGACCAGTACCAAAAGAGGGCAGAAAAAGCCCTTGATAAATATTTTCGTCGAGTTAAGGGGCGGCCCTCGGGATCAGCTCGGTCCAGAGTTAAAGAGCTATGTCAAAAACTTAATCTCTCGAAACTCAAAAGTTCACTCATAAAGCCGTCCAAGCAGTACTTATCCCTGTTTTTTTCTCAGCGAAGACTCACAAACGGATTTCCCCTTCCGCTCCAATGCCCTAAAAAGCGGAAGCTGGCAGAAGCCCCTAGCGCTATTTCTTCAAACAGACCTCTCCCTTCTCACCCCTTCCCAGCCGTTCCGAATTCGTAACTTTAACGAGCGAATTACGGCTCTGACCCCCCTACATAATGCGCCCATCCTGCTGTCAGTGTTTTCTTTGGACATCGAAATTATGTTCTATGGTTTAGAAATTTCCTTCCTAATTAAGTGCGTTGATGAAGCCATCAATGAGTTTGGAATGTGCAGGTTCCAGAACGCATCAGGCATTACACTGTCCGGGTTTATCCAGTTACTCCAGCTTTACCTCCGCTCTACAACGATTGAACAGAACGGAGAAGTGTTTAATCAAAAATCAGGTGTATGCATCGGGTCCTGCCTGGCACCGGCACTGAGCGAAATGTATATTTCCTTCGTAGATATTGCGATCGCCGGAGAACTGCGGAGTATCGTGCCCCGGTGTCAGGTGCTGCGCTATGGGGATGACTACCTTGTAATTCACCCCACAGGGATTCCGGTCCACCCAATTTAGCCTTGTTTTCTCAGCGCGGCAGGCAGCCTCAACTTAAGAGGGAGGATCCCACGCAGTGCTTAGACATAAAGTTGAATACGCCAGCGATGGATCTTTGCTTGGCATTTAGGCAACGTTCGGAGAAACCGGTTCTTCCATTTTCTAGCTCCCATTCCAAATCGTTTAAGACAGGGGTGGTCACATCGTTTATTCCCCCCGCGCGCAATAGGTCGTGCAGTCACCACTCAACCTCGAGTATACAAACGCTAGATAACCGCCTTCTCAAGGCCGGTCACCCGAATTATCTTCTCAGTCCTGCCACGCAGAGGCTCATCGTAAATCGAACCCCCCGCCCCTCGCGTGCTGCTCTGGGTGGTGGGACGGCCTGCATTCCCTATATGCATAACGTGGCGCACCGCGTCAAGTCTCTCGCGTCCCGCTACTGAACCAAGGCCATTTTCAAATGCAGGTTCAGACTGAGCTCCATGTGCAAACTGATTAACGGCGTCACTTCCACTTCAGCGTGTACAAAAACAAACAAACACGGCTCTCAATTCATTCGATGCACAAGGGAAAAGGTCTACTCGATTCCTTTGAAAGGCTGGATGCTTGGGCGAGTTGGTGATCCATATTCTACGGCGACAACGCAGAGAAACAATCACACACCACGTATTCAGAAAGGCAAGCACACGTGCTGAACTAACAATCCTTGTTGAGGGAATTGTTGCTTCTTGGCGTTCCGAGATATCGATCAGTCTCAACAAACCCCAACACTTTTATTTTGAACTACACACACTACACACACGTTCCAAACAGACGAGCCACTTTCTCGTTCTCCGATCCGTAGCGTTCCAGCTTTCGTTCTGTCCGTCTCCACTTTCCCAGCTGTTGATCTTCGCGGCTGCATCCGGCCGCTGCGGGTACGAAGTTTACATCTCGACCCCCGCGCGCGATCGTAAATCGTCTCCGCCGAGACAAGCCGTGGTGCGAGGTTCAGCTCGCTCCTCGCGTGCATCCTCCCCGCAGAGGGAATCCGATGCCGTCCTCGCGAAAGTTCCAACACACTCCCCACCGAATGGGCGCGAGCACATTCTAGAGTTCCGTCATTTCTAAGGGGTAGATTAGTTGCACTGGCCTTCGCAATACTGTACCGCGATGTACGCGAATCTCGCATGAACCAACCCTTGCATCGCGTCCATAAAATACCTTCTCAACCTTTCCAAGCTTCCAAAGCAGTCGTGGAAGTGGCTCTTTCAAAAGGACCAACTGGCCCACTCGGGGAGGAGGGGACTGCTTTTGGTGACTAGCATAAGCAGACCTCAGTTCTCGGAGGTATTCCGCCCCCCACGTCCCCCAAAACAAATTTAGGATCCGTTTACGCTTTCGCCACAGACCGCGAAGTGTCTCCGGTGTCGAAGCGAGCGGCTCTCCCCCGGCCGCCGGCAGCGACGTCAGCCGTCTACCGATTAGAAAGCTCGCAGGCGTGAGAGGGTCGCCCTCTCCCACCTCGTTGTATACAAAGGTCAATGGTCTCGAATTCACCACGGCTTCAATTTCGGTGAGAACCGTGGCCAATTCATCTGCGCCCAGGCATTTCTTTCCGATCACCTTCCTCAATGACACCTTTACTGAGCGCACGAGCCTCTCATAAAACCTCCCCACCATGGCGCTCGTTCGACAATAAATCGCCACTCTATGCCAGCATTGGCAAAATGCTGAATCACATCAGGGTGTCGGAGTGTCTTCCACAGTTCGCTTAGTTCTTTTGAGGCCCGTTTAAATGTCAAAGCGTTATCCGAATAAATGACGCGGCATACCCCTCTCCGCGACACAAATCTGCGAAAGGCATACAGAAAGCTCTTTGTCGACATGTCTGTCACTAACTCTAAATGTACCGCTCGGGTAACCGCACATGTAAACAACAAGACGTAACATTTGCTGGTGAGGTCGTTCGCCTTAACATACAGGGGTCCCGCAAAGTCTGTGCCCACTACTTCAAACGGGTCCGCTCGCGTTGTACGATCCGCCGGCAAGGGTCCCGTTGGAGCACTTGCAGGAGTCGCGTTGAATCGCTGGCAGGTCACACACGCACGCACTACTTTCTTTACCAGCTGTCTTCCGCGGAGGATCCAGTACTTCTCGCGCAGCTGCACGAGAGTGTCCCTGGCTCCCGCGTGCAGTACCTGGCGATGTGCGTCGATAGTCAGCAACGTTGAGTATCGATGCTCCTTAGGCAGTACAATGGGGTGGCGTTCTTCTTGCGTCAGGTTCGATGACTGGAGTCGACCGCTGATCCTCAGTAATCCCTCTTCATCGATGAAAGTGCGAAAGTCACGCAAGAGCGACCCAGGTGGGGGCGACATTCTCTTTGCTGCACAATCTATATCGGAGGCAAACGCTGATCTTTGTGCTCTCGTTATCCAGTGTGTTTGCGCTACGTGGATCTCCTCGGCGGTCAGTGGTCCCATCCTTTTTTCTGACGATCTGAGGTTATAGATGAACCGTAAAATCCAGGCCGTTGTTCTGTGGAGTTTCAAGGCCGAGCTGAACCTTGAGATGTCCAGCAACTCTTCCGGTACAGTTGCAGTTACCTCGAAGAGCTCTGCTCTTGGAGTCCTCTCCTCGAGCCCGTCGTGGGAAAGCTCCTCGTCACTTTCCCCAGGCCACTCTGTCGCGGGCAGTAGCAACCAAGTTGGTCCGTTCCACCAGAGCGGTGCAGACAGCAGTCGATCCGCGGACAGCCCTCGTGTCATCAGGTCGGCAGGATTTTCTTTCCCCGGGCAGTGGTGCCACATTGCCTTCTCGTTGTTTGCTTGAATTTCTTGTACTCTATTTTTCACGAATGTCTTCCACCTGGATGGCTCTCCCCTAATCCAATGCAGAGCGATCATAGAATCCGTCCAGAAGTGGACTTCATCCACTTTGATTTCGAGGTGTGTCCTTACGTACTTAAACAGCCTCGATCCGATCAAGCATGCCATGAGCTCTAATCTAGCAAGGCAGATTTCCTTCAGGGGCGACACGCGGCACTTAGCCAGTAAGAGTGTCGCGGTAGTTTCTCCGGTGTCATCCGTCGAGCAGATGAAGATCATCGATCCGTATGCGGAGGTGCTGGCATCCGAGAATACGTGCAACGTTCGATGTACAACGTTGCCCTTCAGCTCGCTGTCGTAGAATCTGGGCACGTTAATTTGCTGAAGTGTGGTGAGCTCGTCGCACCAGTTGTTCCAGCCACTCATCAGTTCTTCCGGCAGTGTATCGTCCCAGCGCAGGTTCAGCTTCCAGATTTCCTGAAACAAGATCTTGGCTCGCACCACGAAGGGGGAAAGGAAACCAAGGGGGTCATACAGTCGTGCTGTCGTCTGGAGCACGAAACGCTTGGTGTTTCTTCGTTGGCGGGCGAATTCAATCACGTGTTCTGCCGAAAAGGAAAGGCTGTCTTCATTCGGCTTCCACGTCAGACCGAGTACCTTCAACACACCCGTCTGTTGTCCCAATGGTCTCTCATCGGGACCCTTGTCTTCAAGCATTTTCGACAGGGCTGCGCTATTGGAGCCCCACTTATGGAGCTTCATCCCCGCTGCTCCAAATATCTCGATCGCCTCGTTGCAGAATGTCCGGGCGTCCTCTTCACTTTCCGCGCCCGTCAAGAGGTCGTCAACGTAGACCGATCTACCCAGTCGCTCTGCTGTCTTGGGGAATACGCTCTCCATTTCTCTGAAATGATGTCGTAGGGTCGCGGCCAACAGAAAGGGGCTGGACGTGGCTCCGAAAATGACCCTCGTCATACGCCAGACTTCCACTTCCGGAGTTGTTTGGTTCGGTTGAGGAATTTCTTTGTACCAGAGGAACCGCAGAGCATTGCGATCCTCCGGGTTTACTTCAATTTGAAGGAAGGCCTTTTCGACGTCCGCAACCAGTGCCACCGGGTGTTGCCTGAAGTTGAGAAGCAGGCTAACAAGGTCTGGGTTCAGGTTCGGACCGCTCTCCAGGTTGTCGTTTAGTGACTTGCAGTTCGGTCCGTGCGAAGACGCGTCGAAAACGATTCTCATCTTCGTCGTACTGCTGCCTTCTCGCAGAACAGCCTGGTGGGGCATGTAGTACACCCGTTCATTCGAGTTATCGTCTCTCTCGACCCTCTCAGCCATTCCGTTCTCGACGTAAAGCCGGACTGCCTGATCATATCTCTGCATGAGCTCAGGATTCTTGCTTAGCCCCTTTCGTTGGCTTTCGAGTCTCTTCCAAGCCATCTCTCGGTTGCAATCAAGCTTTACATCAAGTTTCCAAGGGAGGCTCACTTCGTATCTTCGATCATATTTGGTGATGCTTCTCTCAAAGCGCTGCATGATGTCGCTATCGGAGTGATCCTGGACCTCTGCGTCCACAACTCCCATACTCTCAAGCTCCCAAAATCCTCTCAGGACAGCCGTGTTCTCCTGGTCGCTCACGGCAGCTCTGAGGACGATCACTTGGGAACAGTTGACAACAGCTGCAGTCGCCTGGGAACGTCCATGTACTGCCCAACCAAAGGCGGTCTCCACTGCCGTCAGGTTCTCGCTCAATCGACGGACTCTTCCCGTAACGCATCCCCAGTAGTGCTCCGATCCCAAGAGGATTCCTACTCCGTTGCACTCGAGTCCGTTCAGGTCGTCACCAACCGTTAGTCCGAGCTCCTCCATATTAACCAGGATGTCTTCATCCGGGCCTGGAAGTTCTTGTTCGCAGATAGAACGCGTCTCGAGGGTGTCTATCTCGTATGTCTGGCCGGTTAGACGATTACTCAAAACTACTTGAACTCTACGGTACGTTTGTTCGCTAGTCTTGCCACCGAACACTCCGACGGTAAAAACCTACGTTCCGAGAAGCTTGCAACCAAGACCCCTCGACAGCTCCTCTGTAATGAAGGAGCGCTGACTACCGCTGTCGAAGAGAATGCGGGCCAACTTTCTTCTGTTCTTGCTTTCCACCCACGCGGTAACGGTTTGCAGAAGGACAGCCGGTTTGTTGCCCTTCTCGCTCACATGCAGGTTGAGAGGCGTCTTGTCTTTCTTCCGCGTTTCATCCGATCCGCTGGCGGCTCGTCCCGGCAAGTAATCTGGATCACACATAGTGGATACATGCCTTCCTCCACACCTGTCACAACGGAGCGTGCCGCGACACATTCTTGCCGTGTGGTTCGGCTTTGTGCACCGGAAGCACCTGCGATCGGCTTGCAGCCTGCGCTTCTTTTCCTTGAGTTCGATCTTCGCGTTACAGTCTGGTGTGCTGTGCGCCTTTGATTCGCAAAGAAAGCATTCCATGCTGTCCATCCTGCCATGCAAGGCCGTAGCGGTAGCGTTCCGAGTCTTGGCGTTGTTTAGGCGCCTCTTCGGATGTTCATGCATGGGAAAACAATGTGCAGGCTTACCGCCGGCGTCTTCGGGTTGTTCCTTGGATGTTTTCTCCCGGCTCTCCACCTCGATCTTGAGAAAATTCAGCAGCGCGCGCACCTCCTTAACGGGTCCTTGTTCCGTTGCTGAGTCGGAGCCGATGTCGGTTGCTGATGTTCCCCCGGCGGTGGCGTTTTCGGCGTTCCCCGAAGACATCTTGCGGTTGAACTCGAGCCTCATGTCGTCCGGAAGCGCACGAAGCAGAACCGGGTAGAGCATGGCACAGTATGACTGATCCGTCACACCCAACGCCCGAAGGCCCCGGATGTGAGCCTGGACGCTGTCGTAGACCCGCCGCAGAGCTCTGACGCTGCGCGATGACGGCACCTGATTGATGTCCATGAGCCCTGTCATGTGGTCCTGTATCAGCTCCGCCTGGTTCCCGAACCGCTGCTGCAGGAGCTCGATGGCGTGGGCGTAGCATTCAGCGGTTGGGTGCAGTACTGCGATGGCGGCTGCTCCATCACCAGTCAGGGCTGACCTCAAGTACTTGAATTTTTCTGAGGACGATAGTTCCGGATTTCCATGGATGGCGGTCTGAAATTGCTCCCAGAAGGGCTGCCAATTTCTTCGGTGTCCGTTAAACTTGATGAGCTCTAATTTGGGAAGCTTGATTTTTGATGTCACCTTTCTTGCTTCCCGCTCTTCGTTCGGTTTCCCGCTTGTTCGTTGGCTGTCCTCCGGACTTTTCACTTTCCTTTTGAGCTTTGCTAGGCACGTGACGATCTTGTCAGAATAATCGATCACTTGCGTGAATTCTGCTTCTGCTTCTTTTTCGGAAATCAACGACTCGATCGCGGCATCTACGTGGTTGAGTTGGTCCCGAGCGAGGCTTAGACGTTCGATCAATATATCGAGATCATCGACGGTCGGCGTAGCTGATTGTAATAAATCCTGTGCCTCGCTGAGGAGCCTCGTTACTTGCGTTCGATGCGTTTTTCGTTTTTTCTTGAGGACGTCCATTGCCGTTCAGTCCTCGCTTGCAGTGCTGCTTGCTTGTGTCGGTCTATCGTAGATGTTGCCGTTGATTCCCAGGTTCCGCTCGTTCAGTCGCTACGTTCTCTTCTCTGTCTGCTGGCGATTCGATCACACCTTGCTCGTCGGCTTCATTTGCAGTGCAGTAGTCTCTGTCCCGGGTTTCGGCACCAATTATTTTGTTGAGGGAATTGTTGCTTCTTGGCGTTCCGAGATATCGATCAGTCTCAACAAACCCCAACACTTTTATTTTGAACTACACACACTACACACACGTTCCAAACAGACGAGCCACTTTCTCGTTCTCCGATCCGTAGCGTTCCAGCTTTCGTTCTGTCCGTCTCCACTTTCCCAGCTGTTGATCTTCGCGGCTGCATCCGGCCGCTGCGGGTACGAAGTTTACATCTCGACCCCCGCGCGCGATCGTAAATCGTCTCCGCCGAGACAAGCCGTGGTGCGAGGTTCAGCTCGCTCCTCGCGTGCATCCTCCCCGCAGAGGGAATCCGATGCCGTCCTCGCGAAAGTTCCAACAATCCTTGTGTAAGTTCAAGAGTTGTAAGTTCAGCGCGTGTGCTTGTCTTTCTGAGTTTCTGGTGTGTGATTGTTTCTCTGCGCTGACACCACAGAATTCGATTCCTTTGACATCTAAAGCGGAATATATCGGCCAAACAGGCCGATACCTAAACGATCGCCTCCGCGAACACAACATCGAATGCCCGGCACAGCCAGAGGGGTCATTTCATTTTATTATAGTTCACGGCAGGGATTCCCAGGCGTTCACCCCACTGTTTAACGAGTCTAAAGTTGTCGGGGGACACCGGGAGCACTACGGGAGAGAGATAGTTGAGGCTTATAGGATGACGACGGCCATCAGAAATATAGCAACCCCTTCCCTCACGTTGACTATGCCAGAACTTGCGCTTCTGAGGGCAGCGTTTCCCCGGAATCCACTTGCACCACCTTGAACAACAAGTTCGTCCTTCTATCGGCCTTGGGTCGTCAAATTGTTTCCGCATGCGAAAATGCTATTTTTCCTTCTCCTGGGGTCATCCTCTTGCACCCTTCTCCCCCTTTCCTTCTTCTCCCTCTCGCTGCCTTCCCCTTTACCCACCGACGTTTTTTTTTGGTGCAGAGATCACTTGCGTCAAATACTGTATATGCCGCTGTAAACTGAGAGCTTGTACATGTCTGTTTTCGTCCTTCTGTTCGTTTGTGCTTTCTTACTCTTACATCTGTTCGAGAAACCGGCTCTTAAGAGCCGGCTCCTTGAAACGCCTCTTTGTTGGTGGCTATAGAGACGGTGTCCGGAAGATTTACGGGTAGCCCTTCGCTTGTTCCAGACTTATCGTTCGGGAATAAACTCCATATGGAGTTTCGCGAAAAGGTTTAAAACAACATGTGTGAACCACCTGCGTTGCTTGCTTAACGCTTGCTTAACTTCCTTCTCACAATTGTCTGTAAAACACGCTAAGGGTGCCCTAGTGCAAAAGAAAGCTTCATAACCGCCCCTCCATCAAGCTCCAATTAAAAAAAAATCTAACTAGGGGCTTGGGAGGCCGTGTTATATTTTGTTGTTCAGGCACGCTCTTGTACAACGAGCTCACAAACGCCAGCTGATTTAGAGACGGGAACTTTATGGCATCCTTGTTTCCTTGTTCAGGAAAAGAAAACGAGAAGGCCAATGCGCCAGAGGCCCTTCGGAGTGTTTCTTCTGCTTTCTGCCTAAACTTTCATTAAAAAAGCGGAAAAAAAAACTAATATTTTTAAACTTTCAGGGGCCAGCTGGGGCCCCCTGACAGCCTGGGGCCCAGGGCTGCAGCCCCCTTAGCCCGTGTCTTAAAAGGGGCCTGCAAGGACTTTTTTACTGGCTTTTAATTTGCACCGAACCTGAGCGCACTGAACGTAGTAACTTAGTGAAACTTTTCTTTTCTAGAAATTCGCTTTATTTTAAAAGTTATAGGCAAATTAGAATTACAAAAACAAGCAAAAAGTAACCTCCCTCATGACGTCCTTGGCTGCTTGAGTGGCCGTGAACTAGAGGAGGGGTATGTGAGCTCACCGAGCGCTCACGGCTGCCGCACTCCGTGTCGACGGCGCGAGAGGGCGCCACTAAATCATGTTCTGGATAGACTGTATGCAGCGGGCAGCCAGTGCGCTTTCATTGCATTTGCTGCGCGATTAAACACTAATTCGGCATGACACTGCATTGGCCACAAACGACAGCAAACACGGGGTAAAGATCAGAGGCCAGACTCACGAAGAGCTTCTTAGTTTACGACAACTTAGCTAAGAAGTTCGTAAGTTAAGAACATCGTAAGAAGAGGACAAATCGGTATTCACGAACGCGTTCTTAAGTGAGAGGAGGAAAGCGACGTTGTCGTGCGGAAAAACTAAAACTTACCGATGCTGTTGCTATGGCGATGGCGTCTTCGGCAGCACGAACAACCAATCGGAGAGCTCGGCATTTGTTCGGAGCCGTTCGGAGCCGTTCGGAGCACGTGGATTTTTCCTAACAAACACAGGCGGCCTTTCTGCCACCGCTGGTCTGGGGTTCGTATCCGTGCAGTGATATGTCGACGCTAACACGATTTAAACTCGCCCGAATGCCGAGGCCGGGATGCGTAACCACCCCCATTGACTGCTACGAACTCGATCGCTACCAAGTCAACACAACTGTCATCGTTGGTAAAAGACGGCCCGCAGTCGTTTGCAAAGCGACGTAGATGGGAACAAATCGCCGCGGCGTTTTTTGCGGTCTCGGAGATGCAGGAGCGAGCCGACGTTAAAAAATATACGTTTGAACTACGACAGTGTAAGCAAGAGCCACGTAAATGCCTGTTCACACTGCGGAGCGGACGCGCGCGTTTGATCAAA
The DNA here is from genome assembly GCF_016920785.2 of Ixodes scapularis. NCBI lineage: Eukaryota > Metazoa > Arthropoda > Arachnida > Ixodida > Ixodidae > Ixodes > Ixodes scapularis. The sequence goes on along the minus strand of NW_024609835.1, from coordinate 67,888,928 downwards.
GTGCTGGATTTGCGCTGTTGGACCGCGAATTGATAAGCGCTTCGGGACTGATCCTTTACAATTGGAACTCGATGCTGACGTGACACCCTTCGAAGAAAGGTTGGACCGGCATTGCGACCCACGAACTGTTACAGCGATCGACAGTGAGGTGCAGTCGTATCAGAATAAAATGGAATACTAATAACAAAGTGTACATACCATGTTGCGAAGGTAATCCATACGGCGTTTATTTGAGCTTGATATCACACAAAACAGAGATAAAATCGATGAGAGCCCCTTTTCGACGACAGCGTTCGTCACCGTTGCCTCGGAAAACAAGGAGATGACAAGAGGAAGAGATTGACCTCTTAATCTAGAATTGAGGTCAGCGATCAAACTATAATACGGGAAGGGTTCACAAGGGTCGCGCGGGCATATTCCACTCAGCACGCCAGCCGGTCGTGGGCAGACGGTCTTCGCCAAGGACCGTCAGATCATCGCTGCGCCGAGTCGGAGTGCCTGCTAGGCCTATCTGCCGATCGGTCGGAGTCCGTACTCGTGGCCCTATGAGTTTTTCCCGGGTGTCTGTGGATCCAGCGTTCTTGTTCGTTCGTCGTGGTCTGTTTCAAGTACTTTTTACTTGTTTCTTGCTGCTTGAAGTCGGGACGCGTGAGAAGCGCACGTAGAAAAATAAACATCCGTTGGTTGTCGCGACCAACTGAGCGACGCTGTCGGCCATGCTGATTTGATCGTAAGAAGTGCGTAAGACAGCTTCGGAGCTGTCGTGGGATTTCGTCGTAACCTGCGCAAAACTTACGAAAATTTCGTTTCGTGAATACGGATTTGTTCTTAAGTTTTTCTAACGCACATTTTTGGCGTAAGATCGTTTCGCGAATCTGGCCTCAGTTCAAAATGGGAGCCACTTCGCGCTGCCATAGTGCGAAACGGCCAAATCGCCAGACAAACCTTCTCGCCGAAGGCCTTGGGAACGCTCGCAGCCGGTCGGATCCCCCTGTCCATACGACCGCAGCGCCGCCGCGTACATCCGAGACCTTTCCGTGTCGGCGCCTGATACCACTACTCCTTTCTACCATTTCGTCGTTTACCCTGAGACTGGGTTTTTTTTTGAAGAGCAGAAGTAACAGAAAAAACAGACAGGTCTCAATTCTGTTACTTCTGCTCTTCGAAAAACCGCCCAGTCTCAGGGTAAACGACGAAATGGTTGATTTCCACCAGCTAGCCTGTACTTTGACTCTTTACTCCTTTCTAGTATGCGCCGCCTTTACCGCCGCTTGGTGGCGGCTATGTCCACGGGTCATTTCTTGTTTCCGTATTTTATAAACTGCATTCGTTTCTTTTCTGATCTAAAAAACTGAAGAAAAAGTACTTTTATAAACAATTGAAACGGTTCGCGCCACTTATATTTTGTATTTCGACCAAAAAGAAGATTTTAGCGGCTCTGACCAGTAGTAAGCACAGGACCAAATACGTCACATTTTGCGCGCTTTCGGTACCGCGGGTCGCCGTCGTCGGTGGAGGAGGTTTCCGCGTCGTCCGGTTAAAATATAACGCACTGATATTTAGTTACTCTCTCCGTGCCCGCTGGCTTGCTCGAACCTCAAAAGACGTGGAAACCGCAAAAAAGGTAGACGCTTAAATATGATTGCAGGGCCCCTTTAATCCAGCCCTGCCCCTTCCCTCACGTTGCCTAAGCCAGAACTCGCGTTTCTGAGGCCGGCGTGTCCCCGGACTTCACTTGTATCACCTTGAACAACAAGTTCGCGCTTCTACCGGCCATTGGTCGTCAAATTGTTTCCGTATGCGAAAATGCTATCTTCCTTTCTTCTCCGTTGTCCTCCCTCTCGCTCCCTCCCTTTCCCCCACCGACATTTGCTAGTGCACACTGCAGAGTTCGCTGGGGTCAAATTTATGTTGTTCTGAGCTGAAAGCTTGTACATGCCTGTTTTCTTCCTTCTGTTCGTTGTGTGCTTTCTTACTGTTACAACATCTTTCTTTCTCAGAAACTAAATGACCATGTGCAATCCGGATTACACAGGAAATGAATGATGCTACGTAGAAAAATATCCTTGGACTGCCTATAAACAACATTACTACAGAATACGAACAAGATGAAGAAATAGAGAACAAGAATATTTACGTATTAGGAGGAATATCGATATACGCATAAAATAAATGCCAGCTGATGTTCAATTCATTTGAATGCTTATTTTATGAGTTGATGAGTTTCCGTATTTTCCGGACTATAGTCCGCATTCGGTGTACAGTCCGCAAGGACGAATTTGGGGTCAACGACTAAAGTTCTCGTTTAGATAGTCCGCACCCGGTGAATAGTCCGCACGCGGTGCAAAGTGCGCACTTAGTTCCTAATCCGACCGTGAAAATTAGCATAAACAGCGCACCTTGACAAATGCCTGCTATATTATCTCGCAAAGAAGCTTTTATCATACATGATTCACTCATAATATACTCTGTTACTTATAATATCCTTCGCATCTTGTCACAGTAAACGATCTAAAGAAATACAAAACCTTGTATAGTCCGCACTTGTAGATAGTCCGCGCCGTTTAAAATTTCAACTTTTCAGCATGTATAGTCCTCGGACAATAGTACGAAAAGTACGGTAATACCCATATCCTGGGACCGGCTACTTCAAATCATGTAATGTACAGTATGCGTGATATATGATCTCCAACTATAGATTTAGTACACTATGAATAATATTCAAGGATAACATGCACATAAAAAGGAAACTTCCACACGGCGAGAGAAGCGATTACGTAATTAATACATATGTAGGTATGTACACTAGGTTAGCGTAACATAGTAATAAAATTACGATAAAAAACGCCATTGCTTTTTACGAGCTGCGTAGTGCTGTATTTTAACCTTCGAATATTACCTAATATCTGGCGACTGTTTTTGTGCCTCTAAGAGAATCACTTAGTAAAGTGGATGCCCCCTTATTCCTTTTTAAATTTGGCGAAGGACCAAAAACTTTGGCCAAAGAAAAAGAGCGATTATTTATCTAAGAAACTAAAAAGCGCAAAAAAGAAATAAGAACACTGGCGAAGAAGAGACACATACAACACGGACTGGCACTAAATTTCAACTGATTTAATCAAAGCAAACCATCCAGCACACATGCTTCTTCGTCGATGTTTCTTTTTGTTTTTTGCGCGTTTTAGTCGTCTAGATCACAATGAATCAACTAGCCCAATCCAAAGCTTTAATTCAGCGATTGTCGAGTATGCTTAGGACACGCGTAATCGAGTTTCTTCACTGGTCGCATCTTGAACAGTCCATTATGATATGCTCAACGACTTCCACGGGGTGGCCACGCTCACAGCTCGGTGTTTCCACCTGGTGAATACGGCAGAGAAAGCTGCCGCTGTAGAAGACATGTGGTTGCAGGCGACGCATTAATGTCTCAATATGTCTTCTCAAGGAAGTATGGACTGGACACCAAAGGTCTAGGACTCTAGATGAATTAAAAGGAGCAGGCTGTCTTCCGAGATGCTCATGAACCACGTGTCTTCTTCCCCTCATTTTTACTTCATAAATTGGCTTTTATATTTAAATGTTAAGGTTCTTTTGAAACTCTATTGGCGTTTAACCTGTTATACTTCAAGTGCTGCAGGTTAGAGAAAACGTTTTTTTTTTATTTTTCTTTTGTTTTATACCTCTATTTAAAAGTATTTATCTCTCTCTCTCTTTCTCCCCCAGGAGAAGCGAAGGAAGGGCGAGGTTGCTGGGTTCTGATCTCCCGAAGGGAAATCTGTGATGGATGGGGAAGCTTCTGCATGGGCTCAAGCCTAATCAAAAGTCCGTGCGGGTATCTCCCACTTTTCACGGGCTCGAGCGCAGGCTGTGACGATTGCCGTGCTTGCACGATAAAATATTTTGGTCCGCGCATTGGGCTTTTCTTTTTGTTTCATTTTCTCGTGCCTAATTGGCCGAAAACAATTCTCGACGCCTTAAGAGGCCGATATATTCACAAAATAAGCACACCTTTCTTCCGGCAGCTGAGCCGTGGTTCTTCACGTTGGCAGTCTGCCGACAATGTAAAAGGACCGGAATTGTGTGTCTATCCAAACGTTTTCTCTGTTCGGCTCAGCTCGGGCTAGGAAGAGAGTCTGTCGCACGGACTCACACTTTTTAAGTCTTAACAAAATACAAATCACTTGGCTGCGAAGAAAGACGACAGTATTGATAAATAAATAAATAAAAATAAAAAAAATAATGTTGACAGTAGAGGGGAAAACGGGGACAATCCTCTTGTAAGGAACAATATAAAGTTATTTGAAAGGTCTTTATTGGAGTAATGGGGGCCGACTCAGGCCAGCTGCGAGCACTGGTGAGAACCCGTAGGCGAGGCCTATTTAGCTGTCTTTCTCCCTTTATTTACTTTAAAAACTCCGAAAGAAAATTGCTATGGTGTATGTACTCTTTCGCAGACGTGCATGGTAGTTACCCATTGTGAATTACAATTTGTTTTACTCCTACATCTTCAGTTTACATTTTTGTTTCTCTTCTATTTTTGCTGATATTGAAGTATAGTGAACCGGGGAAACCGTAGGTTGCTGTTTTTTTATTTCTGGATAAGGACTTGCGCTGGTCTTCTTTAATTATTTATTAAAGGTTGGTTTAATTGCCTTTTCGAGTGTGATCTTTTTAAGATTACCCGTATAAATTAACATATGACGATGTGATAATTATCATTATCACACCATCATAAGAAAATAATTATTAATATGCATTACAAAGAATATCACTAGTTTGTAAGATAGCATGTTACGTACTAATGTCAGGTAATTAATCATATCCACGTCACAATATTAGCCAGAATAGTAACCATGGACGAAGTCACCACGTACAACTGAGAACATAAAAGCTGCAATTGTGGCCATATAAACAAGACTACACTTTATATTTTCTTATAAGAAAAATCATAGCTTACTACTAATCACACATTAAGCAAACACCACACCCTTTTTAGAGAATGATCGCGAATTTCCTTGATTTTCGATACATTCATTCGAATGTATGTTACGGATTTTATTTTGTGTAAATAATGTTGAATTAGTATTGAATTGAATTGAATTTATAATGAATTTATTTCCGCCAAATAGTATCGAGGACACCAGACAAAAAGCCTCAATGAAGAGACTTGACAGGGTCCGGTGCCCATATAGGTACATGACTTCGTTTATAAATGAAAGCAAAAGGAAATAACAATGTGTACCTAAACAAAATGAGCATACAGTAATTTTTTTTTGTTACGCAATGAATATCAACACCACCTGTAATGAATCTGTTCAGCAGTTTAGGCAGGTTATTAACAAGGGATTGTAATGCATAATTGGTGCGAAAATGAGGAACATTTCAGAACTCTTTGCGACGGATGTTGATGACGGATTCGCGTTTGGTTTGATTTGATAGAACGGATAAAAAAGCAATGAACTCTACAGATACGAATAAATACGAAGACAAAAAATGATAGTCATAGACACAAGAGACTTTCATAACATTATGGATTGAAAACAATGGTTCGTTATGAGTACCATAGGGAACACTCGCCATAAAACGCAACATCTTTTTTTGTGGAATCTTTAGTCTACTGATATTTGTTTTATTGGTGGTGCCCCATACCAGGTGGCAATAAATAATTTGAGAACTAAACAAAGCATGATAAACTTGAGTTTCAACATTCGTAGGCAATAGAAACCGACATTGACCGATAATACCAACCACTTTTGCCGGTTTGTGAGCGAAGTATTCTATGTAATGATCCCACTGCATAAATTCTGAAAAAATTACACATAGCATTTCATGATAGCTTATTATTCCAATCTGACGGCTACCAATGGTTAGAGCCTAACTATTATTATTGAGTTTATTTACAGGTTGGAAAGCAGCCTTCAGCTTGGCAGCATTTACCTTCAGACCGTTTTCCTCCGACCATAAAAAAAATCTCCAGCAAATTGTTTCTGTTTGTAAAAAGTTTATCAATATTCGTCGCAGACACGAAAATACTAGTGTCTTCGGCATAGATAATGACACGTGATTTATGGAAAATATTTACTATATCATTGATACGCACATTGAACAACAGCGGGCCAAGTATACTGCCTAGAGAGGTGCCCGTACACTTTAAGATGAGAGCTTATTCAGGAGCGTTGTATGATTAAGGCAGTCGAATGCTTTACTACAATCAATAAAATGCCCCAGCGTCAATTTTTTATGTTCTATATTACGCAATAAAAGTTACTTTTGAGATAATAATGCACATTCTGTGGACTCCCTTCTGAAATCTAAATTGAGTCCGTTAACGCTGAATGTTGGACAAAGAAATCGTTTAAATGTCACACAATACTTTTTTCTAGCACTTTAGAAAAGATGGGCAGAAGAGATATCGGTCTATCATTTGTAACTATGATTTGCCCCCACCCCTTATGTAATACAGAAACTTTTGCGAATCCCATGTTATTTGGAAATTGGCCAGTTGACAAGATCAAGTTAAAGGGCCCATGAAACGAATTCTGGGCTGGAATAAATCAATTTATATTGAGATTTTACTAATAGCACATCGTTCAGTGGGCCAAAAGAAAAATGAGGTAGAAAGTCAAAAGCCTGACTTTCGGTAAGAAAATTTGAAAACACAGCGGACTATTTTGTACCTCCTTCCCTTCGTAAGCTCTGTGCGTTTTCACCGTGATACATCCTTAGTCCCCGATGGGCGTCACCGGGCCCCGCAGCGCGTCACCGGGCCCCCGCAGCGCATCACCGGGCCCCCGTAGCGCGTCACCGGGCCCCAATCGCACGTCACACGATACCGGATCTCATTTATTTCCTTCACCCCTAAGCTGACATTGCGGTGGAAGCGACGCGTTTGACGGACCAATCAGCCGCCTCGCTTTCATAACCTGACTTCATTCTGTGCGCGTAAGTATGCGCGAGAGAGCGTGATCACGTGGGAAACGTGTGGCTAGCTCAACAAGCCCGTAGCTTCCACAGCACTGTCAGCTTCGGGGTGAACGATGTGGGGAAAGTAACTTTTGTCTGAATTTTGAGTGACGGGCTAATCTTCTAGGGGGACAATGGCTGTGCACGGCTACACAAACCAGAGTCCGAGCAAGAGGTGACTTTCCGTCTTCTTGAACTGTTTGGTAAAATTCGCGAATTATGAGTTGAGGAGGAAAGCTAAACAGGGAAAAGTTGGAAAATCGTTTTATGACTCCTTTCAAGGTATAAACTGATAATGGGGAAATGACATCTATCACAAAGTGAACAGGCTTTATTCGTATGTTATCTATGTCATGAAGTTTGCCATTACTCAGTCCAATAAATACACGAAACACTTCTGATTGGTCCGTAGGTGCCAGAAAAATAGTTTCATTTACCCTATTTACGATGAACGAGGACGCACTCTCATTGTGTGCTTTTTAATGGGTGTTTGTAAAGTGGCGGCTAAAATGCTCCGAAAGCTGCACCCCTGTTACGAATTCACCCGCAATTGAAAGCGAATCTATTTGTTTCGTATGTTTGCTGGGTTGAAGCACGTTGTTTACCGAAGGCCAAGCAATGACAGGGCGCTTTTAGTGTGAGTCAGGGATGGGCAGTATTTCAAATACAAGTATTTGAAATTCGTATTTAAAATACTTTGTGTATTTTGTATTTGTATTTAATTACATATTGGGTAATGTATTTGACGTGTGTATTTAAATACTAAAACGTGGGTATTTCAAATAAAATTGTAATTAAATACAATTTTGTCAGCGAAAATACATCCCTCAAATTTATTGCCACTGTCCAGAGCAGGAACAAAACTACGTTCTGCACCGAATGCAGAGTAACTGAATCAAGCACAAACGTTTAGTGACTTTGCGATTATGGTGCTAGTCCAGGGCAAGAATAGTGACGAAATCGACGTTCACACGCAGACTGGCTAAATAAGTGCCTGTGACAACTTGTGATGCTTTCCAGCCTGATTTCCATCCACATTTTTGCCTGGAACATTCTAAATACGCGGGTCGTCCAGATTTTCGTAACTGGTGCGAGTTGCAACGACAAAACATTCTCCAGCTAGTACTGCGCGTCTTGGTCGTCTCGGGTTTTGTTGGTCTATACCAAAATGTAATCGACAAAAAAAGCTGCTTGAAGCTTTGTACTTTTTTCACCTATTACGTCCAAGCTGATTGCAATATTTTGTGATTATATTTCTATTACGTTACTAGAGCCTCGCACACTGACCCCCCCGAGTGTGCGATGCAAAATTAAAATGAGATACCCGGAAACCCATTGCAGGTGCCCTGAAGTCGCTGACGTAAATTTTGAGGAATGTCTTTGGAAAAGTATTTGGAGGAGACCAAATACATTTGGTTGTATTTGTATCTTGTACTTAAATGCTTTTTTGGAAATGTAATTAGATTTGTATTTAAATACATTTTTGACGAAGTATTTTGTATTTGTATTTCGATACATATTTGCATGTATTTTGCCCATCCCTGGTGTGAGTCATGAAATAGATGTCTATGATATTCTGTTTTTGATTTTTTTTAGAGCAGATGCAAGCTGATCGCGATATCTTTTGAAAATGGTAAGATCCCCGTCATCTTTAAAAAAAAATACGCCTGATTTAAGCGATTTTTTTTTTCGTATCATTTGTAAAATTGCTGGGGTAACCCATACCTTACTTAATCGCTTTCTAACGACAATCCTTTTATACGAAAAAGAAGTGACATAAATATATTTGAATATATTAAGAAACTCATCATACGCTTCGTTCACGCACTGCCTTGAAGAAACAGAAATCCAGTCTGTGTCAATAACTGTTCTACGAAAAGAGTGCAGTTCGCAGACTGCCATAGGTTGATAAGTGAACAGTTTTTTAACGGTCCTTGATAACCCTTATGTTCTAAAACAAAACAAAAAAAATATTGGCAAATGATTGCTTATGTCGGTACTTATTGTGCCGGCACTGTGGACACTAGTACCATCATTTGTAATAAAACAATCAATATCACTTGATGGTGAATCGGTGATTCTGGTGGGAGAATCGATGACGTTAAAAACCACTACTAGTTAAGGTACTTCTCAGTCCCGACGAAAGGTAAGAGTTATTCAAGGTGTTTACATTCAAATCACCACCTGAAACAAGCGATTACATATTTTTAGAGGAAAAATCTAGATATATCTCAATAAAAGAAAAGCAATTTTTAAAGTTAACGGCTGGTGGTCTATACATGACAGAAAGTAGCTGACGTGCATGCCTGAGACTTATAATTTCATAGTCGTCTGTAGTTTCGTTTAATAGATCGACTACTTCCACCTGGATATCTTGTTTGACATAAATGCAAACCCCTCCCCCTCGTTTCCTACTTCGGTTTAAAACAAATGATTGTAATCAGGTAAAACAAGAACATCGACTTCGGTTGGGTACCATGTTTCAGACAGCATTATTATCTGAAATTGAAGACAAAACTGATCTAAGAGCGTAATAAACTGTCAGTTTTTCATTTGACCGAACGTATATTCAGGTGTAGGACAGCAGTTGGACCTTCTAGTCTTGCAATATTATTTACTTTTTTATGCAACTAAAGTTCATGGTATCCTGGCATGATGCGTGATTGAAAGAATTATACGTCCCAACAGCGCCTGAATCAGCGTTGCCGTCAACGTTATCGAAGTGACGTGACACAGGAAGCGGTCCAAAAAACTGTCTGAAGATACAGCCCTCTGGCCAGACAGATGCACTGTTTATCTTTCGAAATGCATCCTTTTCAACAAGAACGTGAAACGATGTATAATACGGGAGCTTGGTTTTCAGTTTCGTGCATACAATTACCTTGCAAAACAGCGGTGATCAGCTCTTCCACGTCGCCAGTTTGTGTTTCGGGTGAAAGCCTTGACACGAAAATAGCACTTTTCGGGGGGAAAGGGAGGGGAGCACGTTGTATCGCAGCTATCTTGGATGCCCTCGAAGTACCGACAGACAGCGGGGCGGGCTTGCGGTGCGATATAAGGGTATAACCTTCACCATCTACTTTGTTTCGCTGAGGAGCATCCAATTTCGTTGCAGTAGCCACTGGAACAGATCCAGTTTGACCGGTGGCGTCTTTCGAAGGATGTATCTGGGCCGTGCTCCGAGGCCTCTGTAAATGCTGGTGTTGGGGAACCAGGGGCGGAAAGCCTGCAGTAGTTGAGGCGTATGAATGCGAATCACAATTTTTAGCTGCGTCGTGCGTCTTCGAGGTGGGTTGGTTCAGAAGCAGACGAACGTTGTCGTTGAGGCGACGTACCTCTTGACGAAGCGCTGCAATATCCGCTTTTCATAGCGCAAAGGTTTCGATGAGTTTTGCGAGCACCATCCGAATATGTTTCTTGGAAGTTGGAGGGTCCTTGTCATCACAACTGTTGTCGTGACGGAACGCGGCATCTTTTGCAGCTTCGCTACCATGAACTTGCGTTGTTTTGGGGGTACGCTCGCTGCCGTTGTTGTTACTTCGTTTGGTGCATTTCGAACATCTGTAGCGGCTTGCGTAATTTTCCATCAACATGTCGTAGTCCTCGTTGAAAATATTGGCTCATTTACAATAAAACTGCGTCGAGCAAGCGATTACTTTCTGAAGACCAAGAAAACCCACGGTGCAGCTGCCGCTGCATCCTTCGGTACCGTCGTCATCTTGCAAGATAACGACGATACCGAAAAATGCACGTGTTCTTCCTTAGTTATTTCAATAGAAATAACAAAGTTTTGAACTTTCTCGTGATGTCCAGGTTATTAAAATATCTTAAATGGGTCACAACTGGATTGTCAAAAATACAACGAATTCGCAAATTGCAAGGCACGTAGAAGAGTGCAATAACTGTTTACCGCTGTGGGAAGATACTATTGTATTAAATAAAAAAATTAATAAAAGTGTAAAAATATTGTTTAAAAGGAGAAATTAGAATTGGCTCTGTGGAAAAGTGCAATAGCCAGCTTTCAATCGTACTGGATGCGGCGTCGTGAAGGTTTCTACTTTTGTATGAGATGGAATAGGGAAAAGGAAGACATTGTATAAATCTTTTTATACAGTTTTGTTATAGAAGTTTGAGTAATGTATCATTGGGTGTGTTATGGAGGCCTCCGATGGAAGCGTAAAATTGTGCAATCTCGGTTCAGGTTATGTGAGATGGTGCGGTTAAGGTTGGTGGACCATTAGCTGTGTGTTAGTGGGGCGTGGTTGTGGTTGTGCGCACGCGTGCAAACTCGGTAGAGGTTGTGTAAGAGGGTGCCGTATAAAACACGGTGTGAGAATAAAATCTATATAGCTGCGTTTAAGACGCGTGTGTTTGTCACTTGTCCCGACAGCCGTCCGTCGTGTCCGGTTTGCATTATATGTTACGTTCACCATCTCGCCAGTTTAGAACCGAATTGTCTTTTAGACGAAAAAAAGAGTTCGACATTTAAAAATATAAAAAATGATAACTTTTAAATTTAATATGCACAATAAAATTTGTTTTGGGATTGTTAAAGAAGAGTACTATATTAAGTTACAGGTCAAGAAGGTAGAGGCAAATTCCCCTCAAAGAGATTCATATATCTCTCCGCCACTGCCGCATCCAATAGCGTCCCATCGTTTCCGTGACACCGTGGCCAACTCGGGAGAGCGTTTTGCCTTCCTGTGAATATTTGCTTTATCTATCGACTTTGACTGGGCGTTGTGGAAGCCACGGGAGGGAGATTAGAATTTTCCCCCTCCCATAGAAACAAAAACGACTTTGGGGGGTTAGGTTCCCCCTCCGATGGATACAAAGGCCACTTTCATTGGCTCGGTTCCCTCTCCGATGAATACAAAGGTCGCTTTCTTAAAACGTGGAGGGCGGAGACAAGTTGGCATCACTCTGTAGCCATTATCTATTTATTTATTTATTTATTTATTTATCCAAAATACCTCAAAGGCCCGGTGGGCATTACATGAGGGGGGGTTATTTTCCAACAAAGGCATATAGTACAACGCAAAAACATTGAAACAAAAGAATAACTGAAATTAGAACATACTGATGCGCGACAAATGACGACAATAAGCACAGGACAATAACTAAAAGTAGTTAAATAAGTCATGCTAAACACTTTGGGACAAAATAACATAATACAATGCTAATAATAACGGAGCACCGAAGAATGTCAGCTTGCATACTAGCCTGGGATGAGAAAGAAGTTAGTAAGTGCACTGCGAAACATTTTTGCATCAGATATGATGACAATGTCGTCGGGAAGACCGTTCCAGTGTTTGATGGCTTGAGGAAGTGCTGAGTTATTAAATGCTAACGTTGAACCAAAAAGGCGTTTAAAGCTTTTGCTGTTATTCTGACGATGTGACACTCTATTCGGTGGTTCTAAAAGTGATGAGCTGGAAAGACCGGGGTTATAATGCAACCGATGAAGTAAGCAAAGAAGTGCGATTAGTTGACGAGTCTCGAGGGGATGAATAGAGTTATTTTGCTTAAGAAGGGAGACGCTGGCAAATCGGGAATAAGATGATGATATGAATCGGGCGGCACGGTTTTGGACAGATTCTAACTGGTTAATTAAGTACTTCTGATGAGGATTCCAGATAGGTGAAGCGTATTCTAGTTTTGGACGTACGTAGGTATTATAGGCTAGGTGGCGTAGATGCGCGGGTGCGGCTTTTAGGTTTCGCTTTAGGTACCCGAGAGTACGTGACGATTCAGCAGTTGTAATGTTAATGTGGGTAACCCAAGACAGATTCGAGGTCAGATGCACGCCGAGGTACTTGTAAGATGAGACAGCAGGTAGAGAAGCGTTATTTAGGGCATAACAGAAAGATGAGACTGAGCGTTTCCAAGTGAATGAAACCAGGTTACATTTATTTACGTTTAGTTGCATTTCCCATTTTACACACCAGTCGAGGACCTTGTTAATATCACTTTGTAGGATGTCATGGTCAGTTTGGTTGTTAATTTTTCTATACAACACACAATCGTCAGCGAAAAGCCGGATTGTAGATGACACGGTGTTTGGAAGATCGTTAATGTAAATCAGAAAAAGAAGGGGCCCAAGGACTGTGCCCTGCGGGACACCAGAGGTTACATCGGTAGTCGTAGAATGAAAGTTGCCAACCACATTAAATTGCTGTCTAAGGGTTAAAACGTTACGTAACCAAGAGAGTGTGAGGGAATCCAGGTTTAGAGCAGAAAGTTTGGATATTAGGCGACAGTGGGGTACCTGGTCGAATGCTTTTGAGAAGTCTAGGAAAATATCGTCGGTTTGAGAGCCGGAATCCATGCTAGTATGAATATCGTCGGTGAACTCGAGCAGTTGTGCTTCGCATAAGTAGCCCTTCCGAAATCCATATTGGTACTTGTAAAAGAAGTTGTTGCTTTCAAGATGTCGTATGGAATGGGAAAATACTATATGTTCTAACAATTTTGACACAACACTGGTTAAGGATATGGGGCGATAGTTAGCTACAGATGATTTATTGCCAGACTTAAAGACTGGAACGATCTTCCCAATTTTCCAGTCCTCAGGAATGGAACAAGAAGACAAAGATTGTTGAAATAACAGGCACAGTAGCTGTGAAGAAATTTCACTGGTATTTTTCAGGATTTTAGAACAGATGTTATCAGCACCAGACGACCGTTTTCAGGGAACTATTCTTACGACTGCGGATGGATTTGAAACAGGCGCGTCACGCTTATGGGAGGAGCTTCTCCTACCTTCTTGGCTTGTAACCGACTATAGTGGCCTACAGTATCTTGAAAACCAACAAGATGTCGACCGGACGAAACGTGCGATTGTCGGCAAATGCCAGAAACGTAGAATTTCGTCCCGGCCGCTTGAAAAAAAAATAAATAAATAAACAGAAAAAAAAACGTAAACTTGCTAAGCTTGCTATTTGTGTTATAATTATCTAAGGAATGCTCCGGAAACACTCGGTCAAAATGGAAAACTGGACCCTAGAAGCGTAACTGAATTGAGATGAAAACGTGTTTTTTTTTCCACCTGTCTAGAATTACATGTTTGACAGGTCGCTATTTTGTCGCAACAAATTTTGTGATGCTGAATGAATAAAAAAAATCTTATGTGTATTAAAGTTTTTGAAATGTCGAACCTTGTCGCGTTCCTTTGATGATATTTTGCACAATTTGCCAAGTTCTTACGTATGACCCTTTAAGATATGTAGTGACCTTGACATGATCATAAAGTGTAATATTTGTTCTGTTCATTACATAAACATTTTTTTAAGGCGAAAGCTTTATTTCTTCCATTGAGGGAAAAAGCGACGTCATTGAGCCCGAAAGGGGGCCATACAAATACGTAATCAATCACGCACCACTCAATCGTATGTTCAAGGACGACGCCGTTTTCGGCGTCGTCTTCGAGATTGTCCTAGAGGCCGTCTTAGAAACTCTCCTCTAGGCGTCGTTTTCTACGTCACCCTCAAAAAATCGTCCTATAGGTCGTCCTAGAAGTCGTCCTAGACGTAATCCTTGAAGTACCTTTTGATGTCGTCTGAGAGGTCTTCCTCGGCGTCGTCCTAAACGCCGTCCATGACGTTGTCCTCGACGTCGTCCTAGAGGTCGCCCTAGACGCCGTGCTTGGCGTCCATCTTTAGGACGCCGTCCTCGACGTCCTCCTAAATTTTAATACGTGTAGGAACATTAGTCGAAAACATTTCTCCCGCGGGATTATAATGCCTTTCGCCTTCCTACGGGTAAGCAGTCTCACGAGTCCTCCTGTAATTTTTGTTTATTATATACCCAATAAAAGATATGGCAAATACGTTTCGAGAAATGAACCTTTAAAAACCTAGACAATTCAAAGTTTAATTTTTCAAAAACCTTATTTCCCTTTTTTATATTTTCTTATTGGTAGGAAATATGATTGTGGTTTATGAGAAATTACAAATATAAAATATAGGATTTTGTTTGTATTACCACAAATAAAGCATGAATCTTATTATTTGTGCGTTGTGACAGTATCCTTGCATGGGAGCTATTTTGGCCAATACTGCGGTTTGGATATGAATAATTAACTAACACGATTACTTTCCTCATTAGTCAACCTTAAAAATAAATGAAATATTGCGTAAGGCGAAGTAAAATTAATTTTAATCCGAGACAAAGCTAACCATTTTTTCAGCGCACACATGACTAGATGTAATAATTAGTCCGGTCGTAAAGATATATGATAATTTTTAGTTATACTTTTTAATAAACTCATATTCTTCGTCTCCCGCAATACAACTGGGCGTTTTGAAAATATCGATCACGAATTTGCTAGATTTATTAAAAATTAGTCGCTGCAAATGTGTGTGACATTCTCATCTTGCAGACATAGTATTAAATTTGTACACACTAAAGCGAACTCCTTTAAGTTTTCTGGTGATATTAAGGTCAATAATATATCTTAAATAGGTCACCTGCAAAAATTTTCAAAAGTTTGACGATTTCATAAAAAACAAATTTCAGTACTTTTAGAAATTATTACAAAATCTAAGAATTGTTTAAACTCATACGTATATTTTATTTCAATTTAAATACTTTACTTCAAGGGTATCCAAAATATTTATCGCATGAGAGGACATTAAAAGGCAAATAATAAACATTTTTTTCTTTAAAAAAATATTGAAACATATTTTGACCAGTGCCAAGGAAGTGTTCGAGTGCGCTATTTTGGGGAGGAACAAACTAGCGAGCGGTCAAACATATGATCGCCGACACGTGGCACAAGCGTAAGTGATCGCCTCGGCATCTTCAATGACCAATTACTTGAAAACAAAAAAAGTACGCCAAGCCTGCCACTTGCGCTCTCTAGAATTCTTTCAAAATACATAAACATATATTGTTAGATTCACCGGGAAATCCGTAGATCCCCCTCAATTACCATTCGACGTCGTTAGAGTTGACCTCTTTGGGCCCTCCCGACATCCACGTAAAGGAGCAACTAGAAAATTGTGGCTATCGACCATCTCACACGTTACGTCGAAAAATCGGCCCATCCCAACGCCACAGCACCCGAAATTGCTGCGTTCCTGCTTTACCATGTGGTTCTTCGCCACGGAGGTCCACGTAATCTCATAAGTGATCCCGGACGGTCTTTTTTTGTCTACCTTCGTGGAGGCGTTACTTAGTGCCTGCAATATCCCACATCGTACCACGACTGCGAGTCACCCTCAGACAAATTAACCGATCGAGCGATTCCATCACACATTAGTCAATATGATTTCAATGTATATATCAGAAGCTCACACCAACTGGGATAGTATACTACCCTTCATAACATTCGCATACAACAGCGCACTTTAAAGTACCACGGGATTTTCTCCTTTCTACCTTCTCTATGGACACGAAGCATCTTGTATCCTGGAGTCCATCTTTCCCTCGGAACAGCCCTATTATT
The DNA here is from genome assembly GCF_016920785.2 of Ixodes scapularis. Classification (NCBI taxonomy): domain Eukaryota; kingdom Metazoa; phylum Arthropoda; class Arachnida; order Ixodida; family Ixodidae; genus Ixodes; species Ixodes scapularis. The sequence goes on along the minus strand of NW_024609835.1, from coordinate 67,872,517 downwards.
CACAAGAACCTTGAACGGACGCTGTTGCCCATACTCAAGAATTCCGCCGGCTAGCTTGTTCTCGCATTTGAAAGCAAAAGCAGCAATCAAAAATACACTACGACGAAGCTCATTGCAACGTGAACTACTCCCCTGGAGACGAGGTCCGTCTTTTCGCTTTTCAAGCGCGCAAGATTGGTGTATACCAAACATTTTTACAACGCCACATGGGGCCCTACCGCGTCGTCCAACAGACGTCACCTGTCAACTACATCGTCCAGCTCCTCAACTCACCAACTGACGGCCAAACACGCAATCCTGACGCCGTCCACGTCCAGTGGCGTACCAACTTGTTTTTGAGTGGGGGGCAAACAAGACCTCCCCTCCCCCCTCCCCTTCCCCTCTCCCCTCCCCTTTCCCCCCCCCCCCCCCCCCCCCGGGTCGCATACTTTTACTAGTGATGGGCCGAACTTTTGCGGTATCGAAAATTCGGCGCAACTTTTGACGAACTTTTCTAAAAGATTTGGCAATGATAAGGCAAAAATACACTGTTACCAGATTTAACACTGATATTTATTTTTTTTCTGACAAAAAAAGGTTTTTTTTTTTCTTAGCATAAATACAACATGTAGTGCCTATTGACACCGTTATGACTAAAAAAGGTGATATTCTACAAGATAATTGTATCAATTTCGCTTTTGTGTGTTTATTGGCAATTTTAGTGTCTGCTTTCAGAAAGTGGCGTGACAACAAGGTTGGCTAGAAGCCGGCGCAGTCACGAATCACGCTACGAGAGTTTTGGTTTTGAGGCTTGATCAGCGCACGGCTGCAAGTTTGTTTACATTGTTAAATTAAAGGCAATCACTGCATCTTAATTTCTCTAGGAGTCACCGTTTTGTGCGAGAAAACGAATGCAACGGTTACTAATCCTTCACCAAAAGAGATAACAATATTGTAAATATGCATGTTTTTCGATTTGAGTCACTTGTCGTCAGCTTTGCATGAAAGTGTGCGTTCCGTATTCGCAACGTGTCGTTTTTAACGTTTAAAATTCCGGTTTCTGGTGTTAGACCACACATGGACGTTTAGGAAGGTGGGGAGAGTGAGGAATGTCGGATGTGCAACGTCGAGCATGATAGTTTTGTGTTTAGTTTTATGCAGATGCATGAAAAATTGCAAAATAACGCGAACTAAAAAGCCATATTATTCTGTTTTGGCACAAACTATTTGTGAGCCGAAAACAAGATTGTTATAATAATAGTAGTAGTAATAATAATAATAATAATAATAATAATATTAATAATAATAATAATGATCATTTTATTTGCACATACTTTAAGGGGCCCATGTGGTGGTGTGTGGAGCTAGGTAGATAGGTGAAAACCCTTACGCAGAGTGACTGCCAGCCAGACCTGTACGTAGTTCAACTACTTTACTCAAGTTACTATAGTTTAACTACTTTTTTGAGTAGTCTAGTAACTTTCAATTACATCTCTATTTTGGTAATTAGTAGTTGACTCCAACTACTTTTCCGAGTGACTTCTACTCAAATTACAAATTACTTTCGAATTTTAGTGGTTGTTTTGCCTATCGACAGAGATAAGATGTTAGAAGATCACCTGATATTTGCACAGCGGGACGCATGTTGTAAAGAAAAATGGGAAGGAACGAAGAAAACGAATTCCCAAATACTCTAAAATTTTAACGAGCCCCCCCCCCCCCCCCCACAGCAACAACGCTGCTATGCACACAGGCCTGTTAAAAAAAATAAAAAATAAAAACGCTGTATAAGGAAGGAAAGGGCATTCTGAAAAAGTGTGTCAAAAAGTACTTCTACTTTACTTTGGAAGTACATTGTATTTATAGTACTTCACTTCAAGTACGTTGCACCCGGTGTACTTACTATTTTACTTGAAGTACATAACCTATCATTTACTTTATACTTCCAAGTAGTTTTTAGACGTACTTTATCCAACACTGTAAGCAATCAATCACTGTCTGCAAAATCAAGCTCAGGCAGTGCTAAACCGTAAAGGTGAAATGATACATCCGCAGTACATCCCTGACCAAAAAGAATTACACAGCCATTAGGAAAGCAGAAGCAGAACCAGCTATTAAAGCGTTTCTGTGAAAACACAAGCCGCTTTATATTCGGCGAGCAGAATTTTGCTAACGCATCAAAACCTAAGTACTTCCTTGTTGGCGTAGAAAAAAATTAAAAGCAACTTCAAAAGTAATTTGCTCCTTTGTTACGATAATCAGTAATTTATTCAATTACTTTCCATTTCAGTAATTTCTGCTCTACTCAAATTACTTTTGAGGCTAACACTCAGTAACTTGACTTAATTACTTTGTTTGAGTAGCTTGTACATGTCTGCTGCCAGCCCGCCACCACATATGAAAAACAAAACAGACAAATAAATGTACAGAATGCACACACTACAGAAAGTACGTAAAAAGGAAAGAAAAGAAGGGAGGAAACATGTATCACATTAATGACGAGGATGCCAGCTGGATCCCATAAATTCTGGCAAGCTCTCGTGACTCTGCCCCGTTTGACGGCAGTGGGCTGGGCACACTTAGCGTGCTTGTGCAGTTGTTTGTCAATGTTTCAACCACCTCGTTGCATCAATGCAAAGGTCAAATGAAAATCACGCTATCCAGAATGCGCCGCATCATTTGTCACTTGCGCAGTGGACGGCGTATATTACTGGTCGATCTTCTGTTCTTGAGGCAGAAAATATTCAAGAGAACCACACTCGCAAAAGCTCACAAACGCACAGTTACCGTGCCGCCCACTCCACACCTCGCCGTAACCTCACCGTAACGTAACGCCGCAACCGCTGGTTGTTCTAAACTGTGCGATGGTAACAACCGCGCGACTGCGTGGCGTCCATTCGCAATCCATGGCCCCGTCGCGTCCGTGCGCGTGCGCAGACATTTGCGAACTTTTTGGCGAATCTTTGCCGAACTTTCTTTCAAAATTTGGGCATGTACGGAACTTTGCCGAATCTGAAGTTAGGCAGATTCGGTCCATCACTAACTTTTACGGCGTGTGTATGTGTAGGTGTTGTAATAAAGGGGGGGGGGGGGGGGGGGGGGAGAGAGCCAGTTGGTGTATGCCCACCGGGCGCTTTGGTCACTGGCTCCTTTTACGGCGCAGGCGATAGGCCCCCTAGCAACGACGCTCACGCCGGATTGGCTGCTCGGCAACGCGCGGGAACTTAAATTTCGGATTCGGACGGCGCGCGTATCACTCGAAGCGCGATAACCCACGCCCGCACGTGCGTTCACGCCGCTTGGCGGCGACGTTGTGCGGCTGCTAATTGCAAAACTATTAACCCACTTAGCTACCCCCCCCCCCCCCCCCCCCCCCACACACACACACACACGCCGCTTTGCGGCGTCCAGTCGGCAACCCAAGCCCCGCTGTCCCCCATGCACTTCTGTAAATAGAGTCCCATATGTTCAGCGATGTTTCGTCAACAACATTCGTTTTTTTTCTTCAGTGTTAATCGTAAAAAAATGAAGGTCATAAATATCGTCAAATGCCCCGACAAAACAAAATGTTCTAGGAAAAAAAAAAAATAAGTAAGCCCACAGCATAGATGGAACCCGGGTCTGCTACGTACGAGGCAGCCATCTTACCACTAAGTTACGCTACCGCTACGGAAACTCGCATTGTATCCGCTGCCTATGTTGACGGCGGCAGCGCCTATCTCAACGAACCAGCCAATCCGGCGTGAGCGCCGTTGTCAGGGTATGTATCGCCTGCGCGTTAAAAATATGCCCGCGCGGGTCCGGGGCCGGTGCCCTTGGTATACCTTGGGCGTCGCCGGCCAGTGTTGGCCTGCCCAGTGGCGGCCGTTTCAGGGGGGGGGGGCAAAACACATGCCTTGCCTCCCCCACTCTGAGAACTGGGGGGGGGGGGGGGGGCAAGCGGCCCCCTTGCCCCACCGGTTGGTACGCCCATGTCCACGTCACACCTGAATGAAACCAGTGTTGTACACGTTCCTCAAAATAAGAAAAGGTAACAAAGTTAGTTCCTCGTTCCTTCTAATTTTTGGAACGCGTTCCCGTTACACGTTCCTTATGTGAAAAAGGGACTCGTTCCCGTTACAGTTAAAAAAATGAAACCCCCGTTACACATACGTTACATTTCCATTTTGATAATTGCCATGTTTAGTAAGATAGATCAAAGTTTTTTTTAAAATCTATTCCATCAAATGGCGACATACGAATTTGAATGCCGTGATGGAAGGGCACGAGTAGAAGAAAGCATGCAAAGCAGGGTTTCTATTGTTGATATATTCATCGTTAAAATTCTTTTAACCATATTCATGTTTGTGGTGGGCGAAGTCAGACGAGCAAAATATACTGCTACCCCACATTGCACGAACGTTTTACAGCCTCACGGGTTTTAATCTACAAAGTCGCTTGTTCGAAGTTAACAACAGTTGGCTCTCGATCTGGCTGTCCTCAAAACGATCAAGTGAAGAAGAGGGTAGGATTTTCGGAAGGTCCGTTTTTAAAAATACAAGTCCTTCTTCGTGAAGGTTGGATTAGTTTTTCGGTTTGAAGGTAGGGGACTAGGGGAAAAAGATTAAAGGTTATTTTTGTGCACCTTTTAAGTGACCAATGTTCGGGATACAAGAGTGCGTTCGATGTCTTGTAACATGTTCCTTTGTTGTAACTCTAGGCCTCGTTGAAAGTTCAGTGATGGCTATACTCGGCATTATATTCCTAGGTGTATGAGGATTAGTGGAAGCAAAGAAACTAGCCCAGTTTGAAACGTCCCCCTTTCTGTGACTTTTCGTTTGACTAAAAGTCTTGCTTTTTGTACCGCAGTCTCGGGCACTGAAAAAAGGAGCATTGTCCACTAGCTTTGCTGCACTATGCCGACTGTTACTAAACGTGGACCACACAAAATACACCATAAGATAATTAACCAAGAAGTTAACGAGAGTGTGCTTTTTGTAGAAATATTGTTTTTATACTTTTAAAATTGCCCACTTGGAAATTAAAAAAAAAAAATACCCCATTGGACGGAAAAAGAACGCCGTTCCTCTTTCCGTTCCAGTAAAAATGTAACGAATTCCCGTTCCAGTTCCCCCTATGCAAAATGGAACGTCGGAGTTCCTCCGTTTCTCCTGAAAGGAAAGCGTTCCAGGAACGTCGTTCCTTGGAACGCCGTTCCCTACAACACTGAATGACACCCTACAGTCGCCATGAAAACGGCCAGGATGGCTTTTTTTCAGAGGGGTTAGAGATGATATTGTAGTGAGTGCGCAGGCGAGCTGGTGGAAATTAACCATTCTGATGTTAGAGAGGAGCTAGGTTGTGTTGGTGAGGGGGCTTTGTAGGATTGTCAAGGACGTTTGATTATTGTGGTGGAAAGAGATGAGTTCTTTGTTATCTTTTGGCTTTGGAGGTCGAGAAGGTTCTTTGGTGAAGATTGTGGAGTGTATATAAGAGGGTGACCGAATAAACTTGTCTTTAGCTGTGTTAGAGACGTATCCTCGACTGTTCTTTTTTCTTCTACATTGAAACTTCCTCTTTTCCTGCCTCAGTCTCAGGCTAACATCAGAAGGGTTAGAGATGCCGCACTACGCGAGCCGGCCGGCACAGCACGCGCGACGAGCGCAGGAGGCGTGCGCCAGCCAGAGCCAGAGCCGTATATGTAGAGAGTTTGGTCATTTATAGAGAAGTATGGGACGCAAATGAGGAGACGCCATATGCCGAAAACGTGCTGGGCGTGCTCCAGGGCGTCTTCACAAATTCGAATGCGGCCAACCAGAAGCCGGAAATAATACCGTGGCGGTGGTCGCGCGAAACAAACTTAATAAATGCGTCAGAGTAACTTTTGGTGATTGCAAATGTGGTGCAAGTAATCTTTCAATCACGGTCATTCAAAATCATGGTGGAAGAATGCAACTAGTGGAACGATCAACATAATCCGTACGTCAGGCGCCGCAGGCCGGGAATCTGCCGTTTAAGCTGTCACACTCTGTCCGAGCAAAGCAGAGTTGAGCGGCACCTTAGTTTCTTACATCTCTCGGCATGATCATAATCGAAACATCACCTGCACCCTATTTTCAACCATGCAGGGGTACTACATTTAACAGTTACGCCCTTATTAAAACCATATACCTCTGATTAAAACTGTTTCTCGCTACCACCGCCAGGGTATTCTTTTTGGCTTCTTGTTGGCGAAGTGAGGATGTCGAGCCCTCTTTCTGCGTCTGGTGCACGCACTGGCTCTGCCCGCGCCTCCCATTGACCAAACTCTCTGAATACACCAACTCATGCTTACAAACAAACCGGAGGGCCCCTAGCGGACGCCACCGGCACCGCGCATGCGTGATGGAGTGTGGGCGAGAAGCTCGCCGTCGCCCACAAACAAACCATTACAACGCGACGTTGGCGTCGTCGGTGTAAGTCCCGCAGCCCTTTTTCGAATTCGAATTGTTGATTCTACATCTACCTGGGGGGGCAATGCCTGACTACTTGAGCGGCCGCAGCGAAATTACCGACGCTCGTTACACCGCAAAACTTGGCGTCAATAATGGGACATGCGGCGATTCAATTAGCGTGGATACGCCGCAGAATGTACGCTAAAGCCTGATTCGCATGATGAGATTTCGCTCGCAATTTTCAGTAGCGACATCGCTCGGGCTGCAAAAGAGTGAACCGTAGCTGAGCGGGTCGACGTCAGTACTGAAAATCGCAAGCAGAATCGGACCAAGTGAATCGGGCATAACAAGTCGGTGATACCCAATGGTAACAATGATCAACATCTCCTTGTATATACTGTTTACATCGAGCCTGCTTACCAACCTTCAGACTTAAGTCTTTTGAAGCCTGCAGTTATTTCTTATCACAAGTACCGGTCCAGCATTTGGTCTACGGGCCGGGGTAGTCTAAAAGAGCAGACGATAGGCAGAAGCGTTTGAGAGAGCAGACGACAGTTCGAACGATCAGGCGGCCGTTCGAACTTGAAGACGCGCTGAACATATCCGCAGGCGGACCGTATAACTGGACAGTTTTCCGGGGTTCATGTTGGAACAAAACAAATGAATCTGATGACCACAAGTATCCGTGAATTCAACCCAAAGTGCTTCCCGCTCAAGCAATCGGGGTCCGACGGCCGTCTAGTTTTTCATTTTCATGACACATTTTCACGTTCTCGGAGGAACCGAGCACATGAAAAATGATCTTCAAACCTTTGTGGACTCTTTTGGTGCAGCCCCAGTCGATCGCGGCGTTTTGACGAGAAGGCAGGTTTTTGTCATGTTTCTTTCAAAACAACGCAGAAATACACGTGTCACATGGGGACATCCGCCCACAGCCAAAGACCGGAAATGCGCCCGACGCGCCACCACCGCGCCGTGATGTAATAGAGATGAGTTCGTGTATAGGCTTTGGCATTACGAGAGTGAAAATAAGATTTAATACCCATGCCGGGGTTGAGAAGAAAACACCCATATCTTTTTTTTTTTTTTCATTTTGAGATCACTGACAGGATGCTAGTGATGAAATGCTGAACGAGCAAGTAGAAAATCGTCCTTTTTTCAGCTTGTTAGAACTGTCAGCGACTCTGACTTGTCTCCTTTAGCAACAGTATACTAGCACACGTCTTTTGTGGAGACATTCTAAATGGATTTCCGGTAAGTGTCTGGAAATCGGCGGAAGCACAGGGCCCTTATTTTGCTCGGGTACTATCACCCTCGCAAAATCGATTTTTCGCACCATTCATACAACTAAACCAGAAAAGAAAACACCAAGAAAGAAAAAAAAAAAACAAAAAAAACGAGCCGGTATGTCGTTACCTTGAAGCGTTAACAGTAACGACAGGAAGTAGAACTTGCGAGTTAGCGAACAATGAATATTCAAAGTTGGTTTTATAGACCTACTTGCGTAGCACAAAAGATAGGAAGTCCAAGTTACTGCTGCAACTCTTGTGGTTATCTCCGAAGAGGCTGAGCGCGTGACTAGGTTTAGAACTTCGAGCCCCGGAACGCGGATCGATGCCACTGAAGCGTGCAGTGGCATTGAACAAACAGTACAGTGTTGTGTAGGGAAATTGCGGAACTGTGTGGAAAAGAAGGGATGGCGGGCACTGTGAACGTGCCATTCCATTTTTCGAAGGAAGAATAAATGTTTTGTTGTGAAGTCAGGTAAATTAAACTAATCATCTAGCCTTGAACAGTCATTGAGTTTAATACATAATTAACATTGCAAGACATGGACATTAGAGAAATATTGGATGGGTCAGGGTATTATATTTGCAAAAGAACTACAATTAAAAAAAAAAGTACTTGAAAGGGCAACATGTCGTGGCTTCTTAAAACCCGGGTTGAAAGAGGAGTGTTGTTCTTCTTTTAGGCAGAACTACGAGTTCTGCCTAAACCGCAGCCTCATGCATTAGGGAACATAAACCGTGATGTCTGTGACACATAACCCGTGACAAAACAAAATTACTTACTGTTTTGATTATAATTAATGACGTTGCGAATCCACGGAAGTTCGAGTTCAAACAAACTCGACCTTTCCGAACTATTATCACAAAGATCGACTGTGATGCGCCTGTGCCAAATCACACAAAATTAAAAATTGGCTGGATTTAATTGGATTGTAAATGAGACATATTTAATATTGCTATATCGGACTACAATGGTTGAGAAATCTTAATCTAACAAGAAAACCAAACCAAACAAAATATCCTTCACAAAGACACGGGGGAAACAAACATCACTTGATCCTGGTGTCATGAGTCATCCGCAAGTGTCTTGAACCCAAAGTGGAGAATCACGAAACGCAAACGGTTTCAAGTGAGCATTTTTTTTAGTACTCGATATTAGCAGTATTGAAGCGCTCTTAGTAAGCTGCAAAATTGCGCTTATACGTTGTTTGGGATATGTGTGCCCTGTCAAAAAACAGTAATTACTCCATCGGACTGTGGAAACGGTGCAATTGATACTGGAAAATGACATAGTCAGTATGAACAACAATGTCAAGGAAACTAGGTTGGTTCTACCTTTGATCTAATACAGGTAAAGATAAGGGCGCGAGCGCGCTCGCGTGCCCTTGAATGCTAATAAAACGTTTCGGCACGAGTCAAATGCACATAGAAAAGCCGCGAAGCACTGCGACAACTTCGTAGGCTGACTCGGTTGAAACAAACGAAACCAAAACGACAAGAGTTGTTGAAAAGTTGTATTCTATAAGTTGGGGACAACGCTTTCTGGCAATGCTGTGGTTCATGTGCGCTCGCAGACATTGAGCATCGATCAATGCTGTGCACGAGCGGTATCAAATTTATCGTCCAGTATACGTGGTCCCCGAGTAGAGCACTAATAGTGTAGTTGTGAAACACATTAAAAACGAATAAATATATCAAATTGGAAGATACTTTACTTGTTTGAATAATTAATTAGCGGCTTGATTTATATCTCTTGTCTCTGTGTTCATTCCGTTACTCAAGAACACATAATGGTATTTGGGAAGAACAAATTGCCCTCCGGTTGTACCCGACTATCGATATCATGCATTCAAATTTGTAATGAGACGTTGATTTAGAAAAAAAGAAAGAAAAAATTCATATGTGTAAATTGTCTTTAAACCCACAGCTTCCTAGGAAACTCTGGGAAGACTCTAAAAAGTGGAGCTTTCTGGAATGTTGCAAAGTTTGAAGGTTTTTTAAACCAGTCGAACAGCAGGTTCGACAGACGTTCGCGACATCCCAGAACGCTCTCCAACATTTTTATTTGACTACAAGTTTCTTGTGTCCCAGATTCCGTGGCCGCGTACAAAATGTTCGCCGGCGTCATGCACCTCTAGTTGAGATCCGGGATGAACCGTTGATGACGTAATGACTCTGCATAACTTTCTAGGGTTACCGCAAAAGAAAAAAATTGTAGAGCCATTCCACTCTATGACGGTGGTTGGACAGCGAAGCTGTAATGACACCTGCAACCATTTATCCATTGCGACGTGGCGCACACTCTTTATGTACTTTGCAAAGACGTTCAAAACTGCTTTATGATCAGTGATACACGCTAAGAGTTTCCATTCTCACTGTAGAGAGATTCTCCGCTGAAGTTAGATCAATCCATAATTCATGAATGGTTGTTGGTTGAGTTACATCGGTGAAGCACATGAGTGCAAACTCTTCCATGGCTAATTGGATGAACAACTTGTCTTGCGGGTTCGAAATGTCCATATTAAAGTCCCCGACAATGATTACCGGTGTGCTTTGACCCATTGACCGTGAGAAGCGCGTACGCATGAAGCACTCGATGTCGGATTTGGATGTATTCGGTGAGATGTAGACCGTGAAAATTACGATTCCATCGCTAGTTTTCACGGAGCACACATTCCTGCAGTCGACTTGGTCATATTGCAGTTCATGCGGCTGGACACAAGCTTCATCCCTTGCGTAGATTGCGACGCCTGCTGTACCGTACCGTCTATTGCGGTGTATCCAGTCACTTGGCATAACGAGGGCTTTGAATGTCGTCAATCCCTTTCCAGAGCAGCTGCAACCGTAATCTGTACCGAGAAAGGCATGCTCATGCTCCGCAATGTTCACAGGCGCCTTATCATCCATCATGCGATTTTGATGCTTGTTTTGTGATCTTTTTTTCTTTATTGAAACGAATACTGCGCTCTATGGTGTATGGCCTTGGTTGGAGTTTTTTCTTGACAACGACACAAAAGAATCACGGCGGGGTAGAGGTATACAGCTTCGCTGTAAAACAACGGTATCATCCTAGAAGTATCTAAACCAATAAGAAGATATAAAAAGCCGCGACCTGCGAAGCCAGCGAGGGCTGTGGAGTGGTCGCGCTTTCGTTGCTTTCAGAGCACCACTTCTGAATTTAGTTGCATACAAACTTCGTCGGATTAAACGCTTATTTTAGTTTTACATTCGTCTGCTTGTTGTTTTTATTTCTAAGTGTATATTTTATTCTAAAGTCCCACGGACTGTTTTAGACCAAGGTAAAGCGGAGTCAAGAACAGAAACTTGCGTCTCTTAGAGTGGCGACATCATAAATCCTTTTCGCGGTGTCGTAGAGCCAGTGCCAGAACCACATGTTGCCACGTCGGCTGTAGAGCGAACTGTATGTCTTTAAAAAAGTATTCGTATCCCTCGCTGAAATAAAAGATAAGGAAGAAATGCAGAGTAAAAATCGTGAAGACAGCTCGGGGAAAAAGTAGAACGGACTCAGCGAGCTGTTTGGCTGCCACACGTACGCTGCAACCCTTTATTCCAACATCAAAGAGGTCCTTGACCGTAAAAGCACGTGTGGGGCATTTGGGCTCCCCAAAGGTTATGTGTTTTAACTCGAGCGATATTTAAACAGCACAACCAACTCGAATATCATGTATTTGCTCACGCGTCACTACCACCGCTAGGACATTACTTGCGGCTTGTAGTTGATAATTTCGGGAGCATGCCCAACCCGCGTTCTGCTAATCGCGGTCCCTCATTTTATGCCGACTACCTCAGTGAATGGCGGAAGTTTTGTGACTATGGCTTTGTTCGGATACACTGAAGCCGTGTTCCAAAATTACTCGATCTTATTCCAGGGTAAGGGTTTTGTACCCTTGGCGTTCTAAAACCTACCCACGTCCAGCGTGTTTCATCTGTGCTGTCACGTGACAAAATCCGCCGGAGTAACTCCGATCCATTTGGGTGAGATTTGGAACACAGCCTGGTTGTTTTAGGGCTATATTTTTTCCGCACTTATTCATTGTTGCAGCTTGTCATTGGGCTCATACTTCCAGATCTCGAGATGCGAAATTAGAATGTCGTTTTAGTAATTTCGCCATCGGTCGCTGCTTACAACGATGTTTTGGGATTCATCCTCCTTTCCTTTATCTTGGATATAACTTTTGATTTGCGCGTAAGAGTGTGCCGCCTATATTTTCAACCAGCTGACAAGTGGCTACTGTGTGTATTTTTCTTCTTGTCGGAGTCTCTAATAAATATCCCGAAGGTTGATTAGAAGAATGTCGTCTGGGCTTAAAATGGTTCGAATGAATCGAAATCGGAAAGATTCACTGCAAGAGATATGATGATCCGTTCTCATTAAAATGCGCCATAAAAATATAGACATTTGTTAAACTTTCTTAGTGTCACCTACTATATGAACCTGAAGAACGTTAAAAAAAATAATCTCTATGAAATCAATCTTAAAAGTTGCCGCCTTCGCCTTTAGTGAGCTTATCATTTCCTCGAAGGGGTATCTAAGTGGTGGGATTCACTTCGTGAAATTTCAACGCGGTGCTGAAATCTCGTGAGAGATGAAAACAACGTCCTTGAGAATTCCAATGACGAGCGCCAAAGCAGAAGACCGCGCCGACCGAGAGCTGCCCTTCTGGCGCCATTTGCCGAGATGCGCAACAATCACCCGGTCAAAAGCGGACGACGCAGTCACTTGCATTTTAGCTTGGTCTGTTTTCGACCGAGTGTTTGCTGAGTTCATCTCGAGATGGTCCAAGACACACTGTCCTACGACACGGTCGTTTGCGTCGACGCCTGTCGTTAAACTTTTTCAGTACGTAGTGTTCGTTCTTCACGAAAATTGATATACACCTTAAAAGTTTTCAAACTAAGCCCACACCTTCAATATGCACATTCGAGGAACGTTTAAGCTCACTAGGTGAAGGCGCCGACTATTCCAGCCCATTTTGCACCAACCTCCGAGTTCAAAGCACTCTATTCACCATTGCAACCTCATGCCTTAAATCTCCGTTTCTCTGTTTCTTATTTCGGCCACCAGGCCGCGTAAGGTTTCGATGCAGACTTCAATAGGCGATAGATTGCCTATCCTCTCCTTCACACTTTGTTTCCGCTGGGTGGCGCCTTCTGTCCTTGGAGGTTTGAAGAGATCGAAGTTTATTAGGCTGCCTCCAACGAACGTCGCTGTGGTACTTTCTGGCTGCTACGAAGGAGTTAGTGGAGTTATAGGAAAGCGTGTACAGAATACTTGATTTTAAATCAAACATATATATTTAGGAAACAAGGACAAAATAATCGTGGTTGCTAATCGTTAAAAGAGGTCAAGTAATGAACGAACACATGTTAAGTGCCATTTTCATGAGTGAAAATAAACAAATGGTTCTAGTTAGCAACCTGCTGAGCGTCCTTACATAATGCTAAATTGGCAAATTGGGTGCTCTAAAGTTACCTGTTGTGCAACAGGTGTAAACCTGGCGTTTCGAAAACGGGAATGATAGGATTATCATCCACTTTTTCAGGAAAGCGATGGCTGTTGGTATGTATATATATATCAAGATGTTTAATAATGCGGAGACAAGGCATGCATGAGAGGAAAGAGAACAAATGTAAACAGACGGAGCGCTCCGGCGTCAACCAGGCGAGCGAACCACGCAACATGCAAAACAGCTCGATGCTTAGAAAAACAGTGCTCCAGCAGATACGCCAAAATAAACATCAAGAAAAGTGAAACGATATAAGAAACCTCCACGTTATGAACTGAAGAAAACATTCGAGCACTTACACTAACAACTGCGTTGTGAAGAAAAAAAAAAAAAAAGATACGGAAGAGTTTCTAGTTTCGAAAATATGTTATGTACACAACTGCAAAAAATAAGCTAGTTGGAACAGGCAGATAGGACAAGCCGCGAGGCTGTGTCCAAGTAGAGGCTGAGTCATCCGGTCGATTGGCGACGGGCGTCACGGTGTCGAAAATGTTCGTGAATTTTAGTTTCGAAAATATGTTCTGTACACAACTGCAAAAAAAAAAAAAAAAAAAAAAAAAAAAAAAAAGCTAGTTGGAGCGAGCAGATAGGACAAGCAACGAGGCTGTGTCCAGGTACAGGCGGAGGCATCCGGTCGATTGACGACGGGTGTCACTGTGTCAAATGTTCGTATCGTCATTCGGAGCGACATCACTTGCCACTCCATACCAGTGTTCACGGTACTGCGTTACAAGTAACGGTGTTACCGGTAACGCGGTACATTTCAAGGTAACGTGTAACGCTTTCGGATTATATTTAAAACGGTAACGTTTAACGTACAGTGCTAATCACACTTGTCTATAACGCACGAGCGTGCGGCTTTCTCCGGGGAGCGCTAGACTGGTGGCATTCGCGGAACCTAAGCTAGTCACGTGACGCAACATGGAACGGCCCGCTCGAGGGGTGTCCTGCTCACTCTATCAGCTTGATAAGCGATAAAAATAAAGTGCTTTATGATATATTTTTGTTTTCTGATGACGACATCGTTGATACACCTTCATTCTTTAGTGTGTGTATTGTTCGAGCAATGATGTTTGTAAAAAGCGTGCGACCAGCCTTCCGGGTTCGCCGCCAGCTAATAGGGTGGGCATGACACCCCTCGAGCGGGCCGTTCCATGTCGCGCCACGTGACTAGCTTAGTTTCCGCGAAAGCCACCAGTCTAGCGCTCCCCGGAGAAAGCCGCACGCTCGCGCATTATAGACAAGTGTGATTAGCACTGTACTTACGTTACTTATTTGAGATCACCAGTAACGTATTACGTTACTCGTTACGCGTTCTTCCCAAGGCTTCAAGACATCACACTTCAAGTCTTTTTTGTCTTTCTAAGCACCAAGCGATGTAAAATGTAGAGCTTTTTGCGCTTTTCTTTGCGTTTTTTCTCGTGAGTATTTAAGTGAAACCGTAAAAAAGACGAGCTAATTATGTTCAGTTTCTGGATGAACTTAATGTTTCTTGAAATATGGCGCGTAGACATACCTGTAGCGTCAGAAAGAGTGAGACATGTTATTTCATAATTCATAAAAAAAGTAACACAGAAATTAACATGAATTACTTTTTAACGGTACTGGTGGCGGTAACGCGTTCCTTTTATTTGCAAGTAACGAGTAATGGATTTGGTTACTTTTTTCGGTAACGCGTACAATACTGTTCTATGCACAAGTGCCTACATAGGAAGAAAGCCACACGCAACTGTCAAACCGCAAGGCAGATGAACACATAAAGTCGGGATCACAGAGTTGATACAACATACAAAAGGCAGTCTGCACACAGATTCGAACGTGAGTCACCGCAAGATTCGTGTTTCGAATGCCGCATGGCAATGAGTTCAAGGATCAAACTTGGCAGGCGGCATTCGAACCACGGATATTGACTGCATTTTGTATGATGTATGAGCAGTGTGACCAAGCCTAAAGAACGGCGCACAACCTCTTTTTTTCTGCAGGGAAAATAATCCTCTTAGCGCTCCCCTCCCCTAAGCTGCGAGGGGAGCCAAGTTGGGGCGAGGTGAAAAGCGAAGAGGATAAAGGAAAGGAGGAGGCGGGTAAAAGTGGAAAGCACGAAGTGTACGTCGGCCTTTAAGGGAGAGAGCCAAGTCGAGCTGCGTCCTAGTCGACTCCACAGGCTCGATAACTTTTTCCATGCGAAACAGGTTATTATATAAGATCCCCCGCAAAGTCTTCTAGATATACCACCGTATTTTGTTCTAATTCAACGGAGCCCAAGGTTACTCGCAAAATCTCAACGCATTTTAATCTGCTAAAAGAAAGAGAACATACTCCGATGTTTTTTGTCTTCAGTCTGACCTTACTCGTGTGTCCGAGTGACGTGATTTATGGAGGATAAAACTTAACACAAAAAATGTAAAGTAATGACTGTTTCCCGACTTAACACCGACTCTTCTTGCTACTTCCTTAACAACACTTCCTGAGAACGAGTGTCATCTTATAAGTACTTAGGTGTTCATATTGCGTCCAGTCTACCTTGGGAAACTCACACTCAGTACATAACAAGTAATCCGAATCGCATGCGAAGCTTTCACAAACAAAATTTTCGGTCTGTTCCTGTATCTCTAAAACTCCTCCTATACAAAACATTTGTTCGTTCAAAGCTGGAATATGCCTCTGCCCTTTGGGACTCCGGCATTGTTATATTAACATCTGCAGTCGAAGCCATTCAAAACAGATCTGTTCGCTACATTCTTGTTAATTATCACCGCACCGCCAGCATAACATCTATGAAACTAACTTTGGACCTGCCCAACCTTGCACTCCGTTGCTCATAGCTAACAAAAGGGCTTTTCGTTTGTTAGAGTGGGTGCATAAAGCGAGTCAGGGACCCAGACGTAATCCACTCAGTTTTAATAGGCCTTTCGGGAAAATCCCTGGATACTTCGAGGCGAAGTGAATTATACTTCAGCCCAGGCACGTAGCCAGGATTTTGGTTCGGGGGGGGGGGGGGGGGGGGGGGGGGACCCGCCCATGACAGAATGCTGTATGAGGGAGAGGGAGGAGAGGAGGTTTCAGCAAAATGAAGGATTTCGGGGGGGGGGGAGGGGGGGGGCCGGGCCCCATGGGCCTTCCCCCTGGCTACGTGCCTGCTTCAGCCTCTAGCTGTTGCACTTACTATCAAGTTCAGAACTGCTTTTTACTTGGGAAACCGAAAGTGACGTTAACGTTTTAAAGCTATTTGAATATTGAAGGCAGGTGGCGCTACGTGCCCTGACATCTGCGCAGTGACGTACTTCCTTTTTCTGTCATCTTTCCCTCTTTGGCCGGAACGTCGTGACGTAAGTTTCATCGCTCGTCGAGCTCTTCTTTGTTCACCGGAGTCTTCAACCGATAAAGCTCAGAGAGGCTCGCATCTCGATAAAGGACTTACCTCGCCTTCCGTAAGCCCCTAGGAGAAACTTTCCGATCGCAGAGTAAATATTTATGAACCACTTTGTCGCACGTCCGTTATCTGTGTTAGGCTTAAACTCTCGGGGTCCCGGCCCTAAACAAAAACGGTGGAGTGTCAAGTGGCGTTATAAGGACCTGTCCCCGCTCACGATCTACGGGCTGCGGCTCCGGACAATGTCGGACAATTTTTGGTTTACATTAGGGTCCGATCCCCCTTGATGATGTCTGGGCCCCGACCTCGAACAAAGGCGGCGAAGCTAAGTGGCGTCAAGGACCCGCTCCCGCTCATATCCCACGGGCTTCGGTTCCCCGACAGAGTCGAACAATTTTTGGTTCACATTAAGGTCCGAAATCCCCTGACGTTCTATAGGCCCCATGGAGAAAGGCGGCGGAGGTTAGGTTGCATCAAGGACCCGTTCCCGCTCACGCCCTACGGGCTCTGGCTCCGGAGAGTGTCGGACAATTTTCGGTTTACGGTGGGGTCCGATCACCCTGGACGTTCTACAGGCTCCGGCCCCGAACAAAGGCGCCGATCTCAAGGGACTTTCGGCATCACAGCAGAGCTCATTTAATGCACCCCCCCCCCCCCCTCTTACGTTCTTTGGGCTACGGCTCCGGGCAGAGCCAGGCAACTCTGAACTAGGGTCCAATCTCGACTGACGCCCTAGGGGCCTGGGCACCGGACTAAATGCGACAGTTTAAAAGTGGAATTAGGCAAGTTAGGGTTCGTTTCTTCGTATACGCGGTAGCACTACAAAAGGAATTGCAGCCCGCGCGTAACCTCAATATTTTTCAGGTTATGAGAGTGGCACTTTGCGACGCTCGGTTTTGACCCATGTTGGAGTGCCAGGAATGTGCTGTGCTCTGACACATGTGCTTGAAGCCCATGACCACAACAACGGTTTGTGTGATAATCTGGTGAGTTTTGGTGAGCACGAGCTACCTCTCCTGTTGGTAGCTGCTACCGCCGCTTTGTCGTCC